>NC_090929.1:896475579-896784853 GCF_040938575.1 Ambystoma mexicanum
CCCCCATGAGTAATAGGAGTAGGATGAGAAGTAGCATTTGCAACCCCATTTCTGCCCAAATCGCGACCCCCACCGGAGTTAGATGTGTCTACTGAAGAAACGCAATATCGATATGATGACGTTGCATATACGACAGTACCTTGCAGGATTTATATGGGCAATGCAGACCCCTAATGTTCCACGTCATACACTTAAGTGTTGCGGCCATGCTTTGTACATGCCCAACAGGATATTCTTTGTATCCATGTATACTTCCAGCTATGTAATGACCAACCCATAAATGTAGGATATTTAGGGACAGAGCGAGAGTCGTCCCAAGAACCACTGTTGTCCCCCAAGTCCAATGCACCCCTCTCAACCCCCGTCCCCACCGACAGCACCAACTCGCAATTTCCCTGAAGTCAATCCCACAGAAATCCCTCCACCTCCTGCCGGCAACCCTAACTCACCAGCTCTCACCCCCCAACCCATTAACTCTCAAAAGATTCCGTGTGAGGCAACCTAGCACCCAGCCACTCTTTGCGTCCCACCATTTGCAATTTGTCCCCCCCTCACAACATCCATAGTATATGTCTCAGAGAGCAGCATCCATAACATAGAGTGCTAATCCCATAGCGGCAACTCCACCCCTCTATTCTGTAAGTGATTTCAATCCGGCACTTCATCTAAGTCAATGCCTAGCATGGGATGCACAACTGAAACCCTTAATTATTTATTTGTGTCTATAAGTTCTTTTATTCTGAACGATGTACCACTTATATCACGCCCCTCTCTTTGAATCCCCCTGGTCACACTGAACCAGGAATCAGGCTGGTTTGCAAAGTTAAAGTATTTATTTAGATATTTCACAATATATATCACACTATTTTCATCGGTATACAATAATCACCAATGGGGTGATGTCACACTAAACAATCTCTTTAATCACAAGGAGTAATGATGGGAAAAAACAATGCAGCCCAGAAATAACACTTTTGGGTATGTTCAATCAAATAGCAGTGTGGTTACTATTTCTCTCTGTACACCCTCAGTCCCCCAATATGTAATGTAGAGATATAGGAGGAGAGAAAACAGGTTTCAGGAATGCAGAATTCAAGCAAATATAGCAATCCCAATTTCCCTCCAGCAAACACAAGAGAGAAAAACAGAATTGATTGGCAAACTTGTCAAAATGGTTTTAAAGTTGGCTTTGAATGAATGGGTAAAACACTGAAAATGGTTTAATTCACTGAAATTGTTTCAATACTAATGGGAGCTGCTTTATCTTCAGACACACACTAGCAATGATTTGAGAGTAATAAGCAAGTTGAAAACTTACATGTGAGGTTGTGTGCAATGAAAAGCTATTTTACACGTTATAGATTATAGCCAAACAATAAATTCACGGCAAACTTTTCAGCGCGCGGTAAGTGCGATTGCGGAAAAACTATAACTATTTTGGGTCCTTTAGAAAGCTTAGGAAGTTAGCTATAAGTAGACACTTAAATTCCGTTTCTAGCATAAAGCATGAAGAAGTTATGGACGTTTTCGTGGAGGTTGTTTTTTTCAGAAAGATGCAAAATTGTAAAACAAGGATGCGCTTTTAAAACACAAATAAGGTTTCTTTACACTAGGGCTGGACTATGAAGAAACAAACTACACGGATGCTCAGCCACTTGATCAAGGCAACTGCCAGCCGAGACTCTTGCCTTCTTCAGATGCAATATATCAGCGCAAAGATGATTTTAACAATATTATTACAGAAGGACTATAGGATAAGAGAGAGAGTTCAGGCAAGACAAAAAGGATTTCTAACAATACAGTTCTGGATATAAGATAGATTTGATTTGGATAGGGATGACTATGGAAAGTACATAGGCTAGTGACAATCCTATACTATGGATACTCACTACCAATGTTTGAATGGAACCGTCAGGGATCTGTTTCTGGTCAAGGATTCTTTCGGGACAGACTGCTGGGCACACCGGACTGGTCTGGTTCAGCGATCAGCAAGGCGCTCTGGACACCGCACGGCAGGACTGGACAGCAAGGTGCTCTGGTCTACACTGCACAGCACGACTGGACTGGATCTGCAATGGCTCTCTGGTCTGCACAGCACCAGATTGGGATTTAATCTGCCCTTCTGGTTATGAAGATAATTCTTTGGCAGGCAAGCAGTTACAGCACAGCCAAGCTGTTCTTTGGTTCCCCTTAGAGGTCTGGGGTAAATTCTGGTTTCTGGATTTTTAAGGCCAAGCTGGGAATTGTTCAGCTATGGAAATGGGCCTTTCTGCTTGCCAAGTTTCTGGAGTCTGGAGACTGGAATATGGATAGTTCTCTTGCAAAGTGCTCTGCCAGTAATCGGTTGGTGGGTGAATGTGTCCTTTTCTAAGTCCTCGGCTGTCTCTATTCATGTGTTTGATAAAGGGGTGGGTAAGCTGAATTATCTTAGGCGCACCCCCTAGGTAGTCTATTGGCTAGAGTCTGCTCTCTCCCTTGTTTGGAGGAGAAAACAGAATGTCATCATGATGATGTGGTTTATGAGGCAAAACATCCTCCCCTTTGCCTTTTGCACATAAAATCTATTTTTGATATAGTACATCTTTTCATGTGTACAATCTTTATACCAATAACATACATAGATCACATATTTTGTGGAGCAAGCCCTCTTACAAGCCTTGTTGTTGTGAGATCTAATTTGTCCAAAATTTTGTACATATGTGCGCATTATATATGGGCATAATCGTATGAAGTTTCATGCTTCTGACATAACTACAATTGCTACAAAAGCAGAATTTTCACTGTGCCGTCCCAAAACATCACAGAGAGTTCTGGCTCCTTTTAAAATGTGCACAAAAAAAATCACATTAACAATGCTGTTAATTCTATAATGTTTACAAATTTGCACAGTCATTTATCAGTCTTTTTCAAAAATATGCTTTCTGTGCTTTGTGAATCAACAAAAGTGTCTGTCCCCGCCTCCATCTCCATCTTGCAGCTCGAGAGCAATCTCTGCCCTCTACCTCCTGGCAGAGGCCACTTTGACACTTTACAATCTGTATATCCTTTCAGTCCAGGAAGGTCAATTGGGCTCCTCCAGCAGCAGCCCAAGACCCCCTCTCCTGATTTAATCAACACAAAGATGTAAGTTCCTGGCCTTGGTGAGAAGCAGGAGAGATGCCTTTTGTTGGGGGGAAGCTGGGGGGAACTGGTTTGGTGACTTTGAGTTCAGCTTAAATTCACTTTCAATTTATTACATTTTTCTTGATTTAAAATAAAATTTGCAATTTTTAAACAAGCAACTAGAACTCTAATTCCAGTCTCTAAACCATGGAGATTAAATAGTTGCAACCTATATTACTTTTGATAACAGGTCACTTAATCCTCAGACATTTGATTTCAATTGCACAAGTTTAAACCTCTGATGCAACTAATGACAGCTGTCATACAGGCGGCCGCTGGTACTGTGCCCATATTTTTACAGATTTTCACAGGCAAGCACACTTTTTACTGTGGATATTTTGATGACAGATTCCGCTTTTCATGACATTGTATGTTCCTATTGATTCCTTAAATGTAGTGGCGGGTAACACCCAACAAGGATATTGGATGTTTTGTGGTGTTTTGGACCGGTAATTTGTATTTTCAGCAACCAAGCAAAAAGGGATTTAATATCAATTTCTGGGTTTCTTTCAAGGAAGCACTGCCTTTCATGCAGTTTCCATTTTTCCTTGGTCCATGCAGTTTCCATTTTTCCTTGGTGGGCAGCCCAGTGACATGTTTCAGCAGTGTGGTCTCCTTCCACCACTGACAACAGGCAAGGTAGATTTGGCAGCCATCTTTTCCGGTTTCAAAGCACAATTCTCATAGGTTTTGGCGCGCATTGGGGTTTTGTGGCCATTTTGACGATTCTTGCACCATCAGCACACAGGGATGTCGCAGGGCAGAGCCTAGTGGGTTAAAACATCCCACAAGCCCCCTCTCGCAACTTGACTTTTGATCGCCCGTCAAGGGAAAGTCGGGAGATTGGGATGTTCAGTTTTTTTATGTTCGGTCCAAGTGGAAAAATTCTTCTGCTTCTCCCATTGGTACTGGATCGACAGGTTCTCCTTGCCGGTTCCGGACGAGAATATTGAGCGATACCCCGGGACCCTTGGGTTTTTCCTTCCAGTCCCCGAGTGGTCCTCCTTGGTGCTTAGGATCCATGGTTTCATTCTAGGATGACAAAACAGAGCATATTTGTAGACATTTCCCCACCACTATTCATGTAGTGGGGCAGACACATACATTTGACCTATAATGACAATCTTCTCTGTTTACAATTATTACTGATTATAACGGATGGAATAGTTTGTTAGTTGGAATTCTTGGGATCGGGAATGTCCCCCTCTGGGTTTCCAGATGAATCCTCTAGTTGCTCCAGAGTATGCCTAGCTTGGCAACACTTCAGCTGGTTGAGGTGGACCCACTTATCTTCCTATTCTGCCAAACTGCCTTTGGGGATACGGATTCTGTAGGCAACTGGTGAGATGTTGTCTGCAATTTCAAAAGGACCCCGCCAAGAAGGTAGAAATTTGCACTGTTTGGGGGGCGCTGTTGAGCAGCCGAGGAAAATGGCTGCCTAGCTGGTGAGCTCCGTCTCTGCCCATCAGAATCCGTTGGATATCGGCGCCAATCCGTACTTTTGCCTGAAGATACTGCCACGTTCCTACTTCCTGCGCCCTCCTGGTTAAGTGGCCAAAATTTGGGGATAAATCGGCGCTTGGAGCGGGTACAGCGAACATTGAGACCTGCGGCGCTGTGCAGCCTCTTCACAGACCTTGACCAGGGCCGGCTGCGGCCCTAGATACGCCCCTCTTCCGGGGGCGCTCCCCTGCCTGCCCCTGCGGTGCCGCCACCTGCGGGCGCCCCGGTGCTACTCCATTGCCGGGGGGGACAGCTTCCCGACCCCCTGCTGATGCCCTGAGGTGCGGGCTTGGACACCAGCGTTGCTCGCCTGTGGCTGGGGCTGCGGCGCCTGGGCTGCCGGTCTGGCGGCTGCCTGGAGTGTGTGGCGGCCGATCGGCTGCTATTCCTGAGGGCTGGGCTGGAGCCGCCCTGCGCCCACACATAACCGCGGCCCCCCTGTCCTGTGGAGCGGGGGCCGCTTGAACTGCGCTGTGCCCCTGGATGCAGTGCTGGTGAGGCCACCGACACCGCCCCATAGGCGGCAATGTCTTTGCAGATACTGAGCACGCGGGGTGGGCGCTGCCCCCCCCGCGGCCCTCTTCAGTTGCGGACTCCATCTGGGGCCTGTCGGTGCGGCCCTGCAGACATGCCTTACCCGGGGGGCACGTGGCCGCGGGACTGCGGCTGCCCTCGCCGAGCACTGCTCCCCCATCGCCGCACTGGCCCAGGATCTGGGCCTGACCAGCGGAGCAAAGTGCGGCCCCCTGGGGAGGAGATCCTACTTTGGAGCACACAGGTCCGGCCGCCCTGGAGGCTGGGAGGTGGGTGCCTAGGACTAACTGCAACTCTCTCCTCCAGCCTCCTCAGGCCCATGCTTGCCCATCCGTCCACAGCTCATCCAGGGTGTTTCCGTGAGGGCATGCCCTGCCCTCCTCCAGCTCTCTCTACCCCCGGAGCCTCCACCACCTGAGGTCCCATCCCCAGGAACAGGGGTTCCCATCATCCACTTGGAGTGGTATTAGTCCATGCGGATGTCGCCCCATGAGACTCCGCATATTCACGAGCAGGAGCCTGTATGTGGCACTGTCACTGCTCCCGCAGAGCGTAATTGAAAGCTGAACCCCCCACTCAACAACGTTCATAGCTGCATGCGGCGATACTTCCCTAGCCTGTAGGGGACCACGTTTGTCTCGCCAACGGCTCGGCGCCCTAGACACCCGGACACAATCCAAGGGGACGCTCTCCATACAAGGCTGGTCGGCCCTCCCCGACTGGACTCCCCCCCGGCTCCCCTTGGCCGCAACAGGCCCACCATCCTTGCCTCGCTATAAACTGCCTCCTCCATCCTGGCTTGATAATAAGTAAGACATCTGCCCTTGTGCTCCTCGCACACCGCAACCACCGCCCTACTGCCAACCTCCCTTCTGGGGGACATCCCGGGGCCATCACTAACCCTAACTGATCAGGCACTATCCTCCACTTCTGCGATGCCCGGCAAGGCGCGAGCTAACGGCAAAGTAGGCGCCATGGACAAGTTCACCAAGATAGTGCCTAGAGCGGACCAGGCGTCGTCTTCTGAGACACAGGAGAGGGACGAGGACCCGTCAGTCCCCCTACAATCAGACCTATCCGCGATGATGGAATCCATGGCCAAAAACTTTGCTGCTTTTCATGAAAAGCTGGACGACATTAACGCAAATGTAGTCTCACTGAAAGCGAACATCGACCAACATGGGGCCAGGATCACTGAAGCGGAGCAAAGAATAGGCACTAACGAGGACAACGTTCATACTCTACAAAACACAGTTGCAGATCTTGTCCGTGACATGAAACAGGTCAAAGCTAAGTGCGATGACCTCGAATCGAGGTCCTGAAGAAATAACATTCGCATAGTAGGTGTTCCCGAATCTGCGCTGAAGGGTCGCATGGAACTGGCAATGGAACAACTCATCAGAGACCTCCTTGGGAACCCAGAGCTCTCCCCTTTCTTCACAGTGGAAAGAGCGCACCGCTCCCTGGCACCCCGGCCTAAACCGGGAGACTTCCCCAGGCCAATAATAGCAAAACTACTGAGTTATAAAGACAGAGACCATATACTCTGTTTGGCCAGAGAGAAGGGGGAATTGAGGCTGGATTCACAAATCATCAGGATATTCCCGGATTTCTCTGTGGGTGTCCAAGTGGAGAGGAGACAATTTGCTGGGGTGAAGAAAATGTTGAGAGAAAGGAACATTGAGTATGCGATGCTGTTCCCGGCTCGCCTGAAATTCACCTATCGCAACAAACTCTGCTTTTTCACGGTCCCGGACGATGCAGTCAAGTTCATCGAAGCGCAGATCCCACTGGCGGCTCCCCCTGTGGAACGGATAGACGACGACTGATCTCAAGACTCTTGGACTCCTCGGTAGGCCCCAGAAGATATGGTGGACTGACTTTCGGCTTCCTCTTTGGGCTCAGAACTTCCCCTCGTGGTCCCGCAGCGGCCTAGCTTGGCCTACTATCACCGTAGCAAGCACACGACTCCTCGAGGGGGAAGTAACCTGAGTTCACTTAACTATAACACCATTCACTGGGCCCTAATTACGCAGAGCTAAGTGTCACTATTGTACTCTGGCTAAGGTAGTTCAAGCCACGATCTTGCTATTCTGGAACAGGTGTGTCCTTGCTTCGTAACCTAAGTTTTTTCAGCCGATCCACAAAATGAATGATGTATCATTCCCATAATGCATTAACTTATGTGGGCCAGACGGCAACGGCAGCCCCCATTGCAACTGCAATGCCCCCTAGGGCGAAGTGTTTGTGTTCGAGCCCCTGTTTGGCTTTTTCTCAGGTGTTGCTATGTTGGGGTTGGCACGCATCTGGTTGCTTCAAGGGAGGGTACCTTTACACTGCTAGGTTTTGCAGGGCGGTGAGGGTGGGGGGTGGGTGAGTTGGGGAGAGTTGTACACAAAATGGCAGGCTGGTTGCGACTGGTTTTACAGAGAGGCGTTCCAACGCCGCTGCAGTGCATATTGGGGCAATAAGAGACAGACTCTACATCAGGGATGTTCCATAAGGTACCTGCATGTCTATTAAAATAATGACATGGAATATACGGGGACTGACGAACTTCACGAAGTCCCGTAAAATCACGGCGTACGCACAAAGACATGGGGTCTAGGTGCTTCTACTGCCGGAGACACATGCTCTGAAACTCTTGTCCTCTAACCTCGCACAAACCTGGGGCCCCAATAGGTACTATACCCAGTACTCCACTCAAGCCAAGGGGGTCCTTACTCTCATCCATAAATCGGTAAACTTTACACTCAACACACCCCACATTGACTTAGAAGGTAGATATGTGATCCTACATTGCACCCTAGCCAACGAAGAATACTTGCTTGCAAACTCTTACGCGCCAAACACAGATTCCCCTGAATTTATAGACACAGTGACTTCTATCCTTGCGAGATACGTGGGAATACCCATTATATGGGGAGGGGACATGAATCTCATACTCGACACGGCTCTAGACAGAACAACCACTAGTCGTAGGGCCACAACTCGAGCTGCCAAACGACTTCATACACACATGACCTCCATGAATCTACATGACGTTTGGAGAACACTCCATCCCCATGATAGAGACTATACATTCTACTCAACTGACCATGACAGCTCCTCAAGAATAGATTTGTTCCTCCTGTATGGTGACCGCGTGGGCAGGGTCTTGGAGGTTAAGATCCTCACACGCATGCTCTCTGACCACTCCCCCGTACTGATGCAGATCCAACTGGGTAGCACACTGTTGACCCGACCCGCCTGGCGCTTCAAGTCGGAAGCCCTTTCTGATATCGTCTTTAAGGCTGAGATCGACACTAACAACGCGTCTGATACACCTGAAAGGATCTGCTGGAAGGCATTTAAAGTGTACATCAGGGGGATGTGTATCTCCAGGGAAGCAGGGGTCCTCAAGTCCATTAGGCAGGCCCTAAACAACTCTGAAACCAACCTCAAAACCCTAGAACTAGAGTATGTTTCCAATCCCACTCCAGCAATCCTAGCAAAGATTAGAACAGAACTGGAACAATTGGAGTCGCACGCCTTAAGTGAGGTGCAGTATTTTGCTCGCCCTGTAGCTGCCCGCAGATATGGGGAGGGGGACAGACTGGGTAGAACCCTGGCCATGCTGGTGCAGGTGGAGGGCGGCAGGATCCGAATTAACAACATAATTGATGAAAGGGGCGTAAGACATTGGTCGGACCAGGCCATCCTTGACACCTTCGCCAGTTTTTACACCAACCTATATGGTCCCCAGCCCGAACACACTGGCCAAGACCTGTATGACTTGCTGGAGAACATTCCTATGACCCTTATCTCTCGGAACACCAGGGACTGCCTCGAAGCTGCGTTCACTTTGGACGAGATAGTCCAGGTCATTTCTGACCTCCCTAAGAACAAAGCTCCGGCCCTGACGGGCTCACATCTGAGTTCTATCAGGAACATGTCACCATATTAGCACCGGTACTGCATGGGGTCTGGACTGAATCACTCCGCTTGAACACTCTCCCCCCTCCTTGAGAGAAGCAGTAATAACAGTCCTCCCCAAACCAGGGAACCCCCCGGACGAGTGTGGGTCCTACAGGCCCCTGTCCCTTATCAACACTGACACGAAAATTTTCCCCAAGGTAATCGCCAACAGGTTCCTCCCATTTATGCCCCATCTGGTCCACGCCGACCAAAGTGGATTTGTCCCCAGTCGATCAACGGCTCTTAACATCTGCCGATTATTTAATGTACTATCCAGAAGAGATCCAAACGCTGATGCAGTTGCAGTAACTCTGGACGCCCAAAAGGCATTTGATATGGTCTCATTGCAATACTTATGGGCCGTACTGGAAAAAATGGGAGTGGGACCAAATATGATTTCTTATATAAAACTACTGTACACGGGCCCATCGGCCAGGGTGTTGGTGAACTCGATTCCCTCCTCTCCTTTCGCGCTGCACAGGGGTACTCGTCAGGGATGTCCATTCTCCCCCATCATTTTTGCGCTTGCCATTGAACCTATGGTGGATCATGTTAGGGAACGACACTCCAGCAAGGGTATTCAGTTGCAGGATGCGCCGGAAATCATCTCGCTGTACGCAGATGACATACTCCTGTACGTCAGAAACCCCTCTACATTCCTAGTCCCTATTATCCGTGACATAACCAAAATAGGCACATACTCCGGTTTCACCATCAACTATTCTAAATCAGAAATGTTCCCTCTCACTACAGCAACTCAACAACCGACATGCAAATACCCCCTACGCTGTTCCCCGGGTGGCATCAAGTACCTCGGGGTGCAGGTGTCACTGTCCAGAGCTTCCTTAATGGCGGACAACTATGAGACTGTCGCACAGCTCATTGAATCCAAGATGCTCAATTGGCGCACTCTCCCACTATCTCTTGCGGGCAGGCTCTCACTAATAAAAATGGTGTTGGTCCCCAAGCTCCTATAAATCTTTGTGAACGTACCTGTTTGGCCCGGGAAGCAATTCTTCAAGCGGCTCCACTCAGAGTGCAGCCAATTCCTTTGGCATTCCGGGGCGGTCCGCAAGAAGTGGCAACAGATGACCTTACCCTATGAAAAAGGGGGCTTCACAGCCCCGGATCTTTTTTTGTACTGGAACGCTGCGCAGGCTCAGCATGCCTCCCACTGGTACGAGCATCTAAACCCAGCCCCGCATGTAAAATTAGAGAAACTCGCAGAGGAGGGGACCAACATCATGACCTTATTACTGCACCGTTCCTTCCGAACAGTTGCCCCGGCAGACCTAGTAGCCAGCACGATCAAGGCATGGAAGAATATTCTGCAGTCTCCACAAGAGCAATGCCCATATTATAAGTGGCTTCCCATATGGCAATTTCCTGGCCTCTCCCCCACACACGACCAACAACTTTTGCGGCACTGGGAAGATCTGGTTTATCGGTCCCTAACTGACCTATTCCCTGATGGTACATTTATCACCCCTCAAACGTGGCGGCCTGACCACTCTAATTCCGCGCTTGAGATGCTACAATACTACAGGCTTAAAGCAGCGGTACGGGCAATGTGGCCTTCATACCCAGAAGAACCCCCAGACTCACCTGAACTTCAATACATTGCAAACTCCGCAGGTAGCAGGGGCATAATATCCTCCCTGTACAAAATGCAGCTGGCGAAAGAGGCAAACACATCCTTCAAACCACGGGAAGCATGGGCTAGGGAACTGGAAACGGAAATGACAGAGGAGCTGTGGAGTAAGATGTGCGCACATACGCGCAAAGTTTTCCTCAGTGCCAGATTCCGCTGCATACAATATAAACTCCTAAACAGGCTCTATTACACACCGTATAGAGTGGTGAAATTCACACGCACACCGACTCACACATGCCCGAAGTGTAGATCAGATGAGGCAGATCATCTACACATGTTCTGGTCCTGCGCTGCGATTAAATCGTTCTGGGTGGAAGTGACAAATGCACTCTCTGAAATAATTGGGTCCCCAGTAGACCTGGACCCATTAGCCTTACTGTTTGGAATTTGGGTTGGGGAAAGTGAACGGAAGATGTCGAAATTTTTAAATGTAAGCACTATTGTTGCTAAAAGATGTATACTGCAATGCTCGAAGCGTCGCTATCCCCCCACCCCACAAAGGTGGTTGAAGGCACTTACCTGGGTACAGAGGTGTGAAGAAGACTATATCGGATCCCTGACTTTCTCTTCGCGCCCCAAAAACGTGTGGTCAGAATTCTGCACCTTCTTGAACAACAAGGACGAGGTTGAATGGAGCTCCACCCCCCCACCGACTCCTCCTAAGTAACCTGTCATGTTTGCCTGTCTATGCCCGCAATCCCCCTCACAAGATGATGTCTGAAATAGATATGTAGTAATACCTATGTATGCTATTATGATGTTGATTGTCTCTGATTCCACTGTACTGTACTTGTCTTAACCTCCTGCCAATAAACAAAAGTTTTTTTAAAAAAAGAAATTTGCACTGTTTGGCCTGGTTCCTTTTGAAATTGTATAAGTAGACCCGGTCTCCTACTTGGTATTCTTTTCTAGTTGTCTTCAGATCATAGTGGGTCTTCATGCTGTCTGCAGATCTTTCGAGATTTCGCTGAGCATAGGCAAAAGCATGTTGAACGTGTTTTCTCAGATTCTCAACATACTCATGAGTTGTGGAGGCATTTATCAAAGTCTGCTCTTGGGTTCTGCAGAGCAGATGCTGGGGAAGCACCGTCCTTCGACCAGTCAACAGCCCAATTGGTGACATTTTAGTTGCAGGTGAAGGGGTAGATCTGATGTCCAAAAAGCAAGAAGATGTGGTTGATCATCAGGGCAGCTGCTGTTTCTGCCTTGCAATTTGCGGCCGGGAGACATTCCACCCATTTAGTGAACAAGCATGTCACGGTCAACATGTACTTGTTCCCCCTAGAGGAGCCAATCATGGGCCCAATAAAATCGACTTGTAAATCTGACCAAGGCAGTGTCATCCCCCTGTTTTGGAGAGGCGCACGGTGTGTGAGGGATGTTGGCTGAAATTGTGCACACACAAGACACCCCTTCAAATATTGGTCGAGGTCCTGCCCCATTTGTGGCCAGTATGCAACCTCTCTTAAGATTTCAAGTGTTGTATGAAACCCCCGATGACCAGGTGTGGCCGCATCATGGGCGTGACTTAGCATTAGGCTTCGGAATGAGGTGGGGACCACCCACTGGTCATGGCCAGCTATGGATCTCCTTACCAACAAACCGTCTTGGATTCGGAACATTTTTGGACATTTCATCAAAACTCTGAGGTCCTCTTTCCCTATGTAATCGGTATCCGTCAGGGGAATGTTCTCAGGGTCCTCAATGTGTTGATAAAACATACTAATTATTGGATCCCTCTTTTGAGCCGTAATCAAATCAGCCTCTGGGGTCTCCTTACTGCATTGTGCAGTTGAGAGTTCCTTGTGAGCATTTGTCTAGGACCTAGTGATATCAGTGACCTGGATTTCCCACAACAGGGACTCGATCTTGAGTCAATCCGCTTGGATGGCTCCGGTTTTGGGCAGCTGATCAGCTAGGTCATTTCCAGTTTTGTCTGGTCCCTCTACTTTAGAATGACCCTTGATCTTTTTCCAGTCGATGGTCATCCCATTCGAGGTGACCAGATCATCAATATTTTGGATTAATTTCCCAAGTTTCAATGGTTTGTTATTAGCACATAGCATGCCTCTGGTTTTCCAGTTAACCAGGTGCTCCACGAACCCGTTCCGTACATAATCTGAATCTGTGATTATGACCAGTTTGTGGAGTTGGTGTTGGACAGCAGTAGGATGGCTTGATGCACAGCCATGAACTCTGCCACTTGACTACTTTGGGGACCGATTTTGTACCCAGCAGAGGGTTCTGCGGCATCATTCACCCATGCATTCCCTACGCCGGCCACAAGTTCTTTTTCCCCGTTGTTGTCAACATGGTAGGAGCACCCATCCACATAGACAGTGGGCATTCCCTCACACTGTCCTTCTTCAAATACTTTGGGCCTCATTACGACCCAGGCGGTAAGGGGTTAACGGCGCCGTAAAAGGTGTTGGCGCTGTTAAACCCTTACTGCCTAATTACGAGGTCCCTTTGCGGGTCCTGACCTTAACGGCTGGTTTTACCAGCCGTTAAGGAAGGAACCCGCAAAGGAACTTTTGAGGTAATTACGGTACCGCAATTTGCGTTACCGTAATTACCGCCTTCCCCATTCCCATTGAGCCCTATAGGGGCAAAAATGGGAATGGGGAAGGGCCAATGGTGAATGGGGAATTACCGCCCCGCCAACCTTGGAATGGGGCGGTAATTCTGCCATTCACCATGGCAGAGTTGGTGAAATAGGGTCGGATGGACTTCCACGGACTCTGCCTGAATGACGACAAAACAGAGATACTGATCCTGGGCTCCGACTCTAACCTCAAAAAACTCACAGCCTTTAATATAGATGGTAATTTAATTAAGGTGTTTACTGAGGTAAAAACACTAGGTTTCTACCTTGATTCCACACTATCTCTCAAAAAACAAGTCAACTCCCTGGCCTCATCCACAGCTTACACCTGTAAATTAATCAGTAATGAGGCCCTTTGTGCGGGGAATTAAGGTATGCCTCCACGTTGACCTTGATGTTAAGATTTTCGTCCTCGAGACAGTTTTCTCTGGCACAATCATGCAAGTCAGCCAGACCTTGCGCGAGGGGACTCTTCTTGTTTTGGCCATATCTGACCTCCACAGGAAAGCCTTGCATTGACAGAATCCAGGAAGTAATTCGGGAATTACTCACATTTCCGGCCCGGATTCTGTCACTTTGGAGATATTACAGAGGCTGGGGTGGAGTCTCCACTATGATGTGTTCCCCCTGGATAAACGGGCGGTAATTCTTCAATGCCCACACCGTTGCCAGGAGTGCCTTCTCACAATCATTGAATTTTTCCTTCACAGAGGATAAAGTCTTACTCGCATAGGAGATTATTTTATTGACTTTGTCATGCTTTTGATATAATACTGCAGTCAAGCATGTATTTGAGAACTCTGTCTCCAAGAAGAACTCCTTATTCTTGACAGGGTAAGCCAGGTAAGGTGCTTGTGAGAGGCTTCTTTTGAGTTGTCTTACTGCCTCGGCTTGTTCTGGACCCCACTCCCACTTGACCCCCCCTTCAAAAGATGGATCAGGGGTCTTGTGATCTCTGCGTAGTCCTCAATGAACTTTTTGCTGTAATTAGTCAGTCCAAGGAGGCTCCTTAGTTCCTGCAGAGTTGTGGGGTCTTTCAATTTCTGGAGTGCTTCCACTTTCTTTTCCTGGGGACAGAGACCCTGAGAAGTAATCTCATGCCCTAAGAAATTGACACGGGTTATACACCACTGTGCCTTTTGAAAGGAGAGTTTTGCTCTTGGCAGCCCTCAACTGTGTCAGAACATAACGGATCTCCGCTATGTGTTCCTCCACAGTTGAGCTTTTGATTAAAACATCATCTACATAGGCCAGGTTACCCCTCTCACCGAGGTCGTGCATGGCCTTGTTTAGAAAAATGGTAAATTCATTGCCGGAGTTGATGTATCCGAAGGGAGTCCGGGTCAATGTGTACTGCTGCCCCCCGAAGGTGAAAGCCAGCTTGTTTTGGTCCTCCCTGACGACAGGTACAGCCCAGTACCCATTGGTCAGGTCTATTGCAGTGAATACCTGTGACCCCTGGATCTGGGCTAGCCCTTGGGAGCGTAGGAAAGAGGCCATCGGGAAGTATGGACCAGTTTGTGGAGCTCCTTAAGGTCAGCACTGGCCGTTTGGCTTCAAAATCCCCAGCACCGGATTATTGAAGGTGCTGTGGACTGGATGAATTATCCCACAGGACTCAAGGTTCTTAATTATTTCAGTAAGGGACTCCATTGATGCGAGAGGCAAGCGATATTGCTTCACAAACACTGGAGTCATGCCAGGGTCCGTGGGAATTGTTGTTGTGTGGATGTCGGTGCGACCACAGTCATATGAGTCCACCGCAAAGAGATCTTGAAAATCCAAGAAAACTTGTTTCAATTGTTGCTTTTGCTCCAGAGTCTCACAGGCATCAGCTAGGTTGACTCTCTCTTCAACCATCTGCCTGAAGCCTGGAAATACTTCCGGTTTTGCTATCTCAGCGGCCTCCTCCAACTGGGTGGAGAAGTCCCTGGTCAAAGTGCTGATATGGACTGGTGGCTCCAGGTGGGGAAGGGAGTCCTCGCAGACTTGGAATATCACCTCATCCCTCCTGAAGTCACAGGTCACATCTTCCTTAGCATAAGGGGAGGAAGTGTACGCCAGGAAATTCCCCCCATGCCGGGTGAAGATCCTGTCTGGTGTTGCGTCATCAACGCTATAACTGTCAAAACAGTCTTTGGGGATTGGTCCTAACAGTTCATTACCTAAATCTTTGGAAAAATGTCGGTCATCAACCCCCATTCCAATAATGGTGCCTGCGGCTAGGGTGATACTCTTTAAGTCGCTGTTATCCACCTCTATTGGAATGGTGTTATGTTCTATGTTAACTAGTGGTGTTGGGTTTAACACCAACCCTTGCTGTTAGAAATGAGCATTAAGATGAATATAGGCGTCAGGGCTTTTCAATTTCTGCCCTCTTTTAACTTTCACTTCCAGTGAGAATTGTTGGGTCCGTTCTGGGATGGTGACTTCCTCTCTAATCTGAATTTCAACTGCATAAGGCAGCAATTGAGCTGACCTAAATGCTTTCTCTGGATCATCAAAGTTCATGGGATTACCCGCTAATTGGGACCAAGCTTTAAAGTTTATTAGGTTCAAACTAATGGCAAAGCGATTGAGAATGTCACTGCCTAAGTAAAATGCGGCAGGGACGTCTCGCACGACCCAACAATTATGAACTATACTCTTGTTGCGTATGGAAATTCTGAGCATACACCTGCTAAGCAGGAGATGTTTGGAATTTGGTGTTTCCAGATCCATTTCCCATTTGTCTAACAGTTTAAATGTGGGAATGGCTGGATTTTTTGGGAGTTTGCGGAACATGGCTTCGCTGATGAAGCTCTTACCGTTGTTCACACACACTCGGGCGAGAACAGAGTCCTTCCCTTCATTTAACTGAATAGGGATGAACAACTGCTCTCCAATTTTCTGAATATCAGCCAGGCTTTGAGCTGATTTTTCATCTTTCTGGACTTTAGGAGTGGGATTTTCTGATTGTGAATTTGTAATGAATTTCACAGTGTTTCAGGTTGATTTTCAGAAATAGGGAGGACCCCCCATCACCAGTTTGTTGTCCTACTGCAATTACTGTCACGTCTGGGATTTAGTTGTTCTGGAAGTGAAATTCTATTTGGTCAGGTTTTTGTTCAACCATGTGGCATGAGTCAATTAAACTAACATGGTTGACACTCTGTTTTAATTTTATTGGTCGGCTAGTCTGGGTCCAGAGGACCTTCTTTACACAATCTACGAGGGGTGACAATCTACGCAGGATGTCATTCCCTAGTAAACAAGTCGTGCCCTCTGGAGTCACAACTATGACTGGGTGATTCACCTTGTGTCGCCCAATTTTAATGTCCAAATCCGCAGTCCCCTCGACGGGAATTTCTTCCCGTCGAAGTTCTGAAGTTGTCCAGGAAGAGGGGTGAGAGGAATTTGGTATTTCTCCCCCTTCCCGAATTCAGTTGGTGAAAGGCCCTTTTTGACAGAAGGGTAGCTTGGGATCCAGTGTCCACCAGTGCCAAAATTGTACACTGCCCCTGTATTTGGACCGGGGCACAGAATCTTCCCTTCTTTTCCACAAGGGGGCAAAGATAATGTACATTTTTGGACAACTGGTGGGTTAGTTTCTTGGGTTAGTTTCTTGGTTTTGGACACTGACAGGAAGGTGATTTGGGCAGGATTCTGTTTGGGGTCTTGGGAATCTGAAAGAAAAGGTGACAGCTAGATATGGGGGAAGTTTTGGGTTCCCCTGGTTCTGATTCTGGGCCACCCCCCCCCTTTCTGGAGGCAGTCACAAGGATGGGATTGAACCAGGGGATTTTCGTGCTGGTGATTCTGGAGTTTGATGATGGGCGGTGCTAACTCGGTCCCCACATCTACCGAGTCTGGATTTGGATCCTTTGGGACCCATTTTTCTTTGGGAGGAGTTCCCCCATCTCTGAAGGAGAAGATCCTTTTCCAAGGATCCTCTGAGGATCCCTCTCCTTCAAACTGGAAGACTTGTACCTCCTCCTCAAAATGGGTCTTTTTGGGTTCTTTATTTCTCCTACTCCCCCTCTGCTCCTTTTGTGGGAGATTTTCGGGGGTAGGAGATTTTGGTTCCCGTTCCTGGGTTTCCAGGGGCTTTCTACAAGTAGGGAAGGAAGCTTCCTCCAAGGCTTTACACCCCCCTTCCCCTTATGCTTCCTCCCTGGGAACCGGTGGTTTGTCGGGGTTCTTCCCCCGTCATTGCTCTGGAGCACCAGGTCCTGGATTTGAGGCATGCTGCGCCGCCATGCTCATCTGAGGGTTCTGTTGAGCCCTCAGCATGCGACCCAGATCCTGTGCCATGTTCTGGACCTGGCGCTCTAGTTGTGACACCCGCTCTGGCTGGTACAGGGTCCTCATGTCTCCCCTTGGCTGATCCCGGGAAGGGTAGCTATCCCTTCTCACAAAATACCCTGGGTTAGGGAAGTTTGGGTACCCATCCACCCTTGGCCTCCCCTCTCCTGGATTGGGCTGTCTGGGCTCAGGAAATTGGGGAAAGAAGGATGGATTGTTTTGGGGTTTGAAATTGTGCGGGTACCTTGGGAAGAAATTCTGTCCAGTATTTTGGGGATTACTGCCCTCCTGGGGGAAGTGAGGAGGGAGTTTCCCTGGGTTAGATGCTGTCAGGTTGGATTCCCCCCCCCCTTGGGCTGGAGGAGTCCACACATAACCCAGGATGGGTCTATTCCCCTTGTAGCGTGGGCTTATGTAGTCAGGAGAGTTAGGGGTCCCATTTGTGGGATTGCCTCCCAGGCTCCCTGTTTGTGATTGGCCCGAGGGCCTTCTGGGTTTGGGGTTGCTTTGATTCTGTGCGAGCAGGTTTTTAGGCCCCCTATCTCTAAATCTAAAATGGGGGCAACCTTCACCTCCGCCACTTTAGCAGCAGCAGGGATATTGGTTGTTTTGGGGCTTTTTGGATTATTTTTGTTTTCCACTGGCTTTTGCACCCCATAAATGCACGTGGCTTGTTCAATGACCCAGTCTAGTGATCTTTTCTCGTGAAAGTCTCACTAGCTGGGTCATGATGTACTTAGGGAGAGCATGGAAGAAAGTATTTACAAACTCTTTGCTCTCAGTGCGCACCCTTCTAGTGGTCTGCGCAAAGGCACGCTTTAATTCTTGAACACATTCTTGTGGGGCCTGATCTTCCCCACATTGCAAGTTATAGGCTGCCTTGCGAGCCTCCTGAGGATTCCTGTGCACAGAAAAGTGTTTCAAGATCGCCGCCGTATAGGTGGACCATCTGGAATGATTCTGATCCTCCAGCCCCGCAAAGAAGCTGGAGTACTCGGGAGAGAAGGTCCAATTTACATATTGAATACAGCTTTGGCTGTCCTTCAAATGGAAAGTCTCCATCATTTGTTCAAAGAGCTCAAGGTGCTCCCAACCTGAATATTTTGCATTCTTATGATAGGGCGTGATGACGCTCCTAATGGCCTTTATTTGTTTTAGTGCATCCTTGAGCAATGCCCTTTTGACCTTGTTGGCTTTCTTGTTTCGGGTTACCCTGGTCCACTCATCCTCGGACTCAGAGGCACTGCTACCAGAGTTGCCTGTATGGTCTTCTAGGCTCTCCAGGATTCTGCGAGCTTGGGAATGTCTGGCAGAATGTGGGGGCCTAGTTATTTGAGTCCTGTGGCGCTCAGAAGAGTCTTCTGATTCCTCCTTGCTCCCAGGATTTGATGAGTACCCACCCCACTGTCCTAGCTGGGCAGAGGTTTTCAGGATGTCCTTAGTGGGCCTACTCTCATGGAGTTCCCCACTAAAATTTACCATCTGGTCTCTGGGTAAATGGTATTTTTGAGGATCCATTCCTCTGACCCTCCCCTCATTGGAGTCTCCCTGATCAGAGAATATGGCCCTAGCACTTGGGAACCCATGCACATATGCCCGCCCATCCATTCCTGGGAGGTGCTGATCTATGAGCCCCATATTCCTCATTGGATTGAAGTCTGCCATCCCTGTGGCCCTTGGCTCATGTGCGCCAGTGGAAATGGGGGTTGCAGAGTCCATGGGGTTGAAGAGAGGAACGCCTCTGGTACTAGGGTTCCTGAGTTTATGCTCAGGTGTTTCCCTTTCCTAGCGGACCTCATCACTCTCAGCCCCTGCTCCCTGTTGCCATGCAAGAACCTGACCTTTTTGTTCCTCTATCAAGGCCTTGCTAGTCTCGATCAGTTGTTCTTTCATAGCTACCTGTCTGTGGAGCCTGTCATTTTTCTCACAGAGAGCCTCATTGTCTCTCTGTGCTTCCTGTGTCATGTTAGAGTACTGGGCCAGTTTTTGCTGCAGGCGGGTTACCTCCTGAGTCCTGTCCTTACTGGCCTGGTCACTCTTTGCCAGCGCATCTTCCATCCTCCTGGAGTGCTCTAACAGTTTTGGTAAGCTTTTTGGAGCTCACCCAGTCCCTGGAGGGCCAGGTGATTTTCTTCCATCTTATCTTTTAAATAACTGACCTCCTGGCCTAAGGTGTCCCTTTCCTGAATAAGAGTACCCCTCTGTGCTGCCAGGTCGTCCCTTTGTTTTTGGCATGCACCAGCTTTCTGGCGCTCCTCATCGAATTCTGTCTGGGTGTCAAGGTCTTTGAGAATTAATTTATTATTCTCTTCTTTTTCTTGGTCTAGGCAGTTTTGCAGGGTGACTACCTGCTATGCGCATGCTCTATTAAAATTTATTTGCTGTTCCAGCTTTTTCTGGCTCTCTAGTAGAGAGTCCAAACTTTCGTGCCACTCCTTCTGCAGGGCCAGTATTTTGGTATCATGCTCTACCTTTTCCTGCTGCAGGATGTCCATATCTTCTTTTATTTTTATCAGGTACTGCCTGGTTTCATTTTCTGATTCATGGCTCTTGTCTAGCCTTTGCTCTGCAGAGTCCAGATCAGTTTGGGCTTTTTCTAGTGATTGTAGTTGCTTGTTTGCCAGATATTGGCATTTGGCATATTTGTCCTGTATTGCTCCAATGTGAAGGTACAGATATGCCGCTATTATAATCTTACTTTGCTCTTCTTTTACCTTAGGGGCCATATACAGTTCACTCAGTGCCATATGTAATGGACCCTGATCCTGCCATATATTTAAACCTGTTGCAGTAGCCTGTTCCTTGATTTCCTGCAACCACACATTCTGATCCTGCTCTGTCTATTCACCCCTGACAAATAGTTTGTGCAGTAGGTGTTCTTTTGCCATATTGATTTCTACCAGGGTCGCCATTCTGGAAATATTAATTTCCTTTCTGACTTACAGGAGTTTATTTTATTTTTGCAAAACAGACTAAATTCCTTAGAGTGCTCCTATTGAAGGGAGCTTTTCACAGTGTAGCACAGTGTGGTAGCCCAACAGGGTTTATGTACCCCATCAGTTTGCACGCTGTATTAGATTGTCACAAGTGGTATGCTAATTCAGAAATCCCAGCACGAGCCCCCAATCTTGTAAATGATTTCAATCCGGCACTTCACCTAAGTCAATGCCTAGCGTGGGATGCACAGCTGAAACCCTTAATAATTTATTTGTGTCTATAAGTTCTTTTATTCTGAATGATGTACCACTTATATCACGTCCCTCTCTTTGAATCCCCCCGGTCACACTGAACCAGGAATCAGGCTGGTTTGCAAAGTTAAAGTATTTATTTAGATATTTTACAATATATATCACACTATTTTCATGGGTATACAATAATCACCAATGGGGTGATGTCACACTAACCAACCTCTTTAATCACGAGGAGTAATGATGGGAAAAAACAATGCAGCCCAGAAATAACACTTTTGGGTATGTTCAATCAAATAGCAGTGTGGATACTTTTTCCCCCTGTACACCCTCAGTCCCCCAATATGTAATGCAGAGATATAGGAGGAGAGAAAACAGGTTTCAGGAATGCAGAATTCAAGCAAATATAACAATCCCAATTTCCCTCCAGCAAACACAAGTGAGAAAAACAGAATTTATTGGCAAACTTGTCAAAATGGTTTTAGAGTCGGCTTTGAATGAATGGGTAAAACACTGAAAATGGTTTAATTCACTGAAATTGTTTCAATACTAATGGGAGCCGCTTTATCTGGTTTCAGACACACACTAGCAATGATTTGAGAGTAATAAGCAAGTTGGGATGTTAGCTACAAGTAGACACTTCAATTTCGTTCTAGCATAAAGCATGAAGAAGTTATGGACGTTTTCGTGCAGGTCGTTTTTTTCAGAAAGATCACGGATGCTCAGCCACTTGATCAAGGCAACTGCCAGCTGAGACGCTTGCCTTCTTCAGATGCAATATATCAGCGCAAAGATGATTTTAACACTATTATTACAGAAGGACTATAGGATAAGAGAGAGAGTTCAGGCAAGACAAAAAAGGATTTCTAACAATACAGTTCTGGATATAAGATAGATTTGATTTGGATAGGGATGACTATGGAAAGTACATAGGCTAGTGACAATCCTATACTATGGATACTCACATCCAATGTTTGAATGGAAAAGTCAGGGATCTGGTTCTGGTCAGGGATTCTTGCGGGACAGACTGCTGGGCACACCAGACTGGTCTGGTTCAGCGATCAGCAAGGCGCTCTGGACCCCGCACAGCAGGACTGGACAGCAACTGGATCTGCAATGGCTCTCTGGTCTGCACAGCACAGCACGGCACGGCACCAGATTGGGATTTAATCTGCCCTTCTGGTTATGAAGATAATTCTTTGGCAGGCAAGCAGTTACAGCACAACCAGGCTGTTCTTTGGTTCCCCTTTGAGGTCTGCGGTAAATTCTGTTTTCTGGATTTTTAAGGCCAAGCTGAGAATTGTTCAGCTATGGAAATGGGCCTTTCTGCTTGCCAAGTTTCTGGAGTCTGGAATATGGATAGTTCTCTTGCAAAGTGCTCCGCCAGTAATCGGTTGGTGGGTGAATGTGTCCTTTTCTAAGTCCTCAGCTGTCTCTATTTATGTGTTTCATAAAGGGGTGGGTAAGCTGAATTATCCTAGGGGCACCCCCTAGGTAGTCTATTGGCTAGAGTCTGCTCTCTCCCTTGATTGGAGGAGAAAACAGAGTGACATCATGATGATGTGGTTTATGAGGCAAAACATCCTCCCCTTTGCCTTTTGCACATAAAATCTATTTTTTATATAATACATCTTTACATGTGTACAATCTTTATACCAATAACATACATAGATCACATATTTTGTGGAGCAATCCCTCTTCCAAGCCTTGTTGCTGTGAGATCTTGGGTCTGGATTTGACACATTTTTGCACTTTTTGTCCGGGACACGATATCTAATTTGTCCAAAATTTCGTACATATGTGCGTATTATATATGGGCATAATTGTCTGAAGTTTCATGCTTCTGACATAACTACAATTGCTACAAAATCAGAATTTTCATGTGCTGTCCCAGAAAATCGCACAGAGTTCTGGCTCCTTTTAAAATGTGCACAAAAAAATCACATTAACAATGGCGTTAATTTTATAATTTTTTCAAATACGCACAGTCATTTATCAGTCTTTTTCAAAAATATGCTTTCTGTGCTTTGTGAATCAACAAAAGTCTCTGTCCCCGCCTCCATCTCCATCTTGCAGCTCCAGAGCAATCTCCGCCCTCTACCTCCTGGCAGAGGCCACTTTGACACTTTACAATCTGAAAATCCTTTCAGCCCAGGAAAGTTAATTGGGCTCCTCCAGCAGCAGGCCAAGATCCCCTCTGCTGATTTAATCAACACAAAGCTGTAAGTTCCTGGCCTTGGTGAGAAGCAGGAGAGATGCCTTTTGTTGGCGGGAAGCTGGGGGGAACTGGTTTGGTGACTTTGAGTTCAGCTTAAATTCACTGTCAATTTGTTAAATGTTTCTTGATTTAAAATAAAACTTGCAATTTTTAAACAAGCAACTAGAACTCTAATTCCAGTCTCTAAACCATGGAGATTAAATAGTTGCAACCTATATTACTTTGATAACAGGTCACTTAATTCTCAGACATTTGATTTCAATTGCACAAGTTTAAGCTTCTGATGCAACTAATGACAGCTGTCATACAGGCGGCCGCTGGTACTGTGCCCATATTTTGACAGATTTTCACAGGTAAGCACACTTTTTACTGTCATATTTTGATGACAGATTCCGCTTTCCATGACATTGTATGTTCCTATTGATTCCTTAAATGAAGTGGCGGTTAACACCCAACAAGCATATTGGATGCTTTGTGGTGTTTTGGAACAGTAATTTGTATTTTCAGCAACCAAGTAAAAAGGGAATTAAGAGCAATTTCTGGGTTTCTTTCAAGAAAGCATTGCCTTTCATGCAGTTTCCATTTTTCCTTGGTGGGCAGCCCAGTGACATGTTTCAGCAGTGTGGTCTCCTTTCACCACTGACAACAGGCAAAATAGATTTGGCAGCCATCTTTTCCGGTTTCAAAGCGCAATTCTCATAGGTTTTGGCGCGCATAGGGGTTGTGTGGCCATTTTGACGATTCTTGCACCATCAACACAAAGGGATGTCGAAGGGCAGAGCCTAGTGGGTTAAAACATCCCACAATTCATTATTATCCCTGCATCTACGAAGTCTCAGAAGCAAATCAATGAAAGTATTAGCCTCCTCTGGTACTTGGAAAAAAAAGAGTACCCATCCTTCGTGTTCCACTCTGAGCTTAGCGGGGAAAAGCATGTCGTACCTCATGCCACTCTCCCTGAGCCGTTTCTTGATATGGATGTATGTCTTTCTTGACGCCTGCATTTTGTTGGAGAAATCCAGGAAAAGCCTCCTTTGTATGTCAGAGTTCCTTTGTCCCTAGCATTCCATAGTGCAAGGTCCCTATCTTGATAATTGAGCATGCAGGCTATTATTGGGTGGGCCGTTGCCCCTGGAATGGGCCTCTGCCACTGGGTATTCTATGTGCTCTCTCCACAATGAACACTGCTGAAAAGTCATACCCTTGCAGAGTCTCCCGCAGGACTGCTTCAACCAATGGTTCCATAGCTCGCTGATCTACCGATTCTGGCACCCCCACTATCCTAAGATTGTTTCTCCTGGACCTTGACTCAAGATCCTCCTGCATGCTGGTCAGTTCTTTCAGAGCCCTTTGCACCTGAACAAAACCTCGGGATGTAGTGAACGCCTCTTCCTCAATTGTGGACACCCGTCCCTCCACCTCATCCAATCTCTCTCTGTGTTTATCCAGGCGGACCTGCATGTGGTCTACCTTGCAATTCACGGTGTCGATCTTTCCATCTAGCAACTGCATGCTACTTTGTAGTTGAGGAAACATAGTTTTGTTATTGTTAATAGCTCCACTGGCATCCTGCTATCCCTGCTGTGGGCTCACTCCTCCAGCGTCTTCTATGTTTTTAGAGCTTTTAGTCTGCATAGGTGTCTCAAAGTGTAATTTGGATTGTTGCCCCACTTCACAGTACTTGGGGAATTCCCTCAGCTGATAATTCACCCAATAACGGCCCAAAGAGGTCATTTAGTCAAGAGTTCCAAAGGGGATCAAACTGCTCTGATACTCCTCAAGCTCTGTCACCACACTGTTATGCAGCACTGCCCGCAGCCTCCACTGATCACCCTGCAGGCCCAGTGAGAGCAACGTAAATATGTGATATTTGGGGGACTCACCCTTCAGATATGGGCCAAATCTCCCTCCAGTACTGTGTATCAGGAGGGCCCCCTTTTGCAGTGTAGGCACTGCTCTGGTTCATCAGAAACTTCAGCCAGGCTAAGCACCACTTATCCTTACGCAGATTTCGCTAGTGCCCACATCCTAGTCTAGTGCCACCATCCACCACTGCTCTATTCAACACAGTCTGCTATGCATTTGTGCAGTTGAATCCTTGCAGTATTCAAGATGAAAAGCCCAGGAAGCATGCAGGTCTCCAATAGTGTTTACAATAGCTTCCCCTGCTGTTCTTTGCCACATGCCCTGAGGCAATTTGGTGGGGGATCTCAGTGAGTATATCATTCCTGGCATCGCCTCCTGCTCAATTCCTCCACTGCAGATCTGTTTCAGGGTGATGAGTGTATGCTGCACACACCCAGTCAATGTCCCCCTCACACCTTCTACCGGCGCCTCTCACTCATCTCCTCTGATACTTTCAGTGAGGGCCCAGCTGCCGGATTGTTGCGCTCCACCCGATCACCAACAGCAAATTATACCAGTGTCTCTGCTTTCTCCCCTCCGTCGCAGAGTTAGTTCCTCCGTTGGGATACGGGCTGCGTGCACTCCCAATCTTGTCCGTCCAGCCCGCGACTCCACCTCTGGGGCTGGACACAGCGGCCGACATCAATAGAGTTAGCCACAGGGTCCACCACCGCCGCCTTTAGTGGCTCTCCAGTAATCTTGCGGCCCAGTGCCTTTATCAGGCCCTCCTCCACATCCTCCCCTCCAGGCAAGGCTCGAGGCTGTGTTCCGTCACTTACAATCCTGCTTGGACGGCAGTCTCCTTCTTGGCTGACCAGGCCAGGTACAGGCAGCGCTCTCGTCAGGCCTTTTCGCGCTATCCTCTGCAGGCACCGCTCAGGATCTCCTTTCGTCAAGCTAAGTCACAGAGCGATCTGGGGCCTCCAAATTCCCTGGGGGGGTGCGTTGGTTATTCGTCTGCAGATGCCACACAGATCAGTTCTGTAGCTGGTCAGGGGACTCCAGTATACTGTCAGGATTGTTTAGGATGCTTTGGAGCTCACACGCTCGCAGCCATCTTGGCTCCGTGGACTATATATTTTGATGACTAGTCACAATCTTGCCCCGGTCTGACCTTCACAATCCATGAAAGTAATCCCTATATTTTGGAAGTGATGTCCACCCCCAGAATGCCCCTTCTGTTAGATAATCTTTCTAGAGTGTCTTCAGATTCCAAACTGTGATGCTGAAGAACATGAAACCCACTGCCCTTTCCCACTGGTGACACTGCATTGTGGCACAAGATGACATCCCTCCTTCACTGTTACGAAAATTAGGTTTCTGAACTGCGATTGTGATAATTATAAAATGGCTCACCACAGGATTGCTGTTCCATTCCTATGCATAAAAGTATAATTAAATGCATTCACTACCCACAATCTCTTTAGAGACTTTGCCCGTTCATGTGACAGGAGCCAGAAAGCAGGGCTATGGGTTTCTCTGCTCTTTTGCATTCTCAAACTCTGTGTTCACATAGCACTCCCTGAGCATTATTAAAAAGCATGGACTCAATTCATGCCAATTAACGTCCGGACCTGTAAAAAGACAGAAATGTTCACAAAAATGCCCTTAATCAAATCCTGTGGATTTGAATTGGAGAGTAAAGGGGATAAGGATGGCGTTATGCAGGGTTGGCCTGGAAAGATCACTCTGCTGCTCCTTTTTTCCTTGACTTCTTATGGCCATGAGATAAACATCGCCCTTGGCCCATTGGTGGCAGGTATAAATAAACATGTCACCCCAACAACCATGTTTTGTAAAATGATCTCTACCATCATTTAACTTTGATTCAAAGGCAGGAGAGCAGCAATTCCAAGTGTGATAATAGACAGAGAGTCGAAGGGACAGACTCCAGAAATGGGTGCAGGCTGAACGAGAATTCTACCTCACCCCAACAATCAACAAAGACTAAGTTGCTGCTGTGCTGAGCACAAAAACCCTTTTTAAACATTGATTAAGCACACTGAAGACTCTAACTTCCAGGGAACACAAGCATACATTACAGGAAACCACATGCCCCATGTCAGATAATGCCCTACATGCTCTCAGTGAAATTAGGGTTCTATTTCTCTTTAATTAAGAGGTAGGGAGCCCGGTCCACAATATCACATATGGAACACACTCCTCTGTTTGCTAGAAACATGCTATGTGATTCTAGAATCCACTAATAGTCTCACCTGTACATCCCTTACAGATCATATGGTGTTAGACGCTCCTCTCCACATCAGAACACTGCCAGTACCTCCACAACACCTTCCCTGGGTTCCCACGGAGAGCATACAGCACAAGGGGCGGTGGAACGCTTCCGCATCGAACAATCATCCGCTCACGTGATTCACAGCGGCGTTTCCCACGTGACGATGGAAGGCGTCACATGATTCGGAAGCGCACAGTACTTAACGCTTGATGCGCGGAGCACTCACTGCTTCTCAGCTGTCTTTCGACTCTGTTTGGCGCTACGTTTGGACTTGCTCTGTTGGTTTACCTTGACTTTGGATCACTCACCTGGACTCCCTCGGATTATCCTTTTGGTACCTTTGCTTGGAACTGTTTATTCATTGCTGAACCTCGACCCGTCCCTCACCGGCCTTCGGATCATCCCTTGGTACTTTGTTGGACTTCTACGCCATTGCCCTTTGGGAATTCACGCTACGCCTCCAGCTCTATTCTCAGGTGGGCTGTCCTGTGTCCACGTGTGACTCCGGTCCCTGTTGTTCTGGGGACTGCCTCTCATCTGAGTCTCGAACCTCCCTCACTAGGTCTCCCGGGTTTTACAACCACCGGATAGGTAAGATTATTCAGATCCTCTGATTCTTGTATTCTATTGTATTTGCCTGGTACTTAACCCCGTTCTTTCTGCAGCAGCATCGGTGTTCCAGAGGTTCCGTGGATCCGGGAAGCAACATCTCCCACCTGTGGCTCCAAAGGTCGCACAGCGGGGTTCTTTTGGTTCCCCTGTGCATCACTTGGGGACGGAGGTCTCAACGGTCTACACGACACTCAAGTCAGAACATATGGGCACATGCATGTTCAGGGGTAAAGAGGGCTAAGCCTTGGCATAAAGGTAGCTAGGCTAAAAAATATAATCTGGTCCAGCACTATACAGGCCTTTGTGCCTAGTTGTATGATTGTAAATTACAATTCAGTGCTGTATCTATGTTATTTAAGGGTTTTACTCACCATCATTTATTTTCGGTTTACCTTGTGGTCCTCTCCTTCCTGGAGTAATTCAATGCTACTTAAAATATGTTACTGAAGTCAACCAGCAGTAGCTCTGTCTCCACTCATCCTGACACTGTCTTTCCCTCCCATGGCAGGATCTCCTGCCTATAAACTTCTGTACCTCTATCCATGTCCATCCAAGTGTGCTCCTTACACTCTATCCTAACTGTATCAATAGTAATGCATTACCTTGTTGTACGGTGTTGTTGTGTTACAGCTAGTTTCATGCTACCTGAAACCAACACATACATACATTCATACATACATATAATTAACACATATTGAAACATAAAATACTTTGCAGCCAGGAATCCATCAAAAATATCACTGGAGTTAAGTCCCACCCCTTCAACATCATATCTACTAATATTTACTCTGAGGAGCAATACACTATGAAACGGCCACCATTGAATACTGAGTTCTACTAAAGGGTGATATAAACGTAGGATTGGATTCCACAGTCCTCAGAAAACGAGTTCCACAGTTGAAGGGAGCAGTAAAACGTATTTCATCATAGTGGCTACCAGAAGCCAAAAGCTATTCAAGCACACAACATGTTTCACCTCTCAGCTTTCTCAAGTCTATAAAGTGCGAGTGCAAGAAACACCAACTTTTTTTTACAAAAGCTATTATCGAACATAAGAAATTTTCAGTGAAATACACAATTGCTGAGGTTATCGTACTCATATTTCCATGGTCAGCGCACTAGACCTATTCAATCTCCTCATATCATGCCAATGTAACTTCCATGTGCACTCTCATTAGAAAACGCACAGACCCCAATGTTGTTGTCCTGCTTACGTCAACTGTGGAACTTATTTTCTGAGGATAGCGACATATCTATTTTTTCCAGGTAGAGCATGCATTGTAAGGTTAGCGGCACAAGTTAATCATGTTGCAGGCCCAATGCTTGGCACATTTGTCCTGAAAAATATGTCATGCACCCTATACATTTTGAGGACTCATTTGTTTGGTTGTAAATTCAGAAACTGAAGTGGAAAATAGAAAAGTTTAATGAAACTCAACTATACTAAATCAGCTCTGGTGTTTTGGAAATGTTTTCGTAAATATTTATATTTCACAAAGATTAAGAATAGAGAAGACAAGTCGTTTAAGTGATGTAAAATTGGATAACCTCATAAATAGGACTGAATACAATGAAATGTTTTAAATAATGTGTATTGTTGGAACTTTTTTGGGAACAGAGCTGAATGTCATGTTAATTATCCTTTACTTTAAATATAATTTCATAAAACAGCAATAAAAAAAGACATAAAAGTCACTAAAACACAAATTCCACTGATCAATAATAACTTCCATATTCAGCTTTGGTTATCAATTTTCTCTACTTTTCGGTTTTATGTGCATAGGACCACTGGCAGATAATGTTCTAGACATCAGCATATGATCAAATAATTTGCTCGCATTAAATATTCAAAAGCCTCACGAACATGGTAAAAGTGCATTTTGTTAAAATATTATTATGTACCAGTTTCTGTATGAAATATACAATTTTGCAAGAAACAAAAATTGCATGTTAGTTTCTTCAGAAACCAGATCACACGTGGAGTGCACAGTCAAGTGCTGTGCAAGGAAGGATTGCTGTATTCAGGCTCCGGAGGAGTTTTCATTGACTAACCTCTCTAAGTGGATAACCTCTGCAGGAGCAAGAAATCACTGTTTCACTTTAATGGTATGCCTATAATGGACCTTTAACATTTTCGGATGTTAGTTAAACAACCTTAATTCTACTCATATCAATACTATTCTTTTCTTTTATAGCACAACATAGCCACGCCCCTTTTACCTGCTCGTGACCATAAAGGCTCCTGCCCGCGGGCCCCAGTGGTGTGCACAGTCGAGTGCTGTTGCTGTTGTAGTGGTGCGCAGTGAGCATTACTGGACTGTCACGGCCGGTGTAATTTCTTTGAAAGCTTATATTTCTAATTTCTTATAAGCCATTGAGCGGGAGTATCTGATATCACTTGCTGGTTAGTAAAAATGACGACCTACAATTTAGGGTTCGATGTGCCAGCCTGCAGTATAATGAATGCTTAGGAGAAAGCTCTTAATGGTTTAAATGGAGCGCATGGTGAGTCATGTTTCCTGCGCCCTGGCCTCCATGAAGCTAAAAAACACATTGAGAGCCCAGCCAGGATTAGTCTGAATCGTGCATAACAGACAGGTATCAGTGTGATTCACTCACAGTCTATTACACGCCTTGCTCACCCCAACCCTAATGCACAAAAAAAGGGTGCTTGAGAAAGCCATCACTAACATAAGAAAATTCTGCAATGAAGCGGGTAAAAGCATTTCTGCAAATGTCACTGAAGGGTTGGCCACTGACAATAAAGGCAGATCCCAGCCAGATGCATTACAAAGTCAGCCATCTGACGCCGAAGTTCTAGAGTGTTTAACCCCAGTAAATGCACAAGCTGAGCAGGAGATTTTTGCCATTCCTGAGTGTACTATGGAACCCAAGAACGACAAACAAAAAATCATCATGGTCCATGAAACGGAGCACTCAGAACGACCACTACTTTATTCACAGGTAATTAACAATGGTGGACAAGTAGTTCTGAATGAGGAGATGGGAAACACTCTAATGAACGATGTAGTTAACCCCACATAAGAAATACAAACTAGCGAAGTAGAACAGGCCCAGTTTAATTGAGAGGTCTCAATTCCTACATGCTCCCCAAAACAGAAAAAGCACTGTGACTCGCAAGTTAGCTCAAACCTGTTTAACTCGCTGATTATCATACCGGAAACAGCAAATGTGGAGGATTCAACATTTTCATCAAACTCATCGGAGCGATCCTTTGCTACACCTACTCCAGGCACATCATTTGGTTTTATACAACTGCCGTCAACAATGATCGAGTCTGCATTTTCTGCAATTAACACCTCCATATACTCGACTTAGAACATTTATGAGGCACAGGAAAGAAAGATAGATTCAAGTACAAATTACTAAAATTGGTGGTAGCAAAGGTGGACTGGCTGGCTGCGGCTCACTACTATGGCCATATGGAGACCGAGAGTGAGAGTCGCACCAAGCAAAACACACTACTTGAAGCAAATATTGAGCATACTGAGGAAAAATCAGTGGGACTGAGTGATACGGGAGTAAATCAGAGTACAGTTACTCCAATTATAGATCTAATATTGCAAAATAAGGTGACCAGTGAAGCAACAAACAACAAGCCTGAGATTGTTGCGGAACTGGAGATGTGCCTGTGGCAGATCATGAATCTCCATCATCTGAGGCCCTAATGGGAGCCCAAACATATGAATTATTTCAACCCATCCCACGCAAATTATTTTTTTTTAAAATAAAACTGTCATACCCAATTCGACCAAAAATTACAGAAATAAAGAACCAACCACCCCCAAAAAGAAAGCTAATCGAATTAGTGAAAAGACGTGCAGAAAAGATAGTGTTGACAAAATCGAATCTTTCAAAAAAACAAATCCCAACTAAATGCTACAAAACTGAAGATCAGGTAGATCTAACTGACCAGCCATGCAGTGTGATGGAGGTTGCGCTTGAGTGCCCTAGACAACCAGTCCAAGAGAATGAAGTACAAGAAATGTCGATTGTTGAAAGTATTGTGGAATTGGCAGATGATGCCGAATTAATGAAAGTATCTACCTATTCGACTTCCTCTCTTTCACTTGGTGATAGGATTATGGAGGGCCTACACTATCCACAATCATCCACGTCAAAGATTAGGAAAGTATTCATAGATAAAGAAATGATTAAATAAACTTCCAAACAATGGAACAAAAAGGAGCTTGAATTCAAAATAATATGTCTAATCCCCGAGATCCGGAAAATATACTAAAGAAATTTTGAGGAAAGTGTGATGAACATCAGTATCCACTTCAACTAAACACCAGACGAAATAGAATGGTGTGGACTCCATGCACCTTGGGTTTACTAACTGACCAGGTCAGGGTTACAGTTAAAGACACAGGGAACTCAATGTTGGAATATACTGACCTGATCGCCGTAATTACAGAAACTCACATAAAGAAAGGGAGACCCATATTCACCCATAAGTGTCCCCAAGCTAGCTACATTAAAAATCTTATAATCCAAATGCAGCAACAACTGAAAAAATACTCCCTCCTGGAAGATAAAACTAAGGTACGCACAAGATATAGGACTGTCATAAAACTATGGAAAGCAAACAGGGATCAAGAAAATGGTGAAGCTTTGCTGATAGCAATCAGCACAAAGTCAACAAAACAAATTTGGGACCTATTTTGAAAGGCTTCAGTGGATGGTGAATCTTTAATAACGATAAATGCCGTTAGTGAACAAAAATGTATCCTATATTATTCCTCACTATACACTGAGACAAAAACTCCAAATAAAAACTTGAATGTTGCAACAAATAAGGATCTCAAGCTTAGCTTCGATCATACTGACATTGTGATGATTATCAACAAACTTACCTCATCTCGTGGATCAGGCCCTGATGGTCTATCAAATTGGTTCTTAAAAAAACATCCAGAAGAGTGGGCCTTTATACTTAAAGAGATATTTAAAAACATCCAAAGATCAGGGAAAATACCTAGTTCATGTAGAAAATCCATGATCCTACCAATATTCAAAAAAGGCAACTGAAACGATCCACTTAACTACAGACCAATTGCGTTGCTAGACATTCCTGCCAAGATCTATGCTCGTTTGATCCTAAAAGATCTCAATCAGTGGATCGAACCAAGAACTTGTTTGACATAACACAATCAGGATTCCTAAAGAACATAGGCATGTCACTAAATTTAATGTTACTGTCACTTATTAAAAAACAAGCTAATGCAATGAAAAAAAGCATATTCTTCGCATTCATAGACTTCAGTCAAGCATTTGACTCCATATCGAAAGAAATGCTATGGCAAAAATTACAAGAAGAACAGTGCCCACAGCACATTTTTAATGCCATCTATCAATTCCATACTGAAACTATTAAAATAAAATTAACTAAAGAAGGGATTTTAAGTAAAGACAAGAGGGGTCATTACAAGGTTGGCGGTAGCCATCCCGCTATTTGCGGCATGGCTACCCCCATACTGCATACCGGGTCTGGGTTCCCTGAATGGGGAAATGCCGGGCCATTCCAACCTTGGAGGACCCGGTATTTCCCCATTCCGGGAACACATCCCCATTCCCATTCGAGCCCCATAGGGCTCAATGGGAATGGGGACCATGCTACCAACCGTTAATAATGGGCCCGTTGTTAGCATGCTGGTCCTTTAGCGGGTCGCTAAAGGACCTCGTAATGACGGCTCCGGCACCTTTACCGGTGCCGTTAACCCCTTACCGCCAACATTGTAATGACCCCCAAGGTGTTTTAGCGTCAATACTTTTTAACATTTATATTAGAGATATTATACATTTTTTTTAAAAACATGAGGTCATTCCCACTCAAACTAAGAGATTTTAAAATGTACTGCTGTGTTTTATGCAGATGATTTGGTTTTAATCAACCAGACCTAAATAGGACTCCAAAGGAAGGTTGATGCCTTGAATGAATACACTGAAATAAATGGGCTGGTAATAAATGTCTCCAAATCGAATGCCATGATGCGTACCGATAAGAGTAAAACCCCAAAATTCAAGTGGCATTTGGCTGAATTACCATTGACAACAGTGGTAGAATATAAAGACTCAGGCCTGTTAGTAAGCAAGAAATCATTAGAGCAGCCCTATAAGGAGAATTTAAAACACATAATGGCCACTTTAACCTCTCAAGGCATCCTAATTAAAAAAGAAATAGGTAAATTCTCATTTGGGCTGTGTTCGTGCTGGTAGAGAGATTCCCAGACCCCTCTTTGTTTTGCATAAATTAACTTTGGGTTTCACCCTAAGTTAACAGGGCGATCCAGACGTGGACCCCTTGCTCACTGTACTTAGAGAGGCAACAGTTTCACCTCACTGATGATGCCCAACAAGGCTGAAACACGTGTATGGGGTTACTGATGGTACTCTTGTTCAGAGGAGAATTGCCTAGCATTTCGGCGCTGGACTGCCCCTGGGCAGGACAAAGGCTGATATGCGGGGAAATGTCTTCTCTGTGAAAGGGACAGTGAGCTAAAGACTTGGTAGAGTCTCTCCCAGGGGTTATTCACCCAAGAACAGGTCATTGGGCTGTGTTTGTGCTGGTAGAGAGATTCCCAGACCCCCCTTTGTTTCGAAATTCTCATTTGTACCTGCAATAACCTACCTCAGACAGAAAGCAGTTCCAGAAATAGGACATGGTGCAGAAACTGTATTCCCAGAAAATCAAACCAATTGGGAATGCCTTGAAGGCAAATATTGGAAAAAAATCCTAAGTTTGCCAACAGTGTCCCAATAGCTTTGGTACTCGAAATAGGTGTAATTTCCTTGAGAGCCACAATAATATGGAAGACGTTAGCGTTACTAAGGAAAGGTATGGTCTTAACTAACAAGACCACAACCCTTATTTCCATCTTAAGTCAAACTGGCCATGATCTGACACTGAAATCATTGCACATGTGGCAAGAACATTATAAAGACCTCATGACAGAAGCGGATACATCATTACAGTTGCTAACAGATAATCCAAACAAAGCCAAAACAAAATTGTGGCTACGCGACTGGAGGCAAACGTGGGAATAATGCCAATCTTACCAAATATTTATTGAATAAGACTTTCAATTAAAAAGTCAGGGCAAGGTTGCTCATTATTTGGTAAAATTCCTGAATACAGAATATGCCTCGACAATATTGATACTACATCTAAACTTATGGCCTACCAAAACACAGCAAGTTGGGCCAAGTTGACGAAGGCGGATATAAGTTGCAGATTCTGTAAAAACACTGATGTGCAAGAGTCAATAAAACATTTAATAGTATAAAGTCCAGCTTTAAAGCACAAACGCATTGAACAATTTTATAAATTCCTTGAGCAATTCCGAATGCTAACGTATGAATCAATGTGGTCAACATTTTTAAATGCGACATCTATAGGCCTGAATATCACCACTGTCTCACTGCAAATGCACAAGATAATGCAGAGGAGGGAAGTGTTGCATTGGCTCGGTCATAATTGTTACCATAACACTAATGCAAGTATGAGATGTCTTCTAAATTGTGTAAAATTAATCATTAGCATTATGGTTGGGTGTGAAATTTCAGAAACCCATGTAAGAAAACATTTCCTCTTTTAGTAAATCCTATGAGAAATCTCACTGGCAATGTTGAGAAAAATCCTAATATGTTAGGCATTGGAGACTTATTAATGAGTTTACTATAGTTTATCTATTGCTTTTAACGGAACCTGGAGTTCATAATCTAGAAATACAATCTGGAAATGTGCAGAGTAATAGAGCACCTATCGTTTGCAATGCTTCTCTATAAATTATATGGAGTCAGGCTGTCTGAAAAATCTGGAATAATAGTCATGTGTGCTGTTAATACTTTCATTTGATGTTCTTTGTGTATATGCACATCTTCATGTGTTTGATTTTATTAACGGTGATCCTGGAGAACTCATGAGAGTGAAAGAGTACATATTTCATCATTTGTTATTGAGTTTTTAAGAATGAGTTTACATGGTTGTCATTGTGTTTTTTAAGAATAATTTTATATATTTGTGATATTTGAAAAGTTGTGATTTTCAACTAAAACAAATACAAATATTAAATATAGATAGAAAATATAGATCATACTTAGAAAAAAGATCAGAATTTTTGTCCCATAAAGAGAAGTCTGTTACAAGCAGCAAATGGAGCACTTGTAGACTGGCAACAGGTTTTCCAGCACTACTATTTGATACCAAATTATAATAGGTGTCAGGCAAATCAATAAGAACTCTAAAAGTTGTATAGAAACAGACCAAACTCTTCTTCCATGTGCCAAATGATCCCTTTGCAGGCCTGCTAGTTTTATAGAATATTTCCATAACTTCATAATGGCTGTGCGGTCAGAATAGAACTCAAATAAACCTAACTGTTGCAAATGATCTTTCACATGCTTCAGCCATTTTGATGCATTGGCTTTATCACTCAGCATAATGCCAGCAATGATTAATTTATTTGGTAGGGCTTTATCGTATAAAATCAATAGAAGCCCATGAGGATGTTGGGGCTACCTCCAGTGTATAAAGGACTGGGGTTTGGTGGTTTATATGTAAAGTAGCTCATTAGCCATGCTACTTCTCAAGCCCAAGAAGGATTTCAGTTTTTTTGTCCCAGTCTAGCAATTGCCCTTAAACTAGACGTTTCAAATGCCAGCAGTATGTATAACGGTGCCTATTGTTACCTCTAGCCATCCTACATTCATGTGTGTTCACTAGGGGATCTTTTAAGGTGCTTTTCAATTCACGTTGTCATGGCATTGAAGTTTAATCATTTTTTTTTAAACTGTTGTCATAACCTTTGAGATAATCTTATTAAGGCTATCACAAGCTTGTAAAATAGTACTCTGATTGCAGCTTGATGACAGACAAACATAGATCCCATTACCTCTTCCTTTCACTATTTTGTCCACTGTTGATACAGCCCTACTATCGGACCCTCTAATGTGCCTATGATTGCAAGCAGAATACAACTGTCCGAAATGGATGTTGCCGTTGGCCTGATTTATATTCTCAATAATGATTTGTATGCTCAGAGGAAAGTGATCACCTTCAGCCCTGATCAGAACATTACATTCTCTAATCCTCCACCGTGAACTAAAATCCAAGAAAAAATCATCAGTAGGAGCAAGGGGAGTGCAAATAAACATACTTTTGCTGGAACATCTGAATTCAGGTGACCATTGTCTTAACAAAATGTATAATCAACCTGAATGTTATGCAAACTTTTACTTTGTGAATTTACAAATTTCAGATGTAGTTGACATTTTTGGACTACCACAAGTTATGAGTTTGGTCATATCAAATTCTGGACCGCTTAAATCTGGTCCCAAATGTGCATTTAAGTCACCACCTAAAATGGTAACTGACTCTGGTGAAGATCATAAGAAGTCATAGGGCCTCATTCCGAGTCATGCCGGTAAGTACTGGTACTTTCCCGCATGGCGGAAAGTACGACACCGTGCTGGTTTAAGAGTGAACATTTTGGCCCATTCCGAGTTCTCGGACACGTGCTTTCCGCCATTCCGGAAAAGGACCGAGTGGCCTGCCGCAAAACCCCCCGAAAAACCCTTACCGGCATGCAGCGATACGTAAAGTACAACACCGCCCTGTAAGCAGTAGCGTCAGTGCATAACGGTGACTGTTATTTACGGAGACCGTAAATTACTGTCACCGAAAAAAAAGGAACCGGAAATTACGACATTGCACAGGAACGGAAAGGAGAGCGGCGGCCATCTTTAAAAACACAATCCATTGCCATCCGCAGCCGCCAGCACCCTTGTGAGGAAACTAAAGTTGGAAACCGGACCAGGCACCGCTCAACATGCCAAAAGCCCCAAAAAGGGCGGCGGATCACATTCGCAAGCAGAGATTCTGCCCCGATGAACTCCAGGCCATGGTCGACTTCCCGGCAGAGCATGCCAATGTCGTCTTCAGCAACGACATGCGGAGGGAGTCGACCCTCCGCAAGAAGAACATTTGGGCGGAACTGGCACAGAGGGTGAGCGCTCTTGGCAACACCCCCCGCTCCCACAGGGACTGCCGCAAGCGGTGGGATGACCTGAGGGTGCGGGGCCTCCTCTCCAGCAACCGCAGCCAGGCCCTGCAGACGGGAGGTGGCCCAAGTACTGCAGTCCAACTTGAGCCATGGGAGGAGACCTGTGCGGAGCTCATTGGCACTGAATCCATTGAGGGTGTGGGGACCATGGAGTGCGGGGGAATGACTTCTGCAGAAGGAGGTGAGTGTCGACAGTGTACACTGGCAATGTCCATTGCATGATGTAAACTGACCCAGGGGCCATCGAAGGCACCCTCTCGTGTTGCCCTCCCCCATTCAACGCACCCCCATCCAACAAATGCTGAGGCAAGTGCCGCCTAACGATGGCCCAAGTGCGAGTACATAACGCACATCAACCATAGTGCATTGACTTGCACAGCCCATCATGCACACTGTCCAGCGTGGTAGGCATTGTACTAGCCAAAATGTACATGACCAGGGCACAATGAGTCACTCCCAAACATGTATATATGTCATCACCATGCACATGTACCACTGCCATAGCTACCCCCCAAACAGAACAAAACGTAAATGACCGAAATGTCCATGCAGCCATGTATGCAAATAGGACATTGCACATACACTAATGTTGTCCCTCTCTTCTACCCCCACAGGCACTGACCATGACAGCACAGAGCCCCAAGCAAGCCGGCAAGCACCTCCACGGGTACTGGCAGGGTCAGACCGAAGCCAGCAACAAAAAAAACCACCCCCCAACCCACGGAAAGGCCACTTGAAGCTGAAAGACCAGCATGCCATACAGCATCGGCGGCAGCAACTGTGCCAACCCCCAGCTCGGCGCAGTCGAGCGTCTCAGTGGAGGCTGCTGCTACTGCACCGGATGAGTGGGAGCCCAGCCCGTCACCCATCCGGGGGCTCATGTCGGAGGACGGCCAAGACACAATGCACAGCCCGGAGCCATGCTCTGTAACCCTGGCGTCATGCAGTGACTCCGAGGATGCACCATCACCTGTGCACAGTCTGGAACCCAACCTGCAGGGGTATGACGCCGATCCCCCCAGTCCACCCATACCGCCCCCTGCAGAGCATGCTGGTGCAAGTGGATCTTCAGATGGTCTTCCTTCTTTTGAGCAGCAGCGAGTGCGCCATTTGACTGATCTCATACAGAACTACATTGAGGACAATCGCCAGGCCAGGGCAGAATTGCATGTAGAACTCAATCAAATGCGGCAGTCCCTCACCGACTACACCACCAGGTTGTGTGACTCTTTGACTGACAACACAACCCGGCTATGTCATGTCCTTAATCGCATAGCAAATGCCCTTGAGGCAGGGCATCCAAGTACCGAGCCACAGCAGGAGGACACATCCGCAACCAGTGAGGCCACGCAATGCAGCCCGGAGAGACGCACTCGGCGTTCCTTGCGTCAACGGGATTTGCCTCCCCCAGACAAGGGGTGATAGCCGCTCACGTAGGGATGCACTTTTTGTCCATCTGCACATATGGCATGTGCCCATTTGACACCAGATATCAGTGGAGGGGTCACCCACCAGTCCTGCTTCGCCGGCACATATGTGCATCACGCAAGCCAGGTGACTGCTTCATCTACACGCATGCACGGGTATGGCCATTGTCTGGTTGCCCCATGGCCCTGTTCAGGGGGTTCGTGACAGGGGTCATGTGGCTTGCTGTCAAGGGACAGCCAACAACAGCTGCATGTGTCGCCAAATGAGGTGGGTGTGTGGACTGTCATGGTGGATAACAGTACTTGGCTGTCTTGGCAGGGTTTCAATGATGGCCATCTGCACATGTCCATGGATGTATTGCGCACGATCATGGACACAAATATGTGTCCGATGCAATGTAATGCAGTGGGGTGTTGCGTCTACATGATGGCCCGTGAACGATGGTGTGGACATCTTGGGGTACATGTTCCTTTGTTGCATGCTGCTGTCCTGATGTCGGATCAATGTGGTGCTGTGTACTGTGTACATTCTTATTTGGGTGTGATGGCTGTAGTCTGTGGATCATGGTCATCATCCTGTTCTGATCCATTCTATGGTGATTCCCAACACTCCTATGGGTGTGCCATGCCGGTGACATGATATCGTACCCCTGCTGCCCTCTGTGAATTCCACTCCCAGGGATGGGTCTCCAATGTGGTGCCAGGCTGGGGGATGCCACATTGTGCATGTGCAGTGTGTCCTCCGATATGCGCTTACGGTTGTGGTGTCCGCCAATGAGTGGTGCTGGTGTAGTGTGATTAGCCCTTGTCAGTTGGTGGAGATGTAGTGTGATGTGAGTGCCTTATTCTAGCAAAGTGGGAATCTGTTCATATGTGCCGTTGCACTGGTTCTGTGGCAGGTTTGTTGTCGGGGTGAACACCGTACAATGGCTTCATCGTTTCAACCCAGTTGGTTCATGCAGGCACCCACCTCATGGCACCAGTGCACTTGCATGACACAGTCAGACGACTCAACAGCCAGCCAGGCAGGTCATCCTGCATGTTGGACCATGTGGCGCGGTAGCGTGGTGAACTACTGGCCCTTTGAGTCATGTGTAGTTGTTTGGTGTCGGGCCCACACATGTATGCGGTTCTTGGTAGCGTTGGATTCCATCTGCACGTAGGGGGAGTGGTATTGTTTGCAGTTGTTGTCCGCCACCTGCATGCCATGCTGGTCCACATACGACCTGTGGGTGCTGTCAGAGGCACCATTGTCATTTGGCATGCCTCCATTTGCATTAGGTCCAGCTTTACTGTTGTGTATGCCATGGGTGGTCCATGTTGGGGATTGGTGGATCCTTGTGTGCTTGGGGAGGTGTGACAGCACTTGTATATGTGGCCGCCTAATGGACGGTTGTGACATGCCACTGTGTGCTGGTAGGTGCCTTTGGCATGGGTGTGGGGCACAGGCAACACCATCACTTGTGCCGGGTTGGCACTGTACATTTATATGGTGCTCGCTTTTCTTGTGTCTTTGGCGCAATATGGTGGTGACGGTGTCACAGTCTAGAGTGGCCGGACATGCTGCGTGTGCATGGGGGCTGCTGGGGTGGTAACGGAGGCTGCACTGGTGCTGCATGCAGGGCCTGTCTCCCCCTCCTTCTACCCCTGTGTCTCCTCAGTTGGGTGGCTTGGTGTTGTTGCAGGGATTTGTGTGATTGTGGCCTTGCTTGTTCGATTGGTGTCATCTTGGTGTGGGAGGGGGGTGGTGTGGGTGTGTTCCTTTTCTACTGTGGCAGACTCCTGGCCTCCATCTGTGTTGCATGTGTCCACCTGTGCCTCTGGGTCCCACTGCTCAGGGTTCTTTACTCCTTCTCTGAGATGCCTGTATGTACTCCATGCCGGTAAGGTACTTTACGGCCTTGAGGAGGCCGTAATTTACGTGTGCTCCTTACTTGTGATCAGCTCTGGTTTACGCCATGCCGTTAATTTCAGCATGGTGGGGCGCGCGCGCGACCCAAGACCGATAATTACGGCATTGTAGTTTACAGTGCCGTAATTAATGGTCTGAGGGGTTGGAATGGCATGGAGCGGAAAACCATGCCGGTAATTCATTACCAGCATGGTTTGTACCTTACCTCCATGCTCGGAATGACCCCCATAATGTTTGTCCAAAAGTGGTTCAATACATTAAGACAAATTGTATTTGAATATGCATTCCATTTTCACCCGAGGGAAGACCAAACTTTAAAATCTGAATGAAATGAGAGTACAAATGGATTGTGTTAAAGCTACCCTATAGTTTGTTAGATAGTAAGGTCAAAAGCTCTCCTTTAGATCTACCCATTAATAATGGAAGGGCCAGTTTAAAAGTACAACAAATTCTGATATATAGACAGGAGATGTTCGATTCATTTCTCGAAGTAAAATGACATGCTAGAATGACAATAATGCAAGCCAGTCGGATCATTACATTTAGAAGAATTACATGCTACATTTCAGGACACATGCTGCCAACAGCCAGTATCTACCACCAATTCATGGTTCTGTATATGTTCTTTAATGTGCCATTATCATCCATCACTGAGTCCATGTTATCAGTTAGAACAGGGTTGTGCAACTCCATGTCTCGAGGGCTAGAAACATGACAAGTCTTCAGGACATTCCTCGTTAATATTCATGAGCAGATTTAGAATCTTCAAACTAGGGGGGCTTGACTTCAAATTGACTGCAAATTCATCTCATGAATATTAATATGGGGTATCCTGAAAATCCTGAAGATCTGACATGGATCCTGCCCTCGAGGCCTGGAATTGGACAACCGTGAGTTAGATGCTCAGTTAAGTGTATTTGTATTTGTTTATTTATAACGCGCAAACCATCAGGCCCGGAGGCATCAGGGCGCAATTTGTACAAAGGTTACAGAAATGCATATATAATGCATTACATTACATTAACAGAAATATTAACAGGGATTTCTATCTACATATATTACAGTGGTTTCAGTGCCGCTAAGGCTTAACAGTAGATATACCCATAGGGTGTACAGTAGAAAAATAGTAACGGAGGTCAGCGGGACAGGGAATGTAAGACAAGGGCGCTGTGCATGTCTTAAAGCTGGTCGAAAAGCCAAGATTTGGTTTTGGCCTTATATGTGTTGAATGAGTCTTCAGCTCTGATTGTAGCTGGGAGGGAGTTCCATAGCTTAGAGGCTAGGACAGCGAAGCTCGAGCCCCCCACTTTTTGCATTTTAAACCTAGGGATCGATAGACAGAGGGACTGGGTAGTTCTTAGTGGTCGGGAGGTCGAGTGGTGCGACAGCCGACTGCAGAGGTAGATAGGGGCCTTGTTAGTCAGGCATTTGTGCTTGAGGGCGAGTGTTTTAGTGAGATTCTCTGCATGACAGGTAGCCACTTTAGGTTGGTTCTAGGTTCTGAAATGTGGTGGTTGCGGGGAATGTTTAGGGCAGCACGGATGGCAGTGTTTTGGGTTGTTTGGAGTTTATTCAGGTTCTCTTGGCTAGTGCCTTAGTAAAGAGCACTACAATAATCAATTTTTGCCAAGATGAGGGTTCTAGCTAGTGTGACACTGTTAGGGGTGGTAAGGATCTGTCTGCAAGTTGCAATGAGTTTGCATGTGTATGCAAAAGCAGATCTGACTGCATTTATTTGTCGGGATAAGGATAGGGTGGCGTCAAGGTAAAAACCTAACGTTTTAGTATCTTTCGAGACTCGTATGGTGTTACCGTCTATGGTGAATGACTGATAGGACGGCTCTAGTTTGCTCAGGCGTTGTGCAGTGCCCAGGATCAGGAGCTCCGTCTTGTTGTCATTTAGGCATAACTGGTGTTGGGCCATCCATCCAAGCTTGGATGACCAGGTAGACGTCGTTAAGGGCCATGGTGTCAGCTAGATAATCACCTATGATAGGAATGAGTATCTGGGTGTCGTCTGCATAGTTAGTGTAGGAGACACCCAGATAGTCAAGCACATCAAAGAGTGGTTTTGTGAAAATGTTATAAAGTTTAGGTGACACGCAAGATCCCCGAGGTACGCCGCAGTGAATTGGGGAGAGATCCGTGGCTGCGGATGGGGCAAAGACCCTCATGGATCTATTGCTCAAAAAGGATTTGATCGAGGCCGCAGCAGAGGATGAGAAGTTGGCAGCAGAGTAGAGGTGCCTGCATAGGATCTGGTGGTTGACCAGATCAAATGCGGCTGAAAGGTCGAGAAGTAGTAGCATTGCTAGTCTGCCCTGATCCTTCAATACCTCAATTTGGGTTTTTAGGACTATTAAAGCAGTTTCCGTCCCGTGTCTGGGTCGAAATCCGGATTGTCATAGACCTAGCAAGTTGTTAGATTCCAAGTAATCTTGGATCTGAAGGTATGCTGCGCGGTCTAAAATCATAAGCAAAAACGGAACCGTGGTGATAGGTTGGAAGTTAGTAGGTATGCTTGGGTCTAGGGATGTTTTTTTGAGCAGTCGGATCACCCAAGCGTCCTTAAGGTTGTCCGGGACAATACCTGTTTTAAAGGAGGAGTTGATGAAGGCCGTAATGAATGGGGCCAGATCTTGTGCAGAGTCCTTAATGATGGGAGCTGGGCAAGGGTCACCTTGGCAGTTGGATGGTTTAATTCTCAGGATGATATTTTCTACCTCGGTAACGGTGAGTGGTAATAAGGCAAATGGTTTGGTGTTAGCAGAGTCTAGAGGGAGGGCCCTAGCAGGGGAGTGTGAGCAGTTGTCGAGCTTCAGACTGTCCTGCTTGTCTTTAATTTTAGATTGTAGCGTAGAAATTTTATTTAGTAAGGCTGCTTGAATGTTAGCACGCCATTTACTATCTTTCGTGCAAGTGTCTGGGGGGGAGACTGGAGTTTATAGCTCTTTTAGGATTCTGAAGAGTTCCTTTGTATTCGAATCAGCTTGCAGAATGCGATTGTTAAGAGATTTGTTTTTCGCAGTGATGATAGCATCTTTGTAGGTGAGTGAGGCAAGAAGGAAACCATCTTTATGCTCATTAGAGGGGTGGCTTTTCCAGCGATTTTCCGCAGAGCGTTTAGTTTTGCGGAGCATTCTCATCTGTGGAATGAACCATGAATTAAGATGTGCTTGTGGTTTGGCCTTCCTGAGTTTGATAGGTGCTATGGAATCTATGGCCGTAAGCATAGTTTGGTTATAGGTTTCTGCTAGGGAGGTTGGATCAAAGCAGGTGTTGGTGGCCGCATTAAGGGAAGGGAGTAACAGAGGGAGGAGTTTCTCCTTAGTTATGTCATTTTTACTTCTAGTAGGGAGTGCTGGGGCAATCGGTGTCGGAGTTCGCGGGGTTGCTTCAATATTAAAAGTTATGATGTGATGGTCAGACCATAAGCAAGGGGTATTGTTGAGAACCTTGATATTGCAGTTAGAGCTGGCTAACCAGTCAAGGGTTCTGCCTTTGATATTGGTAGGTTCTTGAATGTACAAGGTGAGGCCGAGGTCAGTTAGAACATTTTCCAGATCTATTGCCACAGGATCTTTTGGGTCACCAAGACCTAAGTTAAGGTCGCCCAGGATGATTGTTTGTGAATTATTTTTAGTTTTGTCAAGGAGGAGAGTGGATATTTCACCGACAAAGGTCGGTGCTGGACCTGGGGGCCTATAGATGAGGTGGAGAGTGGCCGTTTGGTTGGGCGTTAGTGATAGTTTGACTGACAACGACTTGACTGATTTGAGTTTAGAGTCGGGTACCACTCTTAGGTCAAGAGCATTTTTATGGATGAAGGCCACGCCACCGCCTCTGGAATGGGCAGTGGTGTGGTCGCATCGCATGATGCCTTAGTCAGGCGGTAAAGCCAAGGACAGTGAGGGGCCAGATGCAGCATGTAGCCATGTTTCGGATATAGCGATGAAGTCAAGGTCAGAAGTGGTGATAAGGTCAGCGATGTCTAATGCGTGTGCTGTGAGAGATCTAGCGTTAATAAGGGTGCCCTTGAACACGGGCAGTTTAACCCCTGTGGTAGTGGAGTTGCATGTGGCGGTGGATGAGGGTGAACCAGGTGGTGTATGTGAAGTTTGCTTGGTAGCGTTGTAGCGGGAGTGTCGTAGGCGGAATCTGGTGCCTAGTCTCTTGTTTCTAAGAAAGAGGGGGCATGGTTGGTTAGGTGTGGGTTTCCTGGCGAAGTGTTCCAGCCACAGCGCTGGGTCATTAAGGTATTGGTTAATATAATTGCTCGAGTAGTGTAAGCCTGCGGTGGTTGCTGCAGGGCTCATTCTAAGAGTCACAGTCACAGTCGGCCGTGCCTGGTAGTGTAGGTTCAGGCAGGCCAGACTATTGGGTGGCTGATCGGGTTTAGCCCAAAGGGGGCAGGTTGTTGCAGTGGGTAACTGAGTGACTTGGGCAAGCCGTGGGGCTAGAGTGTAGTATAGTAGTAGGAGCAGGATAGGGGAGAAACCTGACTCTTCCCTTGTTGCCTCTTTGACTTGTTCTTGTATGGATTCAGTATCAGTAACGCCACACACAATATAAACATACACACTGTATACCAAACAATATTTTATTGTATTCATACAGATCTTTAAAAAATAATATATATATGTATATATATATATATATTATTACAATAAAATGAACAACATAACCCAAAGGTACAAAAGTTAATTGCACCATCACCGCAAGACAGCGTCCTATTGCATATTTCATAACAGATTCACAACGCTGCTTATAACCAAACTACCCACTTTGGGTTTGACAAATCATACCCAGTGAAATTGAACTGTGGTATAATGTCAAACAATTTTGTTATACCACAGGATCTTTGGTTAAACATTGGCAGGCTTTGTGCTGTGGCAGACACACATAATATCTCTGCAACACTGGAAATCATGAATAGAACAGGCTCTGAGCACAATTAAAACCACCACACATGCTCACAGTTCTTCATTTGATAATAAAATATTCAAAATTGTTAGCAAGAAAACAAACGCTTCCATTGCATTGGTTATAGGTGAGAAAATAAGATCTGTCAACAATTTGCATTGGTGAATGTGAGAACACGAAATACATTTCAAACACAGGCAATTTTCTTTTTGTTCCGATTAACCTTAACTGACGTTCATTGGTAATAAGTACAGCATAACATGCAACAATGTCACCCTTAGGTATACCCCCCCACCCTTCCCTTGTCTAATACTAGGTTAGTGATGAGATTAGGATACTATGAACCCTTCCGCATAGCAGAGCAAACCCCAACTACTAAATTTAGATTCAGGATTCTTCAGCAGCCACTCAATACCTCAGAGACAGAGGAAGATGTGCCTTGCCAGATTACCCTGCAGAAGAGTCCTGGTTAATTTCCACCATATTGATACCCACCCCCATTTTCTGTGACTCTGACGAACCCAGCCCTTCCGGGATGCCCTTTGCTTGCCCTTGGCTTGACTGCTCAGCCTTGCAGCTAAGAAAGATCTCAGCCAGGCTGTCTGGACATAGCCTTTGCAGAACATCCTGCACCACTCTGGGCTTCATTACAAGTCCGGCAGTAACCCGCTGGTGCTACCGGTAGGTTGCCCCCGGACTCTTAACACTTTTCCGGCACCTGATATCCCAGTGCCACCGGGACATCACAAGCCCCGGCGCATCGGAAATTCAGGCACCTGGAAAATGTTGTTCCCATTCCCGTGGAGTCCCATAGGACTCCATGGGAGTGGGGAGATCGAAGCACCAGCAACGTTGCTAACGGTGATGGTATTTCCGTAGAAAGTCTGCCTACCAGGACCGTTGCACCCAGCAGGTCAAACTTGTAGTGTGCCGGTCTGGAAGAATGCCGGTATGTTGCTACCGGCACCCTTATTTCCAGACCACAAAACTTGCAATGAGGTCTTCTGTCTCTCTCTCTCTCTCTCAGCTTTCAGGGATAACGTGTGCTCAGCTGTCAGATAAGAGTCTGCACGCAATTGAAACGCCTGCGCGCGTTTTGAAACGCCAGTAAAGAATCTTCACTTTGGAAGTTTTGGTGTAAGATTCAAGTCCATGCTGTATCTAAGGCCAGGTTAGTGCAGTAATATTTATGTAATTACTTGATGCTGATTAGGAATAATGATATATGGCATTCTGGCGGTCATTTTTCTACCTTTTTTCTTTTTCTCTTTCTTTGCTGTGATTCCTTGGTTTATCAACACGTGTATATAATGGGATTCCACTTATGTATTTTTTACTTTATTTTTACCTCTTTACCACTGGTATTCATTGGAATTCTTATGCTTCATGATATGTATGTACTCTTTATTATATATAACTTTTCTCCTGGTATGTGTTGAAATCGTGTTGTTCACTGCAGTTTATATAATTGTACTTGTGCATCCATATTGCCTTTTGGGCATGATGTATCCATACCCGGCATACTTGAAAAACTCTAAAACCATGCTCATGATGATGTATACATTGATGGCTTCATTTACTTATTCTGTTATGATTCATGTGGATTTGCTTCATGATTGTTGTATGTTTAATCAACCAATGTTGCTGATATATTGTGGGTTATTCAACAGATTCGTTTGTTCATTTATTAAGAACTCGAATCTGATGAGTTTGGGAAAGAGCTGGCCCTGACGAAGGAGCGCGGTTCCGAAATGCATTGGCCAATTGTTTGAGCTCGCCCTGCACATCGGCTTTTTCTAAGATGTACAATTACAGAAATTGATGACAAAAATCAAGTATTAAACTATCGTTTTTTGCAGTAAACCAACAGAAGTTAGTTACTTTTTTCTTGAACAATATTGAATCTATACACCACAAGTGGTGTTTAGGAGTGCAGCCCGCACCGCTGGTGTAACGGCCTTGGTCCTCACCTCCTGTTTTCGTTGTGTGCCATTCCACGGAGGCACCTTTTCCAGCGAGTTTGCACCCTTCTCTAAATTCCAAATTAATAGTGATTTAACCATAAGAGTTACAACAAAGGACGGTTGTGAGCGTTCACTACACGTACTAGCCCCTAATGACTCATCCTCTCGATCTGGCCAGGAGTCTTATATTCGGGAGTATCACTGTTAATGAGCCATTCGCAGGTTTTCTCAATGCAATCAGAGGTGGCAGAAAAGTTCTTTGCTCACCCCTGACAAGAATCAGCCCATGTAGCCAGCTCAATTAAAATGTTCCTTCTCTTTTCTTAGATTCTTGGCCTCTTTTTCTTAGCCTTTTCTTTGTCAGCTCCAGATCTTGTTAGTCCCGGTCTCTTGTTAGAGCCAGGTTTTGTAAAAAACCAAACACGCCCCGGGTCTTGTAAAGGCCATAAATCCCCTCCTTGCTTTTCCCAACACCTCATTAACCCTTCTCAACAATCCATTCCTTTTCCATATGGATCCTATGAATGTTTACATTGTTCCTTCCTATTCCGTGATATCACCTGTCAGCACCCCCATATTTTCCAGCCCCTTTCAGTAAGTCACTTCCAACTTCATCACATGCCAGCATCTTCAAGCACTTTGCACCACCTTCTAGCACCCATCGACCCCTTCTGGTTTAACTCACGGACCCCGATTCTTGGCAACCTTTAAGATGCATTCCTGCTCATCATGCATTCCTGCAGTCGTGAGGAAATTGAAACATTCTCCGATCCTTCCTTTCTGCCCTTGCTTTGTATGAACAACGAACGTGTTTTTTCAAGACTAATCACTGTGCGCTCTGAATCTCACCTCGCAAACGATGCTATTCAGTTTTCAATGTTCGCGTAATTTTCTGAACCTGGCAATCGCCAGCAATGCTGTGTGCTCATGCGCCTGCTGCAATATTAATAATATTAGGGCTTGCAGCCTACAACTGTAGGCCCCTTGGTTTATCCACCAATACTAAATATTAGTACTCAAAGTCACCACATGTGTTGTCCCTAAGGCTAAATGTTAGTACCCATGTTTTTAATCCATTTACTACACAAAGCATATGCTGCACACATTCTTCAGCTCACAACGTTTCCTACAGGTCTATCATACCCTCGCCATAATTACAGTGATTCAGTTCACATGTGAATGTTTGATGCAACCCCACACTAGTGGACATTTTTCATGAATGAATGATATTTCTTATGCATTTAGAATAGAGGGAACACAAGACATTTAAGTGAACTAGTCTACAATGAAATGTTTTACATATTATTGTCCATGGCGACTTTAAAGTTCTCTATTAGATCATAAGAGTGATAGAGGCCAGGCAGTGCTAACACACTTGCCCACACTACGTATCTGCTCTACTGTGGTGAAGAAGGGAGGTTTCTCAGACATTATGCTTAGAATGTCCAAAAGGTGTTATCCCTTATCACAGGCTAGTGATATGGACTTCTGCAGACCCAAAAACGAGGATAGAACCAGTAGCTCAGGTCATCATCGACAATGGCTGCCAACCAACATGACCTGGACTTTAACTGTAAGTTTGGAAATAGGTCTCTAAACTCCAGTGCAGGTACAGTCTCTTGAAGAAAGCGGGATGCGCCAGATATCTTTCTGTAGCTTGGTGTTGGCAGTCCTCTCATTTGAAAACCGTATGTGGAGCCTCCGTGACCGTTGGACGAGTCTCTCATAGTGAGGACAGCAAGGCCGGCCATTTTGGCCATCTGCCGACAGTTTCGGAGGAAAAGTATCACCAATATTTGCAGGCAGCCATCACAGAGTTGAGATCCATTACTGAACAGATCTTAAATGTGAGACCTGAATCCGCACATCCACTGCAAATAATGGCTAAGATAAAATATATCTATTGAGCAGACAGAACTCCTAAAGGAACAGGCCTCCTGTGCCCAGAAATGGATCAGGCCACGGCAATGCGTCTTAGGCTACATTCCAATTTCACCTTTTGATTAATTTCTAGCTGCAGAATTCACAGCAGGCATATGTCCTTGTCCATGCAGGTAAGATAGCAATTACCTGGCGAGTGATAGGAAGAAAAATGAGGTCAGAACACTCGCTTACCTGTCCCCTCCCTCCTTCCTTCTGTTCAGGTGGAAGTGTCTTTCGGCATGAACTTTGAAAATGCAATATCAAAAATATGTCATAACCACTTATTTTCTGGCAGAGTCAATATCTTGATATTCAAATCATGGTCATTGTAGAGCCAGAAGAAGCCAAAACTGAAGCTGTCAGAAACGGAGAAGCCCAGATTTCTTGACTTCAAAATTAGAGGCGGCACCAATTAATGTTTTTAATATTGATTAATGAAGGCACAGATTATTTTCCTTTCTTAAAAGACATGATCTGCTGCTGTCAAGGCACATCTGCTCGGAGCAATTAAAGCCCCATTTTACCTACCATTCCTCATTCCACCCTGTCCCTAAATCTCTGTGTCCCCCTTTTGCTCCACAACCCGGTAACTACTGGTTTTACAGCCCACCCACCACCACATCCAGACTCAACTTTACCACACTGCTGCCTACGCTGTTAGTCAATCCCATCCCTTCACCGACCTGCGCCCTATAAATCAGAAGGGACTCGGAGTAGTTCTTGTCTCTTTTTACCCTGGGAAAGGCACTTCCTTTTGTACTTTTTAAAACATGTTAAATGGCTGTCACAATACGCTGTGTCCGGATAACCATAACCCCCTCATTGGGCAGCATTTCATTGTGGTAATGGTGCATGGGCTCACATTACGGTACTCACTTTGCTTTGACCTGCAACTTGGGCTCTGGGCCATTATCAAGTGGTAATGCCCCCTGCCTAGGGAGTTATACCTTAATAGAATTTGTTCCTTTTAAGCCTATTAAAATCACGGGTTCTGGAGTCAAAAGGGAAAATATATATGTAGGCTTTATAGACCTCGAGCAAGCTTTTGACGCAGTTAATAGAGAGCGTCTGTGGACAAAACGAAAGAATTGGCATCGCCCAGAAGATCTGTTGGAAGCGACCCAAGAGTTGTACTCTAACACAACAATTCAAATAATTGTATCAAAGGGCGGTGATACAACGGAAAAGATCTTGACGACAAAGGGCATTAAACAGGGCTGTGCTTTAGCCTCCTTCTTATTTGTTCTTTACATGGCGGACATACAAACATCACAAGAAAATATAAGAGCATTCCCACCGAAAATGGAAGGATCGGAGCTAACCTGGGTCCTATATGCGAACAATGTTGTTTTTATTGATCAGACAGCAATAGGGCTCCAGAGAAGAATTGTGGAATTTAAAAAATACCTTGATGAAAACAAAAGGAAAATTAATGTAGAAAAATCCATGATTCTGATAATGCAACGAGCCACAGGCACAAGGAAGAAGATCCCTTTTACCTGGTCAATTGAAAAACAGGTATTAAAGATAGTGGACAGCACAACCTATCTGGGGGTCAAGATAAATAAAAACAGCAATGAATTAGCACAACTGAACTTCATCAAGGAGAGATTACTCAAATTAACAAATCAGGGGAGGGTCTTGCATCGGAGATACAGAGTCTATTCCATGATTCCAATTATATCTTTTTGGAAACAAAAGGTAACACCTATCCTAACACATGGTACCGAGACCCTCTTAAATCTCCCATGGGAAACGTGGGGAAAGTTAGAGGGTTACTTCTGGCGGAAAATGTTAAGACTACTGAATTGTCTAGAAATGTCAACAATCAGACATGAATTGAGGCTACAATCCATGGCATCGATAGTCCCCAGAAAACAATCTCCCTTTTTCGAAAATGCCTTTTGGATAATCCTTTGAGATTTTGGGAACTCCCCCGAATATTAAGGTTGATAAATTCTTTGGAGCATGGAAGCAGAAATGTCTTGACCAACTGCGGCATAATAACATCAAACTAGAAACGCTTAAGACAAATCCTGAAAAGGCTAAGAGACGTCTAAGAGAAAGAGACTGGCTAGAAACTGATACATTAAAGGCAGAGAATAGATACTGTCTGAACCTCGTATGGGAAAGAAAATCCCTGAATCATTTACCCCCGTATATGAGAAGATTTCCGTCTTCACATTATCGTGACCTGTTGATGCAATGTCGATTAAATGTATTACCATCGAAGGAAGTGCAATTCCTAAGGAAACAGATTAGTGAACAAGAGGCAACATGCCGCTTCTGTAAAAATTGGAAAAGAATAGAATCAACAAGACATTTGGCGTTGTCCTGTCCAAAACTTCAAAGACTGAGAAGCAAAATTTGAAAAATGCACCCGCAAGTCCAGATTATAGTATAGAGGAGGAGTGGTGGGAACGCTTAATGATGGTTGATAAAATTGGTCAGACTTTGGACGTACTGAGGTTAGTGGAACGGATATATACAGAAATGAGGAAAGGAGACATAGAGCTTAACCTGGCTGTAGAAATGGAGGAAGTAGGAAACTGAAGGAACTGGAGAAAGACTTTTGCTGTTTTTTTCATGTTTCTTTTTTCATTTTGATGTGGAAAGGAACAATATATGTCTCTTTGTTAAAGGTTGACAATTGATTTAACCAATAAAACAATTAAAAAATAATAATAATAGTATTGTTTTCTTATATAGCACTACTTAGCAGACCCCTCCAACCTCTACTCTCAGTAATAACAGGTGTTATCATTTCTCCATTTTAATGGTACTTGGTTAATTGACCCTGGAAGGATGTAAGGCTGAGTCTTGCTTGGATTTTCGACCTTGTAAAGTGCATGCTGCTCTGATGTCAAGAATCGACATTTTACTCATGAGCTGTGGAACCGTTAGAATCTAATCTGAACTTCAATCCTGTTGTGGGATGTGATCACTGCCATGACCATCCAGAAGGATGCCTTCTGTTTGCCCACCTATGAGCCTTGTAGCGGCTACTTCAGAACTCTTCTACTTTCTGGATTCCACAGCTGCATGCACCCTTCCTTCAACCATGATGCCCTTGCCCTGTGGGTAAAAAGCAGAGTGCCCACCTGCACCAAGAGTAATATTCAGACACCACGGATGGTCCATCGACTTTCGTGATTGTCCCCCTATTGCTGTTGAAAATATTTCCAATAAATGTGAAGTATTAGGAAGACCTTGATTTCCAAGCAGATGTTTTTGTGCAAATTATTTTAACCTGAATATTTTGCTTTTTTTAGCCTGTGAACCGGTGCAGCAGTGACAATACCAGACTCCTCAATGTGCCCCTGGTGAGAGAGATTAAATCAGCTTCACAATCACCTGTTTTAACCCCCTCTGCCCTCTTATCACTGAAAGCACTGTGGTGCATATCAAAGTCATACTGAGAACCTGCCATACAACCTCCAATCGCAGACCCATCTCCACCCATGACAACAAGAACGGCAGACACACTGTAAATCATCCTGGCTGAAAATAAGCAATACAAAGCCCCTCCGTGTTTATCCTAGATCCTTCCACACTTAAACATTACATCCCATGAAGTGAGAACCCACCAATCTTATGGAAATGGCTGAAAGGAAATTGGTGAGCAGTCTTTACACACTCAGGTTATGTTCCTATAAACAATAAAATTCACATATGATCGTATTCCACTGGCATGACTTCATAGCAGGGTGTCATGACACATGGTTTGGGCCAAAGGAAATTCGTCTCCCTTGGTGTAGGAAAGCCGGCTGACAGAAGGAAATTGAGCCGCTTTCGCTATACTGCTAGGAAGCAGACTATTGCTTTAAGGAATCACCTTTGTAGCAACAGAATGAAGGACGGATGGCGGTTTCCATGGAAATTGTGGCATCTGTTACGTTTGGGCCGGCGCTGACCTGTCACGAGATCTGGCCTTTATACGTGCCGTCCCAGTAGGAAACAGTGCTTCTGAACTTTTTGCGCTACGCATTTCTGTCGTCTTGGAAAACTTTGTTGCCAAACTTTGCCTGTCTTTCGGATATCTTCTTCGCCTTGCCCTTGTTGGATTGTTGCCTGATATTCTCTTTGTTGCCAACTCCTGCCTGCCTCTCGGATACCTTCTTTGCCTTGCCCTTGTCAGATTGTTGCGTGGAATTCTCTTAGTTGCCAAATCCTGCCTGCCGTTCGGACCTCTCCCACGCCTAGCCCTTTTTGGATGGCTGCCTTGGTTTCTACTGATTTATCGGCTTTGGAACTCTGAAGCATCCACGACCTGCCTTGCCTTTTTTAGGTAAACACGTTTGACTTACCTGTTTTCCAGTTCCTACCTTTTCCACGTACTTGTTCTTGTCTTCTGGTTATCCGCTGTCCCAGAATGTTGTGATAGCTGTGAAACTTCTTTTTCTTTATATAACAGCTATGCGATCGCGCGCACCGAGGGAGCACCCTTTTTTCTGTTGTACTGTCCTGAGGAAACGCGATCTTGAGCACCGAGGGAGCACCCTTTTTCTGTTGTACAGTCCTGAGAAAACGCAATCTTGCTCACCGAGGGAGCACACTTTTTTCTGTTGTACTGCTTTGAGGAAACACGATCTCGTGCACCGAGGGACCAACTTGAAAACATCTCTGAGGACGCGAACGCGCGCACTGAGGAAGCAGTTTTCCATTTCCACCTGGGGAAATGTGAACGCACGCTCCGAGGGAGGTTACTGTGTGCGCTAAGACTATTTGGGTCATCCTAGCTATTCCTTAATTTCTTACCTACTTCCTTTGCTTTTGTGAATTTATCTACGGATTCACGGGTAAGATCCACTCCTCTCTTTTTTGTTTAGTAAAATCAGTTAAAGCTACGTTTCTGATATTTGGCTGTATTCCTTTAGATCCTACAACTCTGGCTCCCTGTTTCACAATCTCCAATTTCACCAGTCAGTTAATACAGGTTAGAAAGGGTGCTGGAAACTTTCAGGCTAATTCATAGAATCCAGCGCACAAGTAGCGCACGCGGCTGGCGCACAGCGTGCGCCTGCGATAGTCTGCGCCAGGCACGTGCGCTAAAACAGATTTCCGCGCACAGCGTATTCATGGATTTCAAGCTCCCAAAACAGCCGTGGCGCAGAGAATCGCAGCGAGCCTGCAGCAGCGCCAGTAACGCCCCCAAGAACGCCCTCGCGCACGGAAAAGCCATCAAAAGCGCTAAATCATCGCTAAGGGCTGCGCTAACCCCGGACCACTTCACAGGGCAGGCAAACAAGGAAAGCAAAGCGGGCAATCTCCAATTCAGGAGTACGCGGGAAGTACTACACGCGACTAGGCAGGGAACGTGAATCACAGGGGTACGCGGGAATCATCACACGCGAACAGCCAGGGTGCGTGTATTACAGGGGTAGCGGGAAGTTCAACACGCGATGGGCCAGGGAACGTGTATTACAGGGGGACGCGTGAAGTAGAACACGCGATAGGCCAGGGAACGTGCATCACAGGGGTACGCGGGAATTATCACACGCGAACAGCCAGGGTGCGTGTATTACAGGGGTAGCGGGAAGTTCAACACGCGATGGGCCAGGGAACGTGTATTACAGGAGGACGCGTGAAGTAGAACAAGCGATAGGCCAGGGAACGTGTATTACAGGGGTCCGCGGGAATCATCACACGCGAACAGGCAGGGTGCGTGTATTACAGGGGTAGCGGGAAGTTCAACACGCGATGGGCCAGGGAACGTGTATTACAGGGGGACGCGTGAAGTAGAACACGCGATAGGCCAGGGAACGTGCATCACAGGGGTACGCGGGAATTATCACACGCGAACAGCCAGGGTGCGTGTATTACAGGGGTAGCGGGAAGTTCAACACGCGATGGGCCAGGGAACGTGTATTACAGGAGGACGCGTGAAGTAGAACACGCGATAGGCCAGGGTACGTGTATCACAGGGGTGCGTGGGAATTATCACATGCGAATAGGCTGGGTGGGCCCCCACAGGTGTACCCTGTACACCCTCCCCGGCCCCTGCAGGCAGCCCACAAAACAGTGGACTACCCTGCACACCTGATCATGTCCCCCTGCACCCCCATCCACCAGGGGCACCCTCCACCAGGCCCCCACCCATGTCTCCCACCACCCCCACCCCCCAGCAGTGCAGGGGCACCTGCCATCAGGCCCCCATCCATGTCTCCCACCACCCCCAACCCCCATCCACCAGGGGCACCCTCCACCAGGCCCCCACCACCCCCACCCACCAGCACTGTGGGGCACGTGGCCAGCAGGCAGTCAGGCAGCAGCCGATGGCAGGTGGGAGCGTGCTCAGGGTTCTTGGGGACTTAAATTTGGCCTCCTGGCCAGGAGCGTGGTCTTTCGTGTTAGAACGCGTGGACAGCCTGATAGGGAGTGAATGTGCACCTGAAAACCCCCCACTCATCGCGCGAAAACCCGTCACCAGCATATGTGCGTCACGTGCAGTGTCAAAGCGTGTGATTGGTGAAAAGTGAGGGACACGCAGGAGTGTCGAAGCGCGTGATTGGTGAAAAAGGATCCACATGCAGGATTGACAAAGCGTGTGATTGGTGAAAAGTGAGCTACACGCTGGAGTGTCGAAGCGCGTGATTGGTGAAAAAGGATCCACATGCAGGAGTGACAAAGCGTGTGATTGGTGAAAAGATACCTACACGCAGGAGTGCCAAAGCGTGTGATTGGTGAAAATGGGCCAAGCACGTACACGCCGTAAGTGACGATGTACGTGTGGGCCTGTATAAAAGGTAGTGTTGAACACTATTTCCTTGTACGTGCTTTTCGTGGAGAGCGAGTGGGTGAATTCGGTACTTCTTGTCGTTTCACACGCGATTTACTTCACGGCGTTTCCAGTTCGTACTCCCTGTTACCTCTGACAGCTCTTTTCTCTTTTTCCTCTTGTACTGGTTTTCCTGGGCCTGTTCCCTCAAACAGTGTCCCCTTCTACAGTTGTCCTGTCTCCTCAGACAGCGTACACCTCTTCATTTGGCGGGGGTGTTGCCAACCAAAAGTGCTATTTTTTCACGCTCTTTTACCTGGCAGACGGTGAGTCACGCACGTATCTAACATCTGTGCTTGCCCCGTGTGTAGCCTACCCCTTCAGAGGTCAATCTAGGCCGCGTGTGACACGCATACGTTCATTGTGTTACTGGATGCCACAGCGTAGTGCAGGGTTTTCCATCAGCACACGTGGTCTAGGAGGGGTATTGTGCACTTTCCTTAACTTTTCTGGGGTGCCTGTGCGTTGCGTGACCCGTCATCTTTCCCCAGGGGTGTCATATAGCCTTGCCACTGCACTAGGGTACGAATACCATCTGGTACCCAACCCCTTTGACACCCAATTGCCCAGGACAATTGTGCACACCCACTCCCATACGCACAATACCATCAGTGCCATGGTTGGGAGGCGTGCAAGCCGTAAGGGTGGCAAAGGTGGCCGAGCCACACGTGGTGGCCGTGGAGGATCCAACAGGGGACGTGGTTGTGACTTGCAGGGCGCCCCTGTTCCCCCCAGTCTGGAGGAACAGTCAGGGACACCCATGCCCCCCCCCCCCCCCCCGTTGAGAGTCATGTGGCTGATACCAACCCTGATCAGCCCATGTCGGACCAGGCCATTGTGGCACCAGACCTGTCCGAGGGTGATTCCATCGCTGACATCCAGGTCAGCAGGTCCACTGTACGTGCACCGGTGCACATTGGTGTCATCAGGGCACGCGCATCTATGCCAGATAGGTCATCTGCTGGCCCCCGTAGCCAGGGTGTGGCTCAATCCACCCCACCTCTCATACACCCTGCCAAGACTGTGTCGGTCCTAGTTCATGCACCTCAGATCAGGCCTGACCCCATCCCACTACCCCCAATGCCTGCACCTACTCCCATGCTGAGTGGGCAATCACACACACCCAGTACAGAGTCCACCACGGCTCCTGCCCCTAGTGTCCACAGCGGCGTAGGACACTCTGGATCCCCACCCCCTTCCAAGCGCAAGAGGAAGAGTGCACGTCCGGCACAGGCTGATGCCCCAGACACGGCTGCACAGTCCGGCCCATCAAGGAAGCCAAGCTTCACAGACGCCGAACTTAATGCACTTGTTCAGTATGTGTCAGATCATGATAGGGAAATGGTCATCGTTGCAGGGTCCAAGACCACACATGCCAGACGCCAGGCACACTGGCAGACCATTGCTGACAGAATAAGTGCCCTTGGAGTAGTGAGGCGCACAGCTAGTGATTGCCAGAAGCGCTGGAATGACCTTAAGCGCAGGGCAAAGGATAAGCTGGCCTCAAGTCATGCCGCAACCTTGGTGACTGGAGGTGGGTCCCCAGCACAGGAAATAGAACTCACACCACACGAGTCCGTAGCTGGATCCTACGTCACCGAGGGACAACTCCAAGGTGTGGGAGACCTCCCTGATTACGAGGCATCATCCGGTGAGTGCACATGCATGTGTGTATCATCCCTGTGCATGTTGTGTGTGTGAAGCATTCATGTTGGGTGCCTGTCAAGGGGGTGTGTGGCAGAGTTGATAGTGGCACCCATGTGCCTCATCCAGTATGTTCAGTGCAACACCATCTGGCCACAGCACTATCCCTACTGGCAACAGTGCACATATGGGCCAACACCATGGAAGTTGCCCTTGATTAGTAATTTTGTCACTACATTGTTGCTCATACTCCCCTGTCTATTCATCTGATGTCTTACATACCATTCCTCTCCTTTCCCCCAGCCATTCAAGTTTCATCTTCACATGCCTGACATGCAATGATACCACATGCTAATGCGTCCTCTGTATATAAATGCCTACCAACATGCAGTCATAATGTGGATGTAGCCTTGAGATCCACCTCCTTCCTGGGTCCTTTGGTACCGTCTGGTTTCGAGCCCCATTCCCTCACACTCCATGCTGCTCTTCATGGTCTATCTTCCATGACTTCTACAGTTCAGACCATCGTGCCCTACGCACGACACCTGCTTGCCAAAAGTCAAATGAGGGCAGCCTGCCCTCCAATGCGACCCACCCTATTGCTGACCAGTGCATCTGAGCCTACTCTAAGCTAACTCTCACTGACATCTGCTCATACATGCCTTTGCCTGTCCCATAGACCCTTCACATGGTCCCTGTCCTCTCTCCTTGCTCCTCTTCCACCATCATAGGTGGGACCCGTTGGGGTGTACTCCTGGCCTCCTTCCAATCCTCAGATACCACTAATGATGTGCATGGTAATGGGAGCGTCTCAGTCCAAGGCCCTTAGGCCAACCTCAATCTCCTTGAGAAATGCTACCCACATCTCATCAACTTCCTTACCTCTCCTGCTGTCCCCCCTCCTCTCTCCTCATCAATCCTGCACTGCCTCCCTGCACCCTCCCATGAACCTTCTCCGCCTCCCACTCCAACTCCTACACATGCGGCACCTCTGATCTCTAGCACTCCCCGTAAGTCCTACAAGGCTGTCAACCTCCTCCACAATTACACTCCTTTCACTGCGGCTGCATCAGGCATTCCTCCGATAACTGTCACTTACATGAGGTTATGCACCTTGACATCCTTGGTCTCATGGAAACATGTCAGACGGCCAGCTCTGTCTGCATCCTTGACCCTCTCCTTGGCCCGCCACCACTGTGCAGGGGGGGTGTGCCCCCGGCTTCCCTGAGGGTATTCCTGCCACTGTCACACCTACTTAGACCTACTCCACTCTGGAATGGCTTGTGTGAGGTTACTGTCCACCACACCTTGACATTCCAAACAGTGCGTACTGTGTCTGGGAAAACTGGTCAAATGTACTACTTCCTTTCTGAGTGTCCTCACCTCTCCTCCTCACTCATGTCCCCAGACACAGAATTCCTCATCCTTGGTGCGGTACGCATCCACCTGCATGCCTGTTGACGCCCCCACCTGACCTTTCTGTGACCTCAGCAACTCCCTCTCACCCTCTAGACTCCCGTCTGTCCCTACTCATTCTGCAGGGCACACTCTTGATGCTCTGATCTCATCTGACTTTCCCCTCTCCGTCCATCTCTGCACTCCTCTCTCCTGGAGTGATCACATTCTCCTCTCCTCCCAGCTCACCCTCAACACCCCACAGGCAAAGCCACCCTCACCACTGTCACACACCTTCTTTGTATTCCGACCCATGAAGTGTGTGTCAGTCGAGGCTCATGCTGCCAAAATGTCCCCCCCATCCAGCTCCCCCTTAGGCTCACTCCCATCCTGACAGGGCCCACTCCATGCTCCACTCCATGTCAGGTACACTGGATGTCTTAGCCACGGTCATGACCACCTGTCTGAAGCCCCATGCCAATGCAGAGTCCTGGCATGACTCGGATCTTGGGAACCCAAACCACAGGTGCCGGGTGGCAGAGAGGGAATGTCCTGCATCATGGCCATCCTCTGGCAAACTGGCCTGCCACATGCTCCAAAGGCAATAGCGCCTCACCCTTCTCACCAAGATGAGATCCCCAATCCAAGGGCACATATCTGCGGCATGTGACAACTCTGCAGGACACATAGAAATCTGAAAGGACCTTGCCGAGCCAGAGGCAGTGTGTACCTCCCCTGTCCCCTCCGAGCCCACAGCACAGCATGATTGTCTCTGTACCCCTATAGGCCACCCCCCCCAGCACTTTTCTGCGCCTAACACCATCTGCCCTTGACGTCAAGTCCTACTTACCTTGTACAGCACTTCCAGCCGCCACTCCCCCTTGCACTTCATTGTGCCACCCACCCCTGCACTTGCGTGACATGAATGACACCAGCACCAGTAGTATTGTTGACTGGCATCCCCTTCTGCCCCACCACCCCTCAGTGCTCCGCTGCACCTACAAACATTACTTGACCGGTGCTTCACGAATGCAAAATTATTCCGTTACAGGTGTTGGGGAGGTGGAATCACAATGTTTACTGCATTATGTTGATCTAGACAAGGCACTGTGCATCGTTGCCAATTTGGACTAGCAGATCCATGTACAACATGTATACTAATTGATGTGACGATGCAATGTCAGGACCAGAGTGGTTGAAATCCAAAAAAGTAGCCCTCCTCTCCCTCCTCACTTGGTGGCTATGTCACATGCCATGTGTGTGATGGCATGTGCCTTTGACATGGCAATCACCGCCCAATGTGTGATGGCAGTGCTAGGCATCAAGGTGAGCAGGCGTTGCTCTCCAATCAGTACATAGTATGCCCTGAGCCTCCCCTACAGACCCAGTGATGGTGAATGCATAGTAGGACTCCCAGTCATGTAGGACATGTGTCGTAGGACTACTGCCTATGTTGTTCATCAGCCCTTGTTGCATGCCATGGTGCTAATGCCTGTTTCCATTTTTCTCTTTCATGTCTTTGCAGGGGACGAAGCACTTGTTGATGCTGGGGATGTGGTGGTGGAGCCGTCCCAGGAGGGCAACCCGGGCCGACCTACCACAAGTGAGGGACGTGGTGTGTTTGTGGGTGAAAACCCACAAGTGCTGCAGGCCGTGCTGTCGAGGGGTGTCTCTGGGGGTTCCTCCCCCGAGCAGTATTCAGGTGTAGACTCGGAGGATGACACCTATGTGCAGTCGCAGGTGAGTGTTCTTGGGAGAGAATCTCCTCTGTCCGACCCACCTGCAGCCAGGCCATTGGCCTCAATGGGGATGTCAGTGTCGGCAGATCAGCCTCCGGTGGTTACGGATGCAGGGCCACACCACCCAATCTCTGATCCTGTTCCTGGGGCTGCAGATCAGAGAGGGAATGCAGTCCTGCAGCCTGAGGCCTTGCCGGCACAGCAAGGCGCAGTCCGCCTTGCCCCAGGCAGGTGTGGTGCCCGTCAACGTGGTGGCCGTATGCCACCTGGCAATACCGTATGGGAGCAATCCATCTACGGTATGGCCACCCAACAGGCAGCATCATCCGAGATGATTGCACAGGCCATGGATAGGGTGGCCACTTCCATTGTCCCCCCAGAAAGGCTGATGGAGCGACTGGAGCAGGCTACAGAGTCCATCTGCCAGGCACACAGGGAGGATATGTTGGCGTCCAACATGGACAGGCGGGCGGCACTGGCGACTCTGGGGGAATCACTTTCCATGGAGTCCCAGCGCCACAGGGAAGCCCTGAGGGAAGAACTCCGTCACCTCAGGTCGACCCTGTTAGAGCTTGAGGCTTCATCCCATAGAAGGACAGAGGAGCAGCTGGAGCGTCTGACACGGACGCTCTCGGCCGAGATGCAGGCAACTCGTGCGGAGGTCAGGTCATCCCGGGAGTTACTGCATGGGGACCTCCGCATGATTATAACCCAGAACCAGAACTACCAGACCCGCCTGCTTGCAGCCATGGAGGAGCAAACTCGTGCTTTGCGTGGGCTGCCTCCCATTGTCACACCATCTTCTGAGGCAGCTCCCCCACCTCCAGAGTCAGCTGCAGGGTCTGGGCAGAGCCATAGCGACTCATCTCCCACAACAGAGTAGCCGTGTGGGCCACGAGCCTATGGGGTGTTTTCCTTTCCCATGATCCACACAGGTGGATTGTGGCGTGCATCCTGTCCTCGGACCTCATAGGTGGCCCCCCCCCCCCCGCCGGCCCTTTCATGGCCATTTTTTCTCTTTTTCATTTTTATTTTGCAAGAGTGTTGCCTTGTGTGGGTACCTGGGCATACACTGTATTGTGGCTGGGCACATGCAGGCTTGTCCTGAGTTTGGTTTCGATGCTTGGGTAGCAGACATCCACACCCCTCCTGCTTCCCTTTCCATGGGCTTGCAAAGGGTGTGCCCAAGTGACAGCAAATTACACGGTGACATTGGACTCCCATGAGCTGTTGGCCAGTCCATAGTCAATACTGTGTAGACATTCATAGTGTTCATTGTTGTTGCACCTAACTATGCATGATGGTATGATATGTGCCTCTACTTACATATGTTGCTCATGTTTTGCAGGTATTTCACACAGATCTTCACAAGGGCATACTCTCTGGAGTCACACTACATGTCGGTAGATGTGCACTGACACTTTTGCATGGCCCCATCACTGTACACCTGGACGGTGAGGACATACCAGCAGATTCAGGTAATGAGACTACCATTGATTACATGCAATGTGTCTTGTTTGGGTGGGCTTCAGGGTGGGTTGGTGTGTAATTTGATAGAAATTACTCTTACACAGGTGTGTAGTAGTGGCCCCAGGGCGGTTAGCTGCTCAAGTGCGGCTATGTTCCATTTTGGGCACTGCTATTTGTGACACTGGTGTCATGTTGTGATGGCCAGTTTGTTTGCTCTCACATACCATGACATGGTGTCCTCAGTGGCGGGACTGTGAAGGGAGTGGGTGACATGGCAATGTTGTCATGTAGTGAATCGCCTGTGGCAATGCATTTTAGATTGATGGAGTTGTGTCTTTGCATTGTGATGCATAGCTGGTGTATGTGTAGCTAGGGGTGCACACATATTGACACTTCCATGTTAACAATCTCAGGCTGATGTGTATCTGACAGTTCATTGTCAAGTAATTTTCAGACATTGTCAGGTAGAGTCATCATTGATTGTCAGATGGTATGTGCCAGAGCAGTGTGCACTAGCCAGCACTGTGATTCCTAGGTGAAGAAGTTGGCCACCAGTTGCGTACGGGCTGCCTCCCCCCGTGCCCTTTCCCCTCCCATGCGCAGCGGGCGTGCATGTGGTTGTGGATGTGGGGGCACCACCATGTCCACGGGCAGGCCCCGGCGTGTTGCAACGTTGTGCAGGACACATGCTGCCACTATGATCCTGCACACTATTCGGGGAGCATATAACAGCTGCCCGCCAGAACGGTCAAGGGAGCGAAAGCGTGACTTCAGCACTCCGAATGTGCGCTCCACTATGCCCCGTGTAGCAATGTGGGCTGTGTTGTACCTTACCTGGGGTGGCGTGGTGGGGTTCCGGATTGGGGTCATCATGTGGGGGCTGATAGGGTAGGCACTGTCCCCTGCGGAGGTGGTGATGGGTATCATTAGTGGTGTTGTGTCATGACCCAGTATCTGACATGCATGCATGTGGAGTGGCATTCATGCTCACCAAGCAGCCATGTATCTCCATGCTGGCCAGCCTCTAGGTCCCGGCATAGGGTAGACATTCTGTAGATGAAGCTGTCGTGGGTGGACCCTGGATAGTTGGCATATACTGATGTGATGATTCCCTTGCCATTGCATACAACTTGGACGTTGATGGAATGCCAGTGCTTGCGGTTTCTATAGATGTGCTCTGTTGCCCTGGGAGGACGTAGAGCCACATGTGTGCAGTCAATAGCACCAAGCACTTTGGGGATTTGAGCCACACCATAGAATTCCTGGATGCACGTCCGCCTTTCTGCATGAGTCCTGGGGAGATATATGTGCCTGCGGACTGAGGGCCGTGCAGTGATGATGTTCAAGACCTGGTGTAGGCAGCGTGACTGCGTGGCCTGTGACACACCACCCACTATGGCACTTGTCCGCTGAAAGGATCCAGTGGCCAAGAAGTGCAGTACATTCAGGACCTTCTGCAGGGGGCTGAGTGCTTGGGAGCACAGGGTGGGTGATGTGAGGTCATCCTCCCACTCACTGACCAGGTCCAGTATGATGTGTGCTGGAAACCTGTACCTCCCATACACCTGGTCATCAGGCATCCCGAATAGGCTGGTTCTGGGTGTGAATATTCTGGCCCTGACTCTCCTCCTCATCCTCCTTTGGTAGCCCACTGCCACTGCTGCTAGGAACGGTATGTTCATCCTGGCATCTGGCTTGTTTATTGAAAAGTGCGCAAATTAATGCCTTGCGCGTGTAGTAGGCAGCGTGTGAGCCTCGCACCCCTGGAATCGAGTTCCCACTCCAATCGCGTGTATATATTCCCACGCTGCAGGCATACAGGTGCGCTGACGTACTTGCCTGTGTAAGGGGCCGCGCGGCCCTGAAATACACGTACATAGGCCAATGGCGTGTACGCGCACTTTTGGCCAATTACACGCGATGAAATACACGTACATAGGCCAATGGCGTGTACGCGCACTTTTGGCCAATTACACGCGATGAAATACACGTACATAGGCCAATGGCGTGTACGCGCACTTTTGGCCAATTACACGCGATGAAATACACGTACATAGGCCAATGGCGTGTACGCGCACTTTTGGCCAATTACACGCGATTACACTCAGACGTGCAGGATTTCCACGTGTGCTCCGTCTTCACGTGCTGAGTGGGGAACGCCCGTGCGGATCACGTCAGACGCGCTCACGCGATGAGGGACTCTGGTCCAATAGAATCGCGTATGCGTGCTGACGCACTTACGCGCTAAGGGCCTTTCCTCGGATTTCACGCTGACGTGCAGGAATTTCACGTGCCAAATCACTCCGTATCAAGCTGGCCACCCGAAAACACACGGAACACCACGCTCCTGCCCCGAAGGCCGAGTTACTGCCCCCCAAGTGCCCTGAGCAGCCTCCCACGTGCTATCTGCTGCTGCCTGCCTGCCTGCCTGCCTGCTGCCACCGTGCCCTGCCATTTGGTGCCTGCACATCAGGCATCTGCAGGGGTCCAGTTGCTGTGTCCACCCCTGCTGGAACTGAAGACTCCCAACTGGGATTACATCGCTCCACAGCCCAGCCCCAGGACCCAGTTGCCCACCCACACCTGCCTCTGGGGTTGCCATGTCGGGCACTTCTACATCTGGCACCAGTGGCAACCCCAGGCCAGAGGGGCAGAGGGGCACCAGCTTCACTGCCACCGAAGTTGGTGTCCTGGTGGAGCATGTCCTGGGGCAGTATGATGCCCTCTTTGGATCGTCCCGCGCCAGCAAGGAAGGACGGGAGAGGATCTGGGCCGACTGTGTGGTTGCCATCAACGCGGAGGGGGTGGCAACCCGCAACGTCTTGAAGATCAAGAAGCGCTGGGAGGACTTGAGGTCCAGGACCCTTGTGAAGGCCCGGCGCCTCGTGGAGGGGGGCCGGGGCCACATGAGTACCATCCAGAAGAGGGTCCTGGAACGCGTACGCCCAGCGCTCCACGCCCAGATCCTTGAGAGGGAGACCCGTCTGGAGTTGAGCGGTAAGTGTCCAAGCATCACTGTGTGAGACAGGGCATGTTGCGGTGTGCTGGTTCTATGATACTTGCCTGTATGTGTGCCATGTGCCATATATGCATGTATGTGTGCTGGGACATCATGGTACTGCCTGTGCGACCAGTGATGTGTGACCCACATGGTTGTTGCATGTGTAGAAATGCGGCATGGGGAGCACTATGCAGATTTGGGACATGAGAGCATGGCAGTCTCTGTACCTGGACATGGATGGGGGTGAGGATGGGTGCTGATGCCAGGTACATATATGGTAGCCATGTCTGTGTGCCTGACCTGCATGTCTGTGACTTGTGCATGCCATGGATGCATGACTCATGTGTGTGACAATGCACAGATTCAGTGACGCACCCACCTTACCCTTGTTTTGCCTGTGTTTGGTGTGATTGTGGCCAGATGGATGTGACTGAGGTGTAGTGTGTGCATGTGATATGCATGAGCCATGATGCATGTGAGTTACATTTCATTGAATGTTTCAATAGTCATTTGGACATGCATGGAAATGTGCATGGCATGCACCATGCCTGTTACTGTGTGTGTTTCGCCTGCACTGACCCATGTGTTGTGGAGGGACATGATGGAAGTGTACTTTGACAGGGGTGCTCATCTGCTATTGCTTCCTGTCTAGGGGACCATTGTACAGTAGCCTGATGCTTGTGTTCTTTGTCTCCCTCTACACAGCGGCTAGTGAAGAAGAGGGCGGAGACGGCGCTGTGGAGCAAGGCGGCGGGGATGCCCCCACGGCTGCAGCGGAAGGGGTGGGTGAGCCCCCACAGGGGCCTGCTACGGCGGGAGACGGTGAGGAGCCATCCAGGTTGGTGGTTTGCACAGAGGAGGAGGAGGCCGACACTGGTGCACACATGGGCCCTGGTGGGAGCATCCCTGCTGGTGCAAGTGGTGCAGTCCAGGGCCAGGGGCAGGAGGCAGCACAGGTCACCGTGGAGGGGCCTGTGCATGTCGCTGTCCCTGACCCTGTGAGTGCACCACCATGCACCAGCAGGGATGCCCCGTCCCAGGCCCGTCCGCAGGTAGAGGGGATGTCCATGTCAACTGACTCCCCTCCACCTGCGGCCGTGGGAACCCCTGGCCGCGTGGAGCAGGTCCTGATTGGGGTCGCGATGCGCACGGCTGTGATTCGTGATGCCGTGCGTGCTTCCCGGGAGGAGCACGCACGTCATCACGAAGTGCACCGTGCCGACGTGGCCCAATTGGGATCGGCCATGTTCGGGGGGTTCCTGCATGTGTTGGCCAATCTGACGGCCCTCTCCTCCTCTGTGCAGGCTATCCACCAGTCGTTCTCCTTGCCGTCTTCCGGCCCAGATGCCACCATGGCCCCCTGTGGACCTGCCCCAACCAATGCAGCCAGCTCGGTGGGGATCCCATCCCTGCCGCAGTTGGGAGTCGGAGGTCCAGCAGGGGTGGACGACACAGCAAGTGGACCCCAGCAGATGGAAGATGTGCCGGCATCATCGGGCAGGGCACGTGCACGACGGCGTCGGTGGTTACCATCAGCCTGGATGCCGTCGTGCTGGCAGAGGCAGTGGCGTCGCAGGCAGCAGCGGGCTCGACGTGGGAGGCATCATGGCTCAGGGCCATCAAGATCGGAGGGGCAGGCATCGGCCGGAGGGCAGGGCAACCCTGGCATGGCGGTGTGTTCCGTGTGGGAGGAGTTTGGCCAGCGGATAGATGCGGAGCGGCAGCGGGCGGAAGAGGAGCGGCTCGCCATGGCCAGGGCGGAGATCTCCATGCATCAGGCATTGAGGCGGGCTGCGTGCCTCGAGGAGGCTCGCAGGGAATTTGGAGAGCACATGGGGTTGTCCCTGCGAGACCTCGGGGCCAGGACTGAGTCCCGCCTCCAGGACATAGACATGGAGTTCGAGGATGCCCTGGCCAACATCACCAAGTGAGCCGCAGGACTAGCCCGCTGCCTCTGTATATAGTTTTTTAGTTAGTTAGTGCTAGGTTTCCTTTATTTGAAATTTTTTTTTGGACCGCTTGGACAATGGCCACTTCTTTGTACATATTTTTTTAGATAGTTAGTATTAGGTTTAATTAGTGGTGTTGGGCTCATGGACCCTTGAACAATCCTGTAAATATAGTTATTTTTTTTGTGAGATAATTTATTTTTACTTTCATATTGGTCACACCATGTCGTAATGGTTTATGTTTCATTTCATTCTACTTGTGTTTACTTTGGACAAAATCGATTCTTTTTTCTATCCTTTGTTTTTTGGTTTCTCATTTTTGTTCCCGGACATGGACCTTTTATTTGCTTTCCCAGATAGTTGTCAGAGTTTACTTTATTTTTATTTTTTGATACATTTTTATATTATCTTACACTTGTGTCATTTTTTCTTTGATTTCTTACATGCCATGATATGGGTTTTGACATTGACTTGCACCCATTGTGTATGTGTGTGTGGCGGACATGTGTTCTTTTGCTTAGTTGCCTTTGGGGTTGTGTCATGTGATTGCATTCACTATGTGGGTGCATGCAATCCTTGCCTGGGTGTTTGTGCTGGGTATGCTGGTCATTACTGCCATTATTGTGTTTCGTCAGGACCAGGGGCCAGGGGGACATGGGTGGGGGCCTGGTGGAGGGTGCCCCAGGTGGATGGGGGGTTGGGGGTGGTGGGAGACATGGCTTGCCCATGGGTGGGGGCCTGCTGGCAGGTTGGCCACAGTGCTGGGGGTGGGGGTGGTGGGAGACATGGGTTGCCCATGGGTGGGGGCCTGCTGGCAGGTTGGCCACAGTGCTGGGGGTGGGGGTGGTGGGAGACATGGGTTGCCCATGGGTGGGGGCCTGCTGGCAGGTTGCCCACAGTGCTGGGGGTGGGGGTGGTGGGAGACATGGGTTGCCCATGGGTGGGGGCCTGCTGGCAGGTTGCCCACAGTGCTGGGGGTGGGGGTGGTGGGAGACATGGGTTGCCCATGGGTGGGGGCCTGCTGGCAGGTTGCCCACAGTGCTGGGGGTGGGGGTGGTGGGAGACATGGGTTGCCCATGGGTGGGGGCCTGCTGGCAGGTTGCCCACAGTGCTGGGGGTGGGGGTGGTGGGAGACATGGGTTGGCCATGGGTGGGGGCCTGCTGGCAGGTTGCCCACAGTGCTGGGGGTGGGGGTGGTGGGAGACATGGGTTGCCCATGGGTGGGGGCCTGCTGGCAGGTTGCCCACAGTGCTGGGGGTGGGGGTGGTGGGAGACATGGGTTGCCCATGGGTGGGGGCCTGCTGGCAGGTTGGCCACAGTGCTGGGGGTGGGGGTGGTGGGAGACATGAGCAGGTGTGCAGGGTAGTTCCCTGTGGTGTGTGCTGCCTGCAGGGGCCGTGGAGGGTGTACAGGTAATGCCTGGGAGCACACAGCCAAATCGCGTGTGCAACTTCCCGCGCGCCCCTGAAATCCACGTACCCGGCCATTTCGCGTGTGCAACTTCCCGCGCACCCCTCGATTCCACGTTCCCTGCCATATCGCGTGTGGGACTTCCCGCGCGCCCCTGAAATCCACGTACCCGGCCATTTCGCGTGTGCAACTTCCCGCGCACCCCTCGATTCCACGTTCCCTGCCATATCGCGTGTGGGACTTCCCGCGCGCCCCTGGAATCCACGTACCCGGCCATTTCGCGTGTGCAACTTCCCGCGCACCCCTCGAATCCACGTTCCCTGCCATATCGCGTGTGCAACTTCCCGCGCACCCCTCGATTCCACGTTCCCTGCCATATCGCGTGTGGGACTTCCCGCGCGCCCCTGAAATCCACGTACCCGGCCATTTCGCGTGTGCAACTTCCCGCGCACCCCTCGAATCCACGTTCCCTGCCATATCGCGTGTGCAACTTCCCGCGCACCCCTCGATTCCACGTTCCCTGCCATATCGCGTGTGGGACTTCCCGCGCGCCCCTGAAATCCACGTACCCGGCCATTTCGCGTGTGCAACTTCCCGCGCACCCCTCGAATCCACGTTCCCTGCCATATCGCGTGTGCAACTTCCCGCGCACCCCTCGATTCCACGTTCCCTGCCATATCGCGTGTGGGACTTCCCGCGCGCCCCTGGAATCCACGTACCCGGCCATTTCGCGTGTGCAACTTCCCGCGCACCCCTCGATTCCACGTTCCCTGCCATATCGCGTGTGGGACTTCCCGCGCGCCCCTGAAATCCACGTACCCGGCCATTTCGCGTGTGCAACTTCCCGCGCACCCCTCGAATCCACGTTCCCTGCCATATCGCGTGTGCAACTTCCCGCGCACCCCTCGAATCCACGTTCCCTGCCATATCGCGTGTGGGACTTCCCGCGCGCCCCTGAAATCCACGTACCCGGCCATTTCGCGTGTGCAACTTCCCGCGCACCCCTCGAATCCACGTTCCCTGCCATATCGCGTGTGGGACTTCCCGCGCGCCCCTGAAATCCACGTACCCGGCCATTTCGCGTGTGCAACTTCCCGCGCACCCCTCGATTCCACGTACCCGGCCATTTCGCGTGTGCAACTTCCCGCGCACCCCTCGAATCCACGTTCCCTGCCATATCGCGTGTGCAACTTCCCGCGCACCCCTCGATTCCACGTTCCCTGCCATATCGCGTGTGGGACTTACCGCGCACCCCGGTATGCACGCACACGTTTATTTTTTCTCTCTGCGCGTGTCTGTGTTTGTGGGTACCCCTTTGTACGTCATTTGTCCAGGAGGGCAACAGTATTGTACATTGGTTATGTCTGTATATAGGTGCTATTTGTTGGCGCGCCTTTTAGCGCACATTTCTTGCAGGCGCAGACACGCTACCGCCTGCTTTCTTGTGGCGGTCGTGTTTGTGCCTGTTTGTGCCTGTGCGCTGCTTTGAGCGTGCGCTTTTTTGCCCTATTCTATTCCATGAATACGTGTTGTATGCGAGCGTGTGGGCGTTCCGCGCACTTGCCTCCTGAACTTTCCCCGTGCCGCCCACATTCTTCCCCATTCCGAGTGTTGTGCCCCATTTTATTCCCCATTCCGAGTGTCCCGCCCTGTGTTCCGCCTATTTTAGAGCTGTGCGCTGCGCTCGGAGTGATGGCGCAGTGGCCGTGGCGCACGACGTTGGTTGACCTGTGCGCCGGCCTGCGCCGCGCGCTTTTTCGGCGCACGTCCTCTGCTTTTCTTGCGCACGGACTTCCATGAATCGACGTGCGCTGGTTTCCCTGCGCTTTGCGCTGATTTTCGGCGCAGCGCACGTATTGGCCCCTCTGCGCCGGGATTTTCGGCGCACATTTATTCCATGAATCGGCCTGTTTATGTCTACCTTATAGTTTATTGAGTTATTAACATTACGTATTCTCTTTTGTTTCAGCCTGGTGTTCCGTGGGATCCATATTCCAATCAATTGGTCCTTTTGCACGTAAATTTACATGTTCAGAGGGTCCGATTGGTGGGAAGCCTAAATTGCTTCACTACATGTCAAGTTACACGGAAGACATATTCCTATGGTTGTCTGAGTTTATGATACAGTGGGAGTGCAACATTGCATCAGCCTCTTGGTTCTCTGGTGGTGTGGTGAAGGAAAGGGGCTTATTAAAGGGGGAGGCTAAGGAGGTTGCCAGGACCATAGGTATATTTATTTTCATCCAAGGATGTCCATGCAGTCCATTTATGGGCCTTATACACACACGTGTATTGCTGATCAATACAGTCAGAGCCGGATGTCGAAAAAGGGCACTGGGTGGCCAGAAAACATAGAATTGTTTTCAGACCTATCAGCAGCAGGGCTCATTTCAATGAAGGGCTCAGAATGACAGTCACTCAGACTCTTAGGTGAAACATGTCCCCATTGTTGGTATTTACTCATCTACAATTCTATAAATGCTATAAAACCCAAACCCCACCTCTTGTCACTTGTCCTTTCTGCTCACCATGCTCGGTAGCTCTATGCTGACCAAACAAACCCTGTAAGAGAGATGTGTTATTTTACAATATAGAACTATTAGCAACCCGTGAGACCAATAATATGGCTTCATTCAGCATAATGTATATCCTGTGCATGCTGCCACCCACATAAGAGGATTACTTCCTTAGATTATATTTGCAAGTACGAATGGAACATGGCTTGCAACAAATGACTGTTACTACATAGATTATTACAATTTTTTCGGCCATCTGCAGATAAATAATTATACCGTATTACTTAACTATGAAATAACATACTGCTATGCAGGCTCCTCTGAGCTGCCCCATACTGTCCGCCTGTTTCAAAATGTTAGTTGATATCTCTTCTTTTGTAAGATGTGTATATTCATGCATGAGCAGGGATTCAACCAACATCTGCAGCATGCTGTGACTTGCAGAAAAAAATACACACACACAAAACCATCTGTGACCCAGTGCAAATATAATCTCTCATAATCTTATAAAAAGGAACATAGTTGATAACAGAAACTCAGTATTTGTTTGAAAAGGTCTTTTAATGATGTTCATATATCTGCCTGCCACCCACAGGTCTCTTCACCAGGCATGCACTCACTCAACCAGCAAAAGGCTGCACATTAGATTTCATGTAATTTCTTTTCTTTCATTTCACACTAACTAAGCTTGCTCTAAGCAAGCCCTCTCATCCCTGGAAGCACCTGGAGATAACATGCCCTGCCAAAGATAAAAAAGGGGCCGTGTAGGGAAGTCTATGTCTGAATCCAGGAATTTCAGTAAGTATTGTTTTCACAATTACACTACGCTGGTCTTCCTTCCTTGAAACATACGGCAATGTATGATCAGTGCATTGAGTGGAGGGGCCATCATGTTGCACAGCATGCAAATGCCTGAACATCTTTGGAAGGTCATGTTTAGAACTGTCCCACTTTCCAAGTGAACAAAAAACATTGCATTCAAGTTAAAAAAGCTTACGAGGCAGTGATAACCAAAGAACAACATGCAATTACAACAGCATGGTAAGGCTTTCCACACTAGTACAGACCTGAAACTCTGGATGTTCAAACAGTGCTTATAAGGCTTGGGGGATTGTTCACTCTGGCAGGAAATTACTCTAAAAAGGGCATTCTTTGTGTTCAGAGCATCGAGAAAAAGGGCTCACCTGGCTCTTAGATTATGGAATTCATGACCTTTTGGTGTGCAGTCTTCTTCTACTCTTCATTTATTTAAAACACGTCCAAAACATTTGTCTCTCTGACCCAAGAATGCACTGCTGGATTTTCTCTTTTTCAAGCATTGCTGTACTTAATGGTTTTAGCTTCATTTGCTCTTCCATTTATATTGTACTGTTGTTCATGTTTGAAGAACGCTTTGGATAAAGATGTCCTATACGTAATATAAATAAATAAATACAAATGAAGTAACAGATTTAAGGCTCTAAACCTCATTTTGGAACAGGTGCAAAGAGGTGAAAGCCAGAGACCTGTCTTTGTAGTAACTAGTCTGTAGAACATTTCAATATCTATTTAAATTGAGAAATGTTCCAACCTTTCCTCATATATATCACTGTAATCAGAAAATGTAATTTTCTACTGAAAACACCAATTCCATAGATGTATCTATTTGCTGCAGCACAGTCAACCACCCATGAGTGTGGCAATGGATTGAAGGAGTGTGTGGGCTTTTGGCATCAGTGAGCTGCGTCAGGGACGTCATTTCACCAAAATGCCGGGGTAGCGGAAGTGCCATCCCACGACCCTTGACACCCTGATGACATCACAGGAAGTGATGCCATTTGACCCCAACCCGAAGTGATATCGCGGGAAGCGATGGAACACGACCTTTCACCTGTTGACAAAACAGGAAGTGGCATCACATAGCATTGTACACTACGAAAAGTATGGTTATGATATCACTATAATGTGATGTACATTTCATACAAGAATGGATCACATATGTATCGTTAAGATCAGTGTGTATAGGCCCATATTACCAAATGACTGTGTATGCAAGCAGACGTCCATTAGCAAACGATAGTGATGTGTTATTGTATACCACTTACTCTTAAGCGCTTTATATAGAAAAAATATACACCCAATATCACCCAACCTGTGTTGGTACTCATTTATCGACCTCGGAAGGATGAAAGGCTGAGTTAAGGCGTTTAAGAATAGACTAAATCAGTGACTCACCCCCTGAAGTGTGCCTGAAATAAACCTTTAATGAGCCTAGCAATTATTGTATAGAATTCCAGAAAGACACATTATTTGGTATTCCTAAGCATTTTTACAAATGTATTTTGAGCATTGAATTATTTTGACTTCCCAAAAAATGTGCTTTATATTGTAATCTGTCCATGGAAATGTTATGTTATTTGATATTTATACTGCACCCATCCCCACCGTAGTGGCCTTACAGCACCTGACCTTATCCTGGAGGAGGGGTATTGTGACCCTGCCAACTTGTTGCCAGAACATGGTCCTTCAATATGAATGGAGGAGGGTTGAGTGGAAGGGAAGCTGATAGGACATGGGGATTAGCCAGCAGACAAATTATTATGTGGGGGAAATACACGGGATGAGGCCGAGAGATCATGTTTCTGAACTGTGATCAGCTATTGTTAGGCTTGAGAGAAAATGCTAGGAATGTACAGCTGGCATTAATAACAAGGCTTAACTGTGATGGCAGTATCTAGACCAGACAGTGCTTGGCACGAGATATGATTGGTTTGTGGTTGAGTGATGGACTGAGATGTGCTCAAGCAGAAAACAAAATCAGATTTAGTAAAATGAATCAGTGATGATAATTAATGTTGAATTGGGTCTGGATCATGAAACTGCATTTATAATTGCAAAGACATAAGATCATACTTTTGCTTCCTCAGTACATTTATATCTCCCAGCTGCCACCAACTCTTTGCTAACACCATTCTTCTCATTCTTGCCACACAGAGCCATGCCCACCTCCATGTCAAGACCAGTAGTCAGTAAAAGGTGTTAATAAGTGTTAATTGCACTTGGGAGGGACCAGTTCTCTTGCATTCTGCTTCAGGAAGAAGAATCCCCAATTCTACAAGTTGTGAAGAAAACCAGAAAAGTTATTCATTATCAAATATTGATTTCTTATTTCAGAAGAGATAAAACCTGATGACTGGGGTCACTCCTGTAATACAGGGGCACTGCTGCATTAGATATGAACCTGTTGTCTTACCTATAATAAATGCACCCTGAAATCTAAAGAACCTGGTGTCTGTCACTCTGCTTCATTCCTAGCAATAGCTGCAAAACTGAGGAAATGATTGGAAAAGACTCAGTGGGGCCTGTGAGGTCCCCCCTTATCTCTATAGATAAGCAAGATGTGGTAAAAGACCATCATCAAAAATATCATGAAATATGTCTACAAATAAAAGACTCTCCCTCATATCGAGAGTACTTCAGCAAAGATGCAAATTGCAACTATAGAACACACAGAGATGTGCAATAAGAATTATAATATTTAATAGTACCAATTTTAATGCTGATAATTATACTATTAACATCAATAATGGCAAATATGCTATAATTTATCATTATGCAGGCGATTATTCCTATTGCAAAGGAATATGATGGATTGTTTGCAAAGTTTTGGGGTTCTGACCAAAAACACATACATAACCAAATATATATATATTCAGTAAAAAAACTTTGTTAACGGGACGTTATGGTTAAGTTGCGCAACTAAAAACCTATGAAATTCAGTGAAAAAACTTTGTTAACGGGACGTTATGGTTAAGTTGCGCAACTAAAAACCTATGACATTCAGTGAAAAAACTTTGTTAAAGGGATGTTATGGTTCCAAGTAAAACCGAAAAACCCCTGAAATTCGCCAGTTATGGTAAGCTAAGCAACAATAACTCGCGCCACCACCGTGCACTGCTAAGCCTAACACCCAGGACATCAAAGATGACATTATAAATGTAATTGATGACATCACTGATGACATCACATGTCTGACTCCCCCTTTTTTCCTTTCCTGACATATCTAGGGCACATGATTTTCTTCAGTAACAGTCAGGAACTAAACATTGTAAATGTACTATATTTGTAGACTTATCCTTCAAGTATGTTCTTGGAATAATTCCCTCATGGTCCAGTCATATCATATGAAACATATACATAGGGGAAGACACAACCTTGAAAGACAGCAATCCTTTTTGTGCATTAAATTTATCAGTAGAGTTATCAGCACTTTCTGATACTTTTGATGCTTTTTTATAATTGTACTTTCCCTGTATATGCTCATATTTTTATATGTTGTACTCACACTATTTTCCTTAGGGTCCAGACACATCATGTGATATATATAGATAGGGTAAGTAACAGCTTTGAAACAGAGCAATCATTTCTCTGCATAAAGGTAATCAGTTAGGTTATGAACACTTTCCGCTACTATTGCTGTTTCTTTTTCTTACTTCAATTCCGCTGTATATATTCATATTTGTATGTGGTGTTGTCTCTTCGTGATTTGTCTATAATAATGCAATTATGTAGTAAGTGGGTTTTATTACCTACTTATCACAAGTTTCACTGTACGCAAAACTCTAATATGAAAACAGTTATCATTTCACTATTCAACATGGCAAGCTTATGAATATTGCACCTCCATCATGTATGCTGCACACAATGCCTATGTTTCTACATGAGTACCTTAGTATACTGGATTGAAGTTAATAATAGAATGCTATGTATATCAATGCATAGCTTAATGCACTGATTAGCACTTCATATTTATTCCAATAATCTTTCACACTTTTTTTTATTAACATTACACTAAGAATCCCTTGTACAGACTTTTCATGAAAGGTAAATGCACATGTGATGTCATCAGTGATGTCATCAACGACATTTGTGATGTCATCTTTGATGTCCTGGGTGTTAGGCTTAGCAGTGCACAGTGGTGGCACGAGTTATGGTTGCTTAGCTTACCATAACTGGCGAATTTCAGGGGTTTTTCGGTTTTACTTGGAACCATAACGTCCCTTTAACAAAGTTTTTTCACTGAATTTCATAGGTTTTTAGTTGCACAACTTAACCATAACGTCCCGTTAACAAAGTTTTTTTACTGAATTTCATAGGTTTTTAGTAGCGCAAATTAACCATAACGTCCCGTTAACAAAGTTTTTTTACTAAACTCCCTTCAACAAACTTTTTTCATTAGCACGCAGACAATATACAAAGATGGATTGTAAAAAGCAATTTCTCAGGGATGGCTTTACACAGAATGTTGCAAAGTAAGAATTTATGCTCGTTCACAGTGAGGGTTAGCTGCTTCCATTTTATTTTTTGCTCGCGGGCTGGAGTGGCCCACGACTCACACTATAAGGCTCTATTGTTTTTTTACCTTGACAGACAGGGATCGTGCCAAAAGACTTCTTTTGAAGGAGGGGTGCAAAAACGTAAGAGACGATAAGGATGACATTTCTGAAACGAAACCGCTTTTATATATTATATCATTATGAGAAAGATCGTTGGCACAGACAGAGTCGTATTTAGGGACTGCATTACGCATAGACAATGGAAAATGCCAATATAATGTAAGTAACCCTTTAGATTATTTTATACCGGAATATAATAACAATAGCGTGGCGTTAAAGCCCAGTAAAGTTGTACTTGTTTGTTCAAGGTGGCATATTGTTTTGTACCGCGCACTATCACTGCCGAAATGGTCCCCCAGCGCTCAGACGGCTCTGAAAAAGGCAGAGAAGAGAGGGTGGGTAAGTGGGAATAAGTTAACATACGCCTTTGCACTATCCTCGCTAGCAAATAGTTTCACGCCCTAATAAATAAAATGAATATTTTTAATGAAGATCGGCTCGTGAGACTAATTTATGTTTTTAAAACAGGTACATCCTACCCTACTGTCAATGTCACGATTTTCAGACCCCGGACGATGGATTTTTTAACTGCCAGGTGCAGCTACTTCTAAACAACTTCATGACCGTCACCATTTTATGGGACAATCGCCAAGGACCAATATGCCCTTACTCGGTACTAGCGGCTAGAAGCAACATACCAACCATTATGATGGTCTAATGCCTCGTTGCTGGAACAGCCTTCCGATTATCAGTGCGACCATAGTGTTTCTTTTATCATAAACCAACACCATGTGTACCGCAAAAGAACAGCGTGTGACTCAAGATGAACTTTTGCGGATCGACAGCAAAGACAAATGCAAATCGCTGAATATTCTCTAAACATTTGATGTCAAATAAAAGTACTTTACGAAATGTACAATCTTGCTGTTTGCTTTTAAATCACACTTTCATATTCCGAATTGTGGCGCGCTGTATTGTGAGATGATCTGTGTTGTTTTCCGGGTTCTGTGTAAAGTCGCGTAGGACTGGGCCTTACGCGGTACTAGCGGCTAGAAGCAACATACCAACCATTATGGTGGTCTAATGCCTCGTTGTTGGAACAGCCTTCTGATTATCAGTGCGACCATAGTGCTTCTTTTATCATAAACCAACACCCTGTGTACCGCAAAGGAACAGCGCGTGACTCAAGATGAACTTTTGCGGATCGACAGCAAAGACAAATGCAAATCGCTGAATATTCTCTAAACATTTGAAGTCAAATAAAAGTACTTTACGAAATGTACAATCTTGCTGTTTGCTTTTAAATCACAGTTTCATATTCCGAATTGTGGCACGCTGTGTTGTGAGATGATCTGTGTTGTTTTCTGGGTTCTGTGTAAAGTCGCGTAGGACTGGAGACGACTGGGCGCGTTTGGCCACGCGCCCTGTAACGTCACGGAGAGAGACGGGGAATATGAATGCTTTGATAATGTCAGGCTTAGGGGCGGGAGATATGATTTAGTGTCGCAAAAGCAGGTCAGCCAGGTCGATGGGGCAAGTGATGGGATTATCACATAATGTCGGCGCACAGCAGCCTGATTTATCGTTTGTTTAGTGGACAAAAAGTCAGATAAGGGCCATAGGAAATTGTAATGTAAATGGACATAAGGAGGGTTCTTAGAACACTTTCAACCTGACAACGAACAATACGAACAGCGTTCTCAGAACACCCCCATTTTGTGTAATTGCAAACATTACCTCCGCGTCCACTCTTCCTCGTCCCAGTACTTACTTCATGAGGCCCCTGCCTCCGACACAGGACCTTCTTCTATTTCTTTAATTCCTATAACTCCTCCCCCACATCCACATCACTCAGTTTCATATTACCAAGCATGAGCATGGGACCTTCCCCACAGGGAGGGTGAGGAGGGTCGTCAGTACTGTGACGAGGAAGAGTATGACTAGGAGTAATGAAGATTACAGGTAAGTAATCAGAGCATTTCAGGACACCTCGAGTGTTCTTAGAACACATTCAACTTGCCAGAGTACAATACGGACAGCGTCCTCAGGACACCCCCATTTTTTTTATGTACGAACATTTAAGGACACCGCGAGTGTTCTTAGCTCAATTTTAGCTTGTTTGCGAACAAAACGGAAACATACTCCATCATCAGAACACCCCACCATTTAGTTTGTATAGAACATTTCAGAACAGCCGTGTTGTCCGCAGACAAATTGAACACAACAAAAGTGTCTAGCATATAAAAAAAACAGAACTGTCACGCTCACCTGATTCCCACGGAGGCGCAGGTCTGGCTTCGAGTGCTGATGCTTCTTCAATGGTGAAGCGCAGGACTCTGAAGATGGACAGGAATTCCCCTGTGCGTGAAAAGGGAGTATTACCTACTGACGGAATAATGCTCAAGCCTCCCACTCCCTTCCAACCCTCCACGATACCCTTCCACGATTCCCCGTGAAGTCTCGCCTTAGGGTCTGGAAGGATGAGTTCTCCATCCTGCTTCTGATGCAGGGGCGCGTTGAAACCCAGTTACTCCACTGGATTGAGGTTTGATGGGAGTTCAAAATAAGCTTGACTATTCAGGTAAGGCGCTGTAAGAGTTCTGTTGCAAGTTCAAAAGTTCAAGCTTAATAATAATGTTCATTGTCTTATTGCAGCAAGCGCTAATGCTTATGTCTTTTTCCCCTTAGGGGCCGGGGTTCGGAATGCCGGAGATATGGCGCCGACCCGAAGTGAAACGTGCAGTTCCAGTAAATGACAGGTGAGTTCTGGATGAGCGTTCAGGTAATGTCTTTGCATTCGCTCATTCAATGTTTTTGTCTTTTTTCCCCATAGGGGCCGGGGTCCGGAATGCCAGGAAGCGGCAGGACCCGAAATGAAATGGGAATGACCCAACAGGTAAGTCTTAGAAGGAAACTGAGCTTTTCCTATTCCCTTCCTTCTCTCACCTTGTTTTCTTGTCTTTTTCTCTCTAGGCTCTGGGAAGTGGGTGCGGATCCGGATGATCGCTGCTGAAGATGGAGGCGCCCAGGAAAGGTGAGTGAAATGCAGCGCTGCAGCGATCGAAGCAAAATGCTTTTAAAATTATGTCTTCCCTTTCAGGATCGTCGGAGTGATGTCTCCGTGATGCAGCTTTAGCAGGTAAGGTCTTCTTTCTCTCCAATTCTCTCTTATCTCCCTTTGCAGGTGACCCAGGATGCTGACAGGCGTGGCTGAAGTCCAGATGCAGGAGCTGACACAGTGAGCGTCCAGCTGCGAGGAGCAGAACAACGCAAAGCGTGAGTTGCTGATCTGGCGTGGTTTAAATAGCTTTGGAAGAAGTTCCAGGTATGTATCCTTCCACCGAACAGGTATGTATCCTTCCCCGACCACACCCAGGTGGAAAGTAGTCCCACAGGTAAAGTAGTTCCATTCGGCCTCAAGAGGGCCTGGATGTAGCAGCATGGTCTGCATCAGGTAAGTGCACATTAAAACACTTGAACACATGTCTAGCTTTATGAGCCTTGCGCCTAAGGCGCCAGGACAGGGGTCCAACATGAGCCTGGCACCTAAGGCGCCAGGACTGTGTCCAAAGGGCCCCAGCTTGGGCCCGCTGGCACTTCCCTGGGGGGAATGATGCCTGCCTCTGGGGTTGCTGGGTCGGACCTGGCTCCTTGGAGGTAGGCATCATGACAGTACCCCCCCTCAAGGCCCCTCCCAAGGTTGTTCCCTCCGGGGGTTTTGGCTTGTTCGGAAATCTCCGGTGGAACCTTTGTATTAATCGAGGTGCGTGAACATGGTTACTAGGCTCCCACGATCTCTCCTGAGGTCCATATCCCTTCCAGTCAACAAGATAGAAGAGTTTTGACTTTAACACCTTGGAGTCTAAAATGTCTTTAACTTCGAATTCTAATTCCCCTTCAATTTGAACTGGGTCTGGAGGCTTGGCCAGTCGGGTCCCTGGTTGTACTGGCTTCAAAAGTGATGCATGAAAAACTGGATGAATACGCATGTTGGACGGTAAATCCAGTTTAAAGGCCACGGGATTCATTATAGCCTTGATGGGATAAGGTCCTATGAATCTGGGATTGAAGGTTCGCGGGCCCTTGAGCGGTAAATGTTTTGTTGCTAGCCATACCTGGTCTCCTACTTGGTAAGGAGGAGTTTTACTTTGGTGCAAATCAGCGTTTTCTTTATACTTTTTCTTGGCTTGCTGTAAATGAGTTGCAGCTTCTTTGAAGGCTCGGGTTATTGTGGAATGCAGATGATTTACTGCGGGCATTTCCAGGGTCAGAGGTGGATCTAGGTCAGAGGTCCGAGGATGGTGACCATACAAAGTATAAAAAGGAGTTTGTCCGGTTCCAGAATGCACTGAATTGTTGTATGCATATTCTGCGATCCAAAGGATGTCTTTCCAATTTAACTCGGATTGGTGTAACATGCACCGAAGATATTGCTCGAGAGTCTGATTGGTTCTCTCGGTTTGTCCGTCGGTCTGGGGGTGGTGGCTGGTGGATAACCGCACATCTATTTGTGCTAGTTGGCAACACTTCTTCCAAAAATGGGAGATAAATTGACTTCCACGATCCGAGACTAATATGGAAGGGAAACCATGTATGCAAACTATATTCTCCAGAAATTCCTTGGCCAAGGTGGAAGCTGAAGGCAAACCTTTTAAAGGGATAAAGTGGGCCATTTTGGAGAATAGATCCACAATTACAAGGATAGTGTTGTAACCCGCACAAGGAGGCAGGTCAGTTATAAAGTCCATTGACAAGGTGTGCCATGGTGCCGGTGGAATATCCAAGGGTTGAAGTAGGCCGGCTGGCCTTTTCTTTTGACCCTTGTTTTGGGCGCAAATTCCGCAAGACAAAACAAAAGACTTACAAGCCGATTCATGGAATAAATGTGCGCCGAAAATCCCGGCGCAGAGGGGCCAATGCGTGCGCTGCGCCGAAAATCAGCGCAAAGCGCAGGGAAACCAGCGCACGTCGATTCATGGAAGTCCCTGCGCAAGAAAAGCAGAGGACGTGCGCGGAAAAAACGCGCGGCGCAGGCCGGCGCACAGGTCAACCAACGTCGTGCGCCACGGCCACTGCGCCATCACTCCGAGCGCAGCGCACAGCTCTAAAGTAGGCGGGACACAGGGCGGGACACTCGGAATGGGGAATAAAATGGGGCACAACACTCGGAATGGGGAAGAATGTGGGCGGCACGGGGAAAGTTCAGGAGGCAAGTGCGCGGAACGCCCACACGCTCGCATACAACACGTATTCATGGAATAGAATAGGGCAAAAAAGCGCACGCTCAAAGCAGCGCACAGGCACAAACAGGCACAAACACGACCGCCACAAGAAAGCAGGCGGTAGCGTGTCTGCGCCTGCAAGAAATGTGCGCTAAAAGGCGCACCAACAAATAGCACCTATATACAGACATGACCAATGTACAATACTGTTGCCCGCCAGGACAAATGACGTACAAAGGGGTACCCACAAACACAGACACGCGCAGAGAGAAAAAATAAACGTGTGCGTGCATACCGGGGTGCGCGGTAAGTTCCACACGCGATATGGGCGGGTACGTGGATTGCAGGGGTGCGCGGGAAGTTCCACACGTGATATGGCAGGGAACGTGGATTCGAGGGGTGCGCGGGAAGTTGCACACGCGAAATGGCAGGGAACGTGGATTCGAGGGGTGCGCGGGAAGTTCCACACGCGATATGGCAGGGAACGTGGAATCGAGGGGTGCGCGGGAAGTTGCACACGCGAAATGGCCGGGTACGTGGATTGCAGGGGTGCGCGGGAAGTTCCACACGCGATATGGCAGGGAACGTGGATTCGAGGGGTGCGCGGGAAGTTGCAGACGCGAAATGGCCGGGTACGTGGATAGCAGGGGTGCGCGGGAAGTTCCACACGCGATATGGCAGGGAACGTGGAATCGAGGGGTGCGCGGGAAGTTGCACACGCGAAATGGCCGGGTACGTGGATTGCAGGGGTGCGCGGGAAGTTCCACACGCGATATGGCAGGGAACGTGGATTCGAGGGGTGCGCGGGAAGTTGCACACGCGAAATGGCCGGGTACGTGGATAGCAGGGGTGCGCGGGAAGTTCCACACGCGATATGGCAGGGAACGTGGATTCGAGGGGTGCGCGGGAAGTTGCACACGCGAAATGGCCGGGTACGTGGATTGCAGGAGTGCGCGGGAAGTTGCACACGCGAAATGGCCGGGTACGTGGATTGCAGGAGTGCGCGGGAAGTTGCACACGCGAAATGGCCGGGTACGTGGATTGCAGGGGTGCGCGGGAAGTTGCACACGCGAAATGGCCGGGTACGTGGATTTCAGGGGTGCGCGTGAAGTCCCACACGCGAAATGGCCGGGTACGTGGATTGCAGGAGTGCGCGGGAAGTTGCACACGCGAAATGGCCGGGTACGTGGATTTCAGGGGTGCGCGGGAAGTCCCACACGCGAAATGGCCGGGTACGTGGATTGCAGGAGTGCGCGGGAAGTTGCACACGCGAAATGGCCGGGTACGTGGATTGCAGGAGTGCGCGGGAAGTTGCACACGCGAAATGGCCGGGTACGTGGATTGCAGGGGTGCGCGGGAAGTTGCACACGCGAAATGGCCGGGTACGTGGATTTCAGGGGTGCGCGGGAAGTCCCACACGCGAAATGGCCGGGTACGTGGATTGCAGGAGTGCGCGGGAAGTTGCACACGCGATTAGTCAGGGTACGTGGATTTCAGGGGTGCGCGGGAAGTTCCACACGCGATATGGCAGGGAACGTGGATTCGAGGGGTGCGCGGGAAGTTGCACACGCGAAATGGCCGGGTACGTGGATTGCAGGAGTGCGCGGGAAGTTGCACACGCGAAATGGCCGGGTACGTGGATTGCAGGAGTGCGCGGGAAGTTGCACACGCGAAATGGCCGGGTACGTGGATTGCAGGGGTGCGCGGGAAGTTGCACACGCGAAATGGCCGGGTACGTGGATTTCAGGGGTGCGCGGGAAGTCCCACACGCGAAATGGCCGGGTACGTGGATTGCAGGAGTGCGCGGGAAGTTGCACACGCGAAATGGCCGGGTACGTGGATTGCAGGAGTGCGCGGGAAGTTGCACACGCGAAATGGCCGGGTACGTGGATTGCAGGGGTGCGCGGGAAGTTGCACACGCGAAATGGCCGGGTACGTGGATTTCAGGGGTGCGCGGGAAGTCCCACACGCGAAATGGCCGGGTACGTGGATTGCAGGAGTGCGCGGGAAGTTGCACACGCGATTAGTCAGGGTACGTGGATTTCAGGGGTGCGCGGGAAGTTCCACACGCGATATGGCAGGGAACGTGGATTCGAGGGGTGCGCGGGAAGTTGCACACGCGAAATGGCCGGGTACGTGGATTGCAGGAGTGCGCGGGAAGTTGCACACGCGAAATGGCCGGGTACGTGGATTGCAGGAGTGCGCGGGAAGTTGCACACGCGAAATGGCCGGGTACGTGGATTGCAGGGGTGCGCGGGAAGTTGCACACGCGAAATGGCCGGGTACGTGGATTTCAGGGGTGCGCGGGAAGTCCCACACGCGAAATGGCCGGGTACGTGGATTGCAGGAGTGCGCGGGAAGTTGCACACGCGAAATGGCCGGGTACGTGGATTTCAGGGGTGCGCGGGAAGTCCCACACGCGAAATGGCCGGGTACGTGGATTGCAGGAGTGCGCGGGAAGTTGCACACGCGAAATGGCCGGGTACGTGGATTGCAGGAGTGCGCGGGAAGTTGCACACGCGAAATGGCCGGGTACGTGGATTGCAGGGGTGCGCGGGAAGTTGCACACGCGAAATGGCCGGGTACGTGGATTTCAGGGGTGCGCGGGAAGTCCCACACGCGAAATGGCCGGGTACGTGGATTGCAGGAGTGCGCGGGAAGTTGCACACGCGAAATGGGCGGGTACGTGGATTGCAGGGGTGCGCGGGAAGTTCCACACGCGATATGGCAGGGAACGTGGATTTCAGGGGTGCGCGGGAAGTCCCACACGCGAAATGGCCGGGTACGTGGATTGCAGGAGTGCGCGGGAAGTTGCACACGCGAAATGGCCGGGTACGTGGATTGCAGGAGTGCGCGGGAAGTTGCACACGCGAAATGGCCGGGTACGTGGATTGCAGGGGTGCGCGGGAAGTTGCACACGCGAAATGGCCGGGTACGTGGATTTCAGGGGTGCGCGGGAAGTCCCACACGCGAAATGGCCGGGTACGTGGATTGCAGGAGTGCGCGGGAAGTTGCACACGCGATTAGTCAGGGTACGTGGATTTCAGGGGTGCGCGGGAAGTTCCACACGCGATATGGCAGGGAACGTGGATTCGAGGGGTGCGCGGGAAGTTGCACACGCGAAATGGCCGGGTACGTGGATTGCAGGAGTGCGCGGGAAGTTGCACACGCGAAATGGCCGGGTACGTGGATTGCAGGAGTGCGCGGGAAGTTGCACACGCGAAATGGCCGGGTACGTGGATTGCAGGGGTGCGCGGGAAGTTGCACACGCGAAATGGCCGGGTACGTGGATTTCAGGGGTGCGCGGGAAGTCCCACACGCGAAATGGCCGGGTACGTGGATTGCAGGAGTGCGCGGGAAGTTGCACACGCGAAATGGCCGGGTACGTGGATTTCAGGGGTGCGCGGGAAGTCCCACACGCGAAATGGCCGGGTACGTGGATTGCAGGAGTGCGCGGGAAGTTGCACACGCGAAATGGCCGGGTACGTGGATTGCAGGAGTGCGCGGGAAGTTGCACACGCGAAATGGCCGGGTACGTGGATTGCAGGGGTGCGCGGGAAGTTGCACACGCGAAATGGCCGGGTACGTGGATTTCAGGGGTGCGCGGGAAGTCCCACACGCGAAATGGCCGGGTACGTGGATTGCAGGAGTGCGCGGGAAGTTGCACACGCGAAATGGGCGGGTACGTGGATTGCAGGGGTGCGCGGGAAGTTCCACACGCGATATGGCAGGGAACGTGGAATCGAGGGGTGCGCGGGAAGTCCCACACGCGAAATGGCCGGGTACGTGGATTTCAGGGGTGCGCGGGAAGTCCCACACGCGAAATGGCCGGGTACGTGGATTTCAGGGGTGCGCGGGAAGTCCCACACGCGATTTGGCTGTGTGCTCCCAGGCATTACCTGTACACCCTCCACGGCCCCTGCAGGCAGCACACACCACAGGGAACTACCCTGCACACCTGCTCATGTCTCCCACCACCCCCACCCCCAGCACTGTGGGGAACCTGCCAGCAGGCCCCCACCCATGGCCAACCCATGTCTCCCACCACCCCCACCCCCAGCACTGTGGGGAACCTGCCAGCAGGCCCCCACCCATGGCCAACCCATGTCTCCCACCACCCCCACCCCCAGCACTGTGGGGAACCTGCCAGCAGGCCCCCACCCATGGCCAACCCATGTCTCCCACCACCCCCACCCCCAGCACTGTGGGGAACCTGCCAGCAGGCCCCCACCCATGGCCAACCCATGTCTCCCACCACCCCCACCCCCAGCACTGTGGGGAACCTGCCAGCAGGCCCCCACCCATGGCCAACCCATGTCTCCCACCACCCCCACCCCCAGCACTGTGGTGAACCTGCCAGCAGGCCCCCACCCATGGCCAACCCATGTCTCCCACCACCCCCAACCCCCCATCCACCTGGGGCACCCTCCACCAGGCCCCCACCCATGTCCCCCTGGCCCCTGGTCCTGACGATACACAATAATGGCAGTAATGACCAGCATACCCAGCACAAACACCCAGGCAAGGATTGCATGCACCCACATAGTGAATGCAATCACATGACACAACCCCAAAGGCAAGTATGCAAAAGAACACATGTCCGCCACACACACATACACAATGGGTGCAAGTCAATGTCAAAACCCATATCATGGCATGTAAGAAACCAAAGAAAAAATGACACAAGTGTAAGATAATATTCAAATGTATTAAAAAATAAAAATCAAGTAAACTCTGACAACTATCTGGTAAAGCAAATAAAAGGTCCATGTCCGGGAACAAAAATGAGAAACCAAAAAACAAAGGATAGAAAAATGAATAGATTTTGTCCAAAGTAAACACATGTAGAATGAAATGAAAGATAAACCATTACGACATGGTGTGACCAATATGAAAGTAAAAAAATTTACCTCACAAAAAATAACTATATTTACAGGATTGTTCAAGGGTCCATGAGCCCAACACCACAAATTAAACCTAATACTAACTATTTAAAAAAATATGTACAAAGAAGTGGCCATTGTCCAAGCGGTCCAAAATAATAAAAATAAATAAAGGAAACCTAGCACTAACTAACTAACAAACTATATACAAAGGCAGCGGGCTAGTCCTGCGGCTCACTTGGTGATGCTGGCCAGGGCATCCTCGAACTCCATGTCAATGTCCTGGAGGCGGGACTCAGTCCTGGCCCCGAGGTCTCGCAGGGACAACCCCATGTGCTCACCAAATTCCCTGCGAGCCTCCTCGAGGCACTCAGCCCGCCTCAATGCCTGATGCATGGAGATCTCCGCCCTGGCCATGGCGAGCCGCTCCTCTTCCGCCCGCTGCCGCTCCGCACCTATCCGCTGGCCAAACTCCTCCCACACGGAACACACCGCCATGCCAGGGTTGCCCTGCCCTCCGGCCGATGCCTGCCCCTCCGATCTTGATGGCCCTGAGCCATGATGCCTCCCACGTCGAGCCCGCTGCTGCCTGCGACGCCACTGCCTCTGCCAGCACGACGGCATCCAGGCTGATGGTAACCACCAACGCCGTCGTGCACGTGCCCTGCCCGATGATGCCGGCACATCTTCCATCTGCTGGGGTCCACTTGCTGTGTTGTCCACCCCTGCTGGACCTCCGACTCCCAACTGCGGCAGGGATGGGATCCCCACCGAGCTGGCTGCATTGGTCGGGGCAGGTCCACAGGGGGCCATGGTGGCATCTGGGCCGGAAGACGGCAAGGAGAACGACTGGTGGATAGCCTGCACAGAGGAGGAGAGGGCCGTCAGATTGGCCAACACATGCAGGAACCCCCCGAACATGGCCGATCCCAATTGGGCCACGTCGGCACGGTGCACTTCGTGATGACGTGCGTGCTCCTCCCGGGAAGCACGCACGGCATCACGAATCACAGCCGTGCGCATCGCGACCCCAATCAGGACCTGCTCCACGCGGCCAGGGGTTCCCACGGCCGCAGGTGGAGGGGAGTCAGTTGACATGGACATCCCCTCTACCTGCGGACGGGCCTGGGACGGGGCATCCCTGCTGGTGCATGGTGGTGCACTCACAGGGTCAGGGACAGCGACATGCACAGGCCCCTCCACGGTGACCTGTGCTGCCTCCTGCCCCTGGCCCTGGACTGCACCACTTGCACCAGCAGGGATGCTCCCACCAGGGCCCATGTGTGCACCAGTGTCGGCCTCCTCCTCCTCTGTGCAAACCACCAACCTGGATGGCTCCTCACCGTCTCCCGCAGTAGCAGGCCCCTGTGGGGGCTCACCCACCCCTTCCGCTGCAGCCGTGGGGGCATCCCCGCCGCCTTGCTCCACAGCGCCGTCTCCGCCCTCTTCTTCACTAGCCGCTGCGTAGAGGGAGACAAAGAACACAAGCATCAGGCTACTGTACAATGGTCCCCTAGACAGGAAGCAATAGCAGATGAGCACCCCTGTCAAAGTACACTTCCATCATGTCCCTCCACAACACATGGGTCAGTCCAGGCAAAACACACACAGTAACAGGCATGGTGCATGCCATGCACATTTCCATGCATGTCCAATTGACTCTTGAAACATTCAATGAAATGTAACTCACATGCATCATGGCTCATGCATATGACATGCACACACTACACCTCAGTCACATCCATCTGGCCACAATCACACCGAACACAGGCAAAACAAGGGTAAGGTGGGTGCGTCACTGAATCTGTGCATTGTCACACACATGAGTCATGCATCCATGGCATGCACAAGTCACAGACATGCAGGTCAGGCACACAGACATGGCTACCATATATGTACCTGGCATCAGCACCCATCCTCACCCCCATCCATGTCCAGGTACAGAGACTGGCATGCTCTCATGTCCCAAATCTGCATAGTGCTCCCCATGCCGCATTTCAACACATGCAACAACCATGTGGGTCACACATCACTGGTCGCACATGCATTACCATGATGTCCCAGCACACATACATGCATACATGGCACATGGCACACATACAGGCAAGTATCATAGAACCAGCACACCGCAACATGCCCTGTCTCACACAGTGATGCTTGGACACTTACCGCTCAACTCCAGACGGGTCTCCCTCTCAAGGATCTGGGCGTGGAGCGCTGGGCGTACGCGTTCCAGGACCCTCTTCTGGATGGTACTCATGTGGCCCCGGCCCCCCTCCACGAGGCGCCGGGCCTTCACAAGGGTCCTGGACCTCAAGTCCTCCCAGCGCTTCTTGATCTTCAAGACGTTGCGGGTTGCCACCCCCTCCGCGTTGATGGCAACCACACAGTCGGCCCAGATCCTCTCCCGTCCTTCCTTGCTGGCGCGGGACGATCCAAAGAGGGCATCATACTGCCCCAGGACATGCTCCACCAGGACACCAACTTCGGTGGCAGTGAAGCTGGTGCCCCTCTGCCCCTCTGGCCTAGGGTTGCCACTGGTGCCAGATGTAGAAGTGCCCGACATGGCAACCCCAGAGGCAGGTGTGGGTGGGCAACTGGGTCCTGGGGCTGGGCTGTGGAGCGATGTAATCCCAGTTGGGAGTCTTCAGTTCCAGCAGGGGTGGACACAGCAACTGGACCCCTGCAGATGGCTGATGTGCAGGCACCAAATGGCAGGGCACGGTGGCAGCAGGCAGGCAGGCAGGCAGGCAGGCAGCAGCAGATAGCACGTGGGAGGCTGCTCAGGGCACTGGGGGGGCAGTAACTCGGCCTTCGGGGCAGGAGCGTGGTGTTCCGTGTGTTTTCGGGTGGCCAGCTTGATACGGAGTGATTTGGCACGTGAAATTCCTGCACGTCAGCGTGAAATCCGAGGAAAGGCCCTTAGCGCGTAAGTGCGTCAGCACGCATACGCGATTCTATTGGACCAGAGTCCCTCATCGCGTAAGCGCGTCTGACGTGATCCGCACGGGCGTTCCCCACTCAGCACGTGAAGACGGAGCACACGTGGAAATCCTGCACGTCAGAGTGTCATCGCGTGTAATTGGCCAAAAGTGCGCGTACACGCCATTGGCCTATGTACGTGTATTTCAGGGGCGCGCGGCCACTTACACAGGCAAGTACGTCAGCGCACCTGTATGCCTGCAGCGTGGGAATTTCCACACGCGATTGGAGTGGGAACTCGATTCCAGGGGTGCGAGGCTCACACGCTGCCTACTACACGCGCAAGGCATTAATTTGCGCACTTTTCAATAAACAAGCCAGATGCCAGGATGAACATACCGTTCCTAGCAGCAGTGGCAGTGGGCTACCAAAGGAGGATGAGGAGGAGAGTCAGGGCCAGAATATTCACACCCAGAACCAGCCTATTCGGGATGCCTGATGACCAGGTGTATGGGAGGTACAGGTTTCCAGCACACATCATACTGGACCTGGTCAGTGAGTGGGAGGATGACCTCACATCACCCACCCTGTGCTCCCAAGCACTCAGCCCCCTGCAGAAGGTCCTGAATGTACTGCACTTCTTGGCCACTGGATCCTTTCAGCGGACAAGTGCCATAGTGGGTGGTGTGTCACAGGCCACGCAGTCACGCTGCCTACACCAGGTCTTGAACATCATCACTGCACGGCCTTCAGTCCGCAGGCACATATATCTCCCCAGGACTCATGCAGAAAGGCGGACGTGCATCCAGGAATTCTATGGTGTGGCTCAATTCCCCAAAGTGCTTGGTGCAATTGACTGCACACATGTGGCTCTACGTCCACCCAGGGCAACAGAGCACATTTATAGAAACCGCAAGCACTGGCATTCCATCAACGTCCAAGTTGTATGCAATGCCAAGGGAATCATCACATCAGTATATGCCAACTATCCAGGGTCCACCCACGACAGCTTCATCTACAGAATGTCTACCCTATGCCGGGACCTAGAGGCTGGCCAGCATGGAGATACATGGCTGCTTGGTGAGCATGAATGCCACTCCACATGCATGCATGTCAGATACTGGGTCATGACACAACACCACTAATGATACCCATCACCACCTCCGCAGGGGACAGTGCCTACCCTATCAGCCCCCACATGATGACCCCAATCCGGAACCCCACCACGCCACCCCAGGTAAGGTACAACACAGCCCACATTGCAACACGGGGCATAGTGGAGCGCACATTCGGAGTGCTCAAGTCACGCTTTCGCTCCCTTGACCGTTCTGGCGGGCAGCTGTTATATGCTCCCCGAATAGTGTGCAGGATCATAGTGGCAGCATGTGTCCTGCACAACGTTGCAACACGCCGGGGCCTGCCCGTGGACATGGTGGTGCCCCCACATCCACAACCACATGCACGCCCGCTGCGCATGGGAGGGGAAAGGGCACGGGGGGAGGCAGCCCGTACGCAACTGGTGGCCAACTTCTTCACCTAGGAATCACAGTGCTGGCTAGTGCACACTGCTCTGGCACATACCATCTGACAATCAATGATGACTCTACCTGACAATGTCTGAAAATTACTTGACAATGAACTGTCAGATACACATCAGCCTGAGATTGTTAACATGGAAGTGTCAATATGTGTGCACCCCTAGCTACACATACACCAGCTATGCATCACAACGCAAAGACACAACTCCATCAATCTAAAATGCATTGCCACAGGCGATTCACTACATGACAACATTGCCATGTCACCCACTCCCTTCACAGTCCCGCCACTGAGGACACCATGTCATGGTATGTGACAGCAAACAAACTGGCCATCACAACATGACACCAGTGTCACAAATAGCAGTGCCCCAAATGGAACATAGCCGCACTTGAGCAGCTAACCGCCCTGGAGCCACTACTACACACCTGTGTAAGAGTAATTTCTATCAAATTACACACCAACCCACCCTGAAGCCCACCCAAACAAGACACATTGCATGTAATCAATGGTAGTCTCATTACCTGATTCAGCTGGTATGTCCTCACCGTCCAGATGTACAGTGATGGCGCCATGCAAAAGTGTCAGTGCACATCTACCGACATGTAGTCTGACTCCAGAGACTATGCCCTTGTGAAGATCTGTGTGAAATACCTGCAAAACATGAGCAACATATGTAAGTAGAGGCACATATCATACCATCATGCATAGTTAGGTGCAACAACAATGAACACTATGAATGTCTACACAGTATTGACTATGGACTGGCCAACAGCTCATGGGAGTCCAATGTCACCGTGTAATTTGCTGTCACTTGGGCACACCCTTTGCAAGCCCATGGAAACGGAAGCAGGAGGGGTGTGGATGTCTGCTACCCAAGCATCGAAACCAAACTCAGGACAAGCCTGCATGTGCCCAGCCACAATACAGTGTATGCCCAGGTACCCACACAAGGCAACACTCTTGCAAAATAAAAATGAAAAAGAGAAAAAATGGCCATGAAAGGGCCGGCGGGGGGGGGGGGGGGCACCTATGAGGTCCGAGGACAGGATGCACGCCACAATCCACCTGTGTGGATCATGGGAAAGGAAAACACCCCATAGGCTCGTGGCCCACACGGCTACTCTGTTGTGGGAGATGAGTCGCTATGGCTCTGCCCAGACCCTGCAGCTGACTCTGGAGGTGGGGGAGCTGCCTCAGAAGATGGTGTGACAATGGGAGGCAGCCCACGCAAAGCACGAGTTTGCTCCTCCATGGCTGCAAGCAGGCGGGTCTGGTAGTTCTGGTTCTGGGTTATAATCATGCGGAGGTCCCCATGCAGTAACTCCCGGGATGACCTGACCTCCGCACGAGTTGCCTGCATCTCGGCCGAGAGCGTCCGTGTCAGACGCTCCAGCTGCTCCTCTGTCCTTCTATGGGATGAAGCCTCAAGCTCTAACAGGGTCGACCTGAGGTGACGGAGTTCTTCCCTCAGGGCTTCCCTGTGGCGCTGGGACTCCATGGAAAGTGATTCCCGCAGAGTCGCCAGTGCCGCCCGCCTGTCCATGTTGGACGCCAACATATCCTCCCTGTGTGCCTGGCAGATGGACTCTGTAGCCTGCTCCAGTCGCTCCATCAGCCTTTCTGGGGGGACAATGGAAGTGGCCACCCTATCCATGGCCTGTGCAATCATCTCGGATGATGCTGCCTGTTGGGTGGCCATACCATAGATGGATTGCTCCCAAACGGTATTGCCAGGTGGCATACGGCCACCACGTTGACGGGCACCACACCTGCCTGGGGCAAGGCGGACTGCGCCTTGCTGTGCCGGCAAGGCCTCAGGCTGCAGGACTGCATTCCCTCTCTGATCTGCAGCCCCAGGAACAGGATCAGAGATTGGGTGGTGTGGCCCTGCATCCGTAACCACCGGAGGCTGATCTGCCGACACTGACATCCCCATTGAGGCCAATGGCCTGGCTGCAGGTGGGTCGGACAGAGGAGATTCTCTCCCAAGAACACTCACCTGCGACTGCACATAGGTGTCATCCTCCGAGTCTACACCTGAATACTGCTCGGGGGAGGAACCCCCAGAGACACCCCTCGACAGCACGGCCTGCAGCACTTGTGGGTTTTCACCCACAAACACACCACGTCCCTCACTTGTGGTAGGTCGGCCCGGGTTGCCCTCCTGGGACGGCTCCACCACCACATCCCCAGCATCAACAAGTGCTTCGTCCCCTGCAAAGACATGAAAGAGAAAAATGGAAACAGGCATTAGCACCATGGCATGCAACAAGGGCTGATGAACAACATAGGCAGTAGTCCTACGACACATGTCCAACATGACTGGGAGTCCTCCTATGCATTCACCATCACTGGGTCTGTAGGGGAGGCTCAGGGCATACTATGTACAGATTGGAGAGCAACGCCTGCTCACCTTGCTGCCTAGCACTGCCATCACACATTGGGCGGTGATTGCCATGTCAAAGGCACATGCCATCACACACATGGCATGTGACATAGCCACCAAGTGAAGAGGGAGAGGAGGGCTACTTTTTTGGATTTCAACCACTCTGGTCCTGACATTGCATCGTCACATCAATAAGTATACATGTTGTACATGGATCTGCTAGTCCAAATTGGCAACGATGCACAGTGCCTTGTCTACATCAACATAATGCAGTAAACATTGTGATTCCACCTCCCCATCACCTGTAACGGATTCATTTTGCATTCGTGAAGCACCGGTCAAGTAATGTTTGAAGGTGCAGCGGAGCACTGAGGGGTGGTGGGGCAGAAGGGGATGCCAGTCAACAATCCTACTGGTGCTGGTGTCATTCATGTCACGCAAGTGCAGGGGTGGGTGGCACAATGAAGTGCAAGGGGGAGTGGCGGCTGGAAGTGCTGTACAAGGTAAGTAGGACTTGACGTCAAGGGCAGATGGTGTTAGGCGCAGACAAGTGCTGGGGGGGTGGCCTATAGGGGTACAGAGACAATCATGCTGTGCTGTGGGCTCGGAGGGGACAGGGGAGGTACACACTGCTTCTGGCTCGGCAAGGTCCTTTCAGATTTCTATGTGTCCTGCAGAGTTGTCACATGCCGCAGATATGTGCCCTTGGATTGGGGATCTCATCTTGGTGAGAAGGGTGAGGCGCTATTGCCTTTGGAGCATGTGGCAGGCCAGTTTGCCAGAGGATGGCCATGATGCAGGACATTCCCTCTCTGCCACCCGGCACCTGTGGTTTGGGTTCCCAAGATCCGAGTCATGCCAGGACTCTGCATTGGCATGGGGCTTCAGACAGGTGGTCATGACCGTGGCTAAGACATCCAGTGTACCTGACATGGAGTGGAGCATGGAGTGGGCCCTGTCAGGATGGGAGTGAGCCTAAGGGGGAGCTGGATGGGGGGGAGATTTTGGCAGCATGAGCCTCGACTGACACACACTTCATGGGTCGGAATACCAAGAAGGTGTGTGACAGTGGTGAGGGTGGCTTTGCCTGTGGGGTGTTGAGGGTGAGCTGGGAGGAGAGGAGAATGTGATCACTCCAGGAGAGAGGAGTGCAGAGATGGACGGAGAGGGGAAAGTCAGATGAGATCAGAGCATCAAGAGTGTGCCCTGCAGAATGAGTAGGGACAGACGGGAGTCTAGAGGGTGAGAGGGAGTTGCTGAGGTCACAGAAAGGTCACGTGGGGGCGTCAACAGGCATGCAGGTGGATGCGTACCGCACCAAGGATGAGGAATTCTGTGTCTGGGGACATGAGTGAGGAGGAGAGGTGAGGACACTCAGAAAGGAAGTAGTACATTTGACCAGTTTTCCCAGACACAGTACGCACTGTTTGGAATGTCAAGGTGTGGTGGACAGTAACCTCACACAAGCCATTCCAGAGTGGAGTAGGTCTAAGTAGGTGTGACAGTGGCAGGAATACCCTCAGGGAAGCCAAGGGCACACCCCCCCTGCACAGTAGTGGCGGGCCAAGGAGAGGGTCAAGGATGCAGACAGAGCTGGCCGTCAGACATGTTTCCATGAGACCAAGGATGTCAAGGTGCATAACCTCATGTAAGTGACAGTTATCGGAGGAATGCCTGATGCAGCCGCAGTGAAAGGAGTGTAATTGTGGAGGAGGTTGACAGCCTTGTAGGACTTACGGGGAGTGCTAGAGATCAGAGGTGCCGCATGTGTAGGAGTTGGAGTGGGAGGCGGAGAAGGTTCATGGGAGGGTGCAGGGAGGCAGTGCAGGATTGATGAGGAGAGAGGAGGGGGGACAGCAGGAGAGGTAAGGAAGTTGATGAGATGTGGGTAGCATTTCTCAAGGAGATTGAGGTTGGCCTAAGGGCCTTGGACTGAGACGCTCCCATTACCATGCACATCAATAGTGGTCTCTGAGGATTGGAAGGAGGCCAGGAGTACACCCCAACGGGTCCCACCTATGATGGTGGAAGAGGAGCAAGGAGAGAGGACAGGGACCATGTGAAGGGTCTATGGGACAGGCAAAGGCATGTATGAGCAGATGTCAGTGAGAGTTAGCTTAGAGTAGGCTCAGATGCACTGGTCAGCAATAGGGTGGGTCGCATTGGAGGGCAGGCTGCCCTCATTTGACTTTTGGCAAGCAGGTGTCGTGCGTAGGGCACGATGGTCTGAACTGTAGAAGTCATGGAAGATAGACCATGAAGAGCAGCATGGAGTGTGAGGGAATGGGGCTCGAAACCAGACGGTACCAAAGGCCCCAGGAAGGAGGTGGATGTCAAGGCTACATCCACAGTATGACTGCATGTTGGTAGGCATTTATATACAGAGGACGCATTAGCATGTGGTATCATTGCATGTCAGGCATGTGAAGATGAAACTTGAATGGCTGGGGGAAAGGAGAGGAATGGTATGTAAGACATCAGATGAATAGACAGGGGAGTATGAGCAACAATGTAGTGACAAAATTACTAATCAAGGGCTACTTCCATGGTGTTGGCCCATATGTGCACTGTTGCCAGTAGGGATAGTGCTGTGGCCAGATGGTGTTGCACTGAACATACTGGATGAGGCACATGGGTGCCACTATCAACTCTGCCACACACCCCCTTGACAGGCACCCAACATGAATGCTTCACACACACACCATGCACATGGATAATACACACATGCATGTGCACTCACCGGATGATGCCTCGTAATCAGGGAGGTCTCCCACACCTTGGAGTTGTCCCTCGGTGACGTAGGATCCAGCTACGGACTCGTGTGGTGTGAGTTCTATTTCCTGTGCTGGGGACCCACCTCCAGTCACCAAGGTTGCGGCATGACTTGAGGCCAGCTTATCCTTTGCCCTGCGCTTAAGGTCATTCCAGCGCTTCTGGCAATCACTAGCTCTGCGCCTCACTACTCCAAGGGCACTTATTCTGTCAGCAATGGTCTGCCAGTGTGCCTGGCGTCTGGCATGTGTGGTCTTGGACCCTGCAACGATGACCATTTCCCTATCATGATCTGACACATACTGAACAAGTGCATTCAGTTCGGCGTCTGTGAAGCTTGGCTTCCTTGATGGGCCGGACTGTGCAGCCGTGTCTGGGGCATCAGCCTGTGCCGGACGTGCACTCTTCCTCTTGCGCTTGGAAGGGGGTGGGGATCCAGAGTGTCCTACGCCGCTGTGGACACTAGGGGCAGGAGCCGTGGTGGACTCAGTACTGGGTGTGTGTGATTGCCCACTCAGCATGGGAGTAGGTGCAGGCATTGGGGGTAGTGGGATGGGGTCAGGCCTGATCTGAGGTGCATGAACTAGGACCGACACAGTCTTGGCAGGGTGTATGAGAGGTGGGGTGGATTGAGCCACACCCTGGCTACGGGGGCCAGCAGATGACCTATCTGGCATAGATGCGCGTGCCCTGATGACACCAATGTGCACCGGTGCACGTGCAGTGGACCTGCTGACCTGGATGTCAGCGATGGAATCACCCTCGGACAGGTCTGGTGCCACAATGGCCTGGTCCGACATGGGCTGATCAGGGTTGGTATCAGCCACATGACTCTCAACTGGGGGGGGGGGGGCATGGGTGTCCCTGACTGTTCCTCCAGACTGGGGGGGACAGGGGCGCCCTGCAAGTCACAACCACGTCCCCTGTTGGATCCTCCACGGCCACCACGTGTGGCTCGGCCACCTTTGCCACCCTTACGGCTTGCACGCCTCCCAACCATGGCACTGATGGTATTGTGCGTATGGGAGTGGGTGTGCACAATTGTCCTGGGCAATTGGGTGTCAAAGGGGTTGGGTACCAGATGGTATTCGTACCCTAGTGCAGTGGCAAGGCTATATGACACCCCTGGGGAAAGATGACGGGTCACGCAACGCACAGGCACCCCAAAAAAGTTAAGGAACGTGCACAATACCCCTCCTAGACCACGTGTGCTGATGGAAAACCCTGCACTACGCTGTGGCATCCAGTAACACAATGAACGTATGCGTGTCACACGCGGCCTAGATTGACCTCTGAAGGGGTAGGCTACACACGGGGCAAGCACAGATGTTAGATACGTGCGTGACTCACCGTCTGCCAGGTAAAAGAGCGTGAAAAAATTGCACTTTTGGTTGGCAACACCCCCGCCAAAAGAAGAGGTGTACGCTGTCTGAGGAGACAGGACAACTGTAGAAGGGGACACTGTTTGAGGGAACAGGCCCAGGAAAACCAGTACAAGAGGAAAAAGAGAAAAGAGCTGTCAGAGGTAACAGGGAGTACGAACTGGAAACGCCGTGAAGTAAATCGCGTGTGAAACGACAAGAAGTACCGAATTCACCCACTCGCTCTCCACGAAAAGCACGTACAAGGAAATTGTGTTCAACACTACCTTTTATACAGGCCCACACGTACATCGTCACTTACGGCGTGTACGTGCTTGGCCCATTTTCACCAATCACACGCTTTGACACTCCTGCGTGTAGCTCTCTTTTCACCAATCACACGCTTTGTCACTCCTGCATGTGGATCCTTTTTCACCAATCACACGCTTCGACACTCCTGCGTGTAGCTCACTTTTCACCAATCACACGCTTTGTCACTCCTGCATGTGGATCCTTTTTCACCAATCACACGCTTTGACACTGCACGTGCAGGTAACTATTGACGCACATATGCTGGTGACGGGTTTTCGCGCGATGAGTGTGGGGTTTTCAGGTGCTAAATCACTCCCTATCAGGCTGTCCACGCGTTCTAACACGAAAGACCACGCTCCTGGCCAGGAGGCCAAATTTAAGTCCCCAAGAACCCTGAGCACGCTCCCACCTGCCATCGGCTGCTGCCTGACTGCCTGCTGGCCACGTGCCCCACAGTGCTGGTGGGTGGGGGTGGTGGGAGACATGGGTGGGGGCCTGGTGGAGGGTGCCCCTGGTGGATGGGGGTTGGGGGTGGTGGGAGACATGGATGGGGGCCTGATGGCAGGTGCCCCTGCACTGCTGGGGGGTGGGGGTGGTGGGAGACATGGGTGGGGGCCTGGTGGAGGGTGCCCCTGGTGGATGGGGGTGCAGGGGGACATGATCAGGTGTGCAGGGTAGTCCACTGTTTTGTGGGCTGCCTGCAGGGGCCGGGGAGGGTGTACAGGGTACACCTGTGAGGGCCCACCCAGCCTATTCGCATGTGATAATTCCCACGCACCCCTGTGATACACGTACCCTGGCCAATCGCGTGTTGAACTTCCCGCTACCCCTGTAATACACGCACCCTGGCTGTTCGCGTGTGATAATTCCCGCGTACCCCTGTGATACACGTTCCCTGCCCTATCGCGTGTTCTACTTCACGCGTCCCCCTGTAATACACGTTCCCTGGCCCATCGCGTGTTGAACTTCCCGCTACCCCTGTAATACACGCACCCTGGCTGTTCGCGTGTGATAATTCCCGCGTACCCCTGTGATGCACGTTCCCTGGCCTATCGCGTGTTCTACTTCACGCGTCCCCCTGTAATACACGTTCCCTGGCCCATCGCGTGTTGAACTTCCCGCTACCCCTGTAATACACGCACCCTGGCTGTTCGCGTGTGATGATTCCCGCGTACCCCTGTAATACACGTTCCCTGGCCTATCGCGTGTTCTACTTCACGCGTCCCCCTGTAATACACGTTCCCTGGCCAATCGCGTGTTGAACTTCCCGCTACCCCTGTAATACACGCACCCTGGCTGTTCGCGTGTGATGATTCCCGCGTACCCCTGTGATTCACGTTCCCTGCCTAGTCGCGTGTAGTACTTCCCGCGTACTCCTGATTTGGAGATTGCCCGCTTTGCTTTCCTTGTTTGCCTGCCCTGTGAAGTGGTCCAGGGTTAGCGCAGCCCTTAGCGATGATTTAGCGATTTTGATGGCTTTTCCGTGCGCGAGGGCGTTCTTGGGGGCGTTACTGGCGCTGCTGCAGGCTCGCTGCGATTCTCTGCGCCACGGCTGTTTTGGGAGCTTGAAATCCATGAATACGCTGTGCGCGGAAATCTGTTTTAGCGCACGTGCCTGGCGCAGACTATCGCAGGCGCACGCTGTGCGCCAGCCGCGTGCGCTACTTGTGCGCTGGATTCTATGAATTACCCTGCTAATGTCTTTTCTCCAAGAAGGCCATCAGAAGTGGCGTTTGATTTTTTCCTCCGTTTTAGCGATACCAGGGTGTCCTTCCATTAATGATTCATGATGATGGGCAATAACAAGTTCTTGCAATTCTTTACTTGGCAGAAACAACCGCTCCTGGAAGTAGGGTAAATCATCCTTAATGGTGTAATGAGAACCCTTTTGACTCCATTCCAGTAAGGCTGAAGAGTCTAGAAGTTGTTTTACTTGCGTTTGGATGTCCTCAATAGTTTGCAATGAAGTTAGGCCTAAGATTCTTTGTTCAGGTATGATTGGCACAGGTTCTAAACTCGAATTGGGTTCTTCCATGCCAATCCGGGATAAGGCGTCCGATTTACCATTCTTGCAGCCAGGGCGATAGGTAATTACAAAATCAAATTCCGCAAAGAATAGAGCCCATCGGAGTTGTCGTGAAGATTGAGCTTTGGCCGTCTTTAAATACTGTAAATTTCTGTGGTCCGTAATTACGGTGATGGTGTGTCTTGCCCCGAGAAGGTAGTGACGCCAAGCCTTGAAAGCAGATTTAATAGCCAGTAACTCTTTGTCGGTAATTGCGTAGTTGATTTCAGGAGGAGAAAATTTCCTGGACCAAAAGGCCACAGGGTGTAGTTGGTTAGTTTCTGGGTCTCTTTGCGACAGGACAGCACCCATGGCCGAACTGGATGCGTCGGTTTCCACAATGTAAGGGAGATCTGGGTGTGGGTGCTTCAATACAGGTGCAGAGGTGAATTTGGTTTTCAGGTCCTGAAAGGCTTGTTCGGCCTCAAGAGTCCATTCAAAGCGTTTGTTTTTCTTTAGGATAGCTGTGATGGGTTGGACTGTTCGGGAAAATTCCGGGATGAATCTTCGATAGAAATTGGCGAAGCCGAGCATGCTCTGAACTCCCTTCACCGAGCTAGGAGATGGCCATTTGAGGATGGTGTCCACCTTTCGCGAGTCCATTCGGACTCCTTGAGGTGTCAGGATGAATCCGAGAAACTCAACTTCTGTGGTATGAAAAAGGCGCGAACAACCAAAGTGGGTGGAACAGTGGGCGTAAGACGCGGAATGGGGAACAACGCATGAAAAAGAAGGCGTAACTGGGGAAGTACTGCAGGGAACTACACGGAACGCCCACACGCACGCGAACAACCCGTATTCATGGATCGGAATACGGGAAACCCACGCACGGCAAAAGACGCACACAAGCGTCAACGCGTCCGCCACACGAAGGCAGGCGGAAGCGTCCCCGCGCACATTACAAAAGTGCGCGCAAACAACAAACACGTACATACAGCTACGATGAATGCCCCATTTGTCGCAGCACTGATCGTGGGACACCGCAGGAGGAGGAGAATAGCCAGGGCACGCATTTTCGCACCACGGACAAGCCTTTTTGGGATGCCTGACGACCAGGTCTATGGCAGGTATAGGTTTCCACCCCACATCATCCTAGACCTGGTCAGGGAGAGGGAAGATGACCTTACATCCCCCACCCTTTGCTCCCAAGCATTGAGCCCCTTGGAGAAGGTGCTCAATGTCCTGCATTTTTTTCCTGATGGTTCACAGACATCATTTGATACACATACATACAGTAAGTAGGACCTTTGAAACAGAGCAATCATTTCTCTGCATAAAGATAATCAGTTAGGTTATGAACTCTTTCTGCTACTATTTCTGCTTTTTTGCTTACTTCTCTGTCCCTGTATATACTCATATTTGTATGTGTTGTTGTCTTTTTGTGTTTTGTCTGTATTAAGTGTAAATATGTATTAAGTGGGTTTTATTAGCTACTTATTACATGTTAGATTATGAATATTGCACCTTCATCATGTATACTGCACACACTGCCTAAGTTTCTGCATGAGTTGCTTAGTATACTGGATAGAACTTTATAATAGAATGCTATTTATATCAATGCATTGCTTAATGCACTAATTAGCTCATGATATTAATTCAAATGATCCTTCACACTTTTTGGTCAACATTATAAGAATCCCTCCTACAGAGTTTTCATGAAAAGTAAATGCACATGTGATGTCATCAGTGATGTCATCAATGACATTTGTGATGTCATCTTTGATGTCCTGGGTGTTAGTGTTAGCAGTGCACGGTGGCGCGAGTTATGGTTGCTTATCTTACCATAACTGCTGAATTTCAGGGGTTTTTCGGTTTTACATTGAACCATAACGTCCCTTTAACAAAGTTCTTTTAATGAATTTGATAGGTTTTTAGTAGCGCAACTTAACCATAACGTCCCTTTTAACAAAGTTTTTTCACTGAATTTCATAGGTTTTTAGTAGCGCAACTTAACCATAACATCCCTTTTAACAAAGTTTTTTCATTGAATTTCATAGGTTTTTAGTAGCGCAACTTAACCATAACGTCCCTTTAACAAAGTTTTTTTACTGAATTTCATATGTTTTTAGTAGCACAACTTAACCATAATATCCCTGACTTTATATACATGTAACATAGAACATACTGAACCCCTAGCTAGTGATTTTGATGTCCGCGGACTACCGCCATGTCCGCGGACATATCGAAAATCTGAGCGGGGTGAATGTAAATTGAAATAGTGTGCCCCATTTCCCCTTTGAGGTTGGCTCTGAAAAGAGCCGTTTTTTTTTTTTTGTTTTGCAGATGCTTGACTTGTTATTTTGTATTTTTTTTTTCTTACTTTACTCCTAAAATCTTCACATAACCTTCTCCAAAGCAACCCTTACATTCCAAAACAGAATGACATTTCCCATAAAAGATAAGGAAATGCCATCTTCTTTAAAATAAACAGCATTACTGGAATCAATATTCTCATTATTACAGAAGAACATACCTTCTCTAAGCATGAAGGCACACATGCCTCGGTTGATTACACACCAAGCATTGTTTTGCTGAGGACAGAAAACTGAACTATTGTCCCATGTTGCCCTAGGTACTAATCCAGAAAAAATTACTTTGGCATTTGGAAGGATGTTTATTACTGCTTGAAGCAAATGTTCCAAATCTGCCAACAAAGTAGGGGCACTGACATAGCCTAAATGGAAAGCACCATAGTGCAAAACTACCACATGGGGACTGTTGATCCTGCCCATATCTTCACAAACTTGTACAATTCCCTGTACATTGCAATCAGGCACAGTGCTCCACACCACCTCCACTCCTTTAACATCAAAATTCTTTGCAACATGCCTGCATTGAGCATACTGTTGTTAACCATGCACAAACATATCTCCGAGCACCAACACCCTGACTTTCTCCACTTCTGCCATCTTCACTACACACAGGGGCCGATTCATGGAACAAACGTGCGCCGAAAATCCATGCGCAAGCAGGCGCAAGGGAGTGCAAGTGTGAGAAACGCAGCGCACGCGCACGCGTGCGATTCAAGGAAGACGCTGCGCGTGTTTCCTGCTGTCCGTGCGCCCAATCCAGCCATGGCGCACGCAGGCATACACGGCGTGCGCTACGCGCACAGCAAAAGCGCACATAGCGCGGCGCGAACAACCAAAGTGGGTGGAACAGTGGGCGTAAGACGCGGAATGGGGAACAACGCATGAAAAAGAAGGCGTAACTGGGGAAGTACTGCAGGGAACTACACGGAACGCCCACACGCACGCGAACAACCCGTATTCATGGATCGGAATACGGGAAACCCACGCACAGCAAAAGACGCACACAAGCGTCAACGCGTCCGCCACACGAAGGCAGGCGGAAGCGTCCCCGCGCACATTACAAAAGTGCGCGCAAACAACAAACACGTACATACAGCTACGATGAATGCCCCATTTGTCGCAGCACTGATCGTGGGACACCGCAGGAGGAGGAGAATAGCCAGGGCACGCATTTCCGCACCACGGACAAGCCTTTTTGGGATGCCTGACGACCAGGTCTGTGGCAGGTATAGGTTTCCACCCCACATCATCCTAGACCTGGTCAGAGAGAGGGAAGATGACCTTACATCCCCCATCCTTTGCTCCCAAGCATTGAGCCCCTTGGAGAAGATGCTCAATGTCCTGCATTTTTTGGCCACTGGGTCATTTCAGCGGACTACTGCCATAGTGGGGGGGGTCTCACAGGCCACGCAGTCACGCTGCCTACACCAGGTACTGGCAATCATGACAGCGCGCCCCTCAGTCCGCAGGCACATATACATGCGCAGAACACCCGCAGAAAGGCAGGCCGTTGTCCTGGATTTTTTCAGGATGGCACACTTGCCCAAAGTGCTTGGTGCCATAGATTGCACCCATGTGGCCCAACGTCCACCTAGGGCCACTGAGCACATCTACCAAAACCGCAAGCACTGGCATTCCATCAACGTACAGGTGGTATGCGATGCAAAGGGAATCATCACCTCTGTCTATGCAAACTACTCTGGCTCCACCCATGACAGTTTCATATACAGAATGTCCACCCTGGGCAGCATGGCAACACATTGCTCCTAGGTGAGTACAAATGCCCTTGCACATGCATGCAAGTCACACACAGACAAATACCCAAACCCTAATAATCTCAACTATTATCACCTCCCCAGGGGACAGTGCCTACCCTCTGAGCAACCACATGATGACGCCAATCTGGAACCCCACCACACCACCCCAGGTAAGATACAACGCCGCCCATATTGCAACCAGGGCCATAGTGGAGCGCACATTCGGAGTGCTCAAGTCACGTTTTCGCTCCCTTGACCGCTCTGGCGGGCAACTACTCTATGCACCACCAGTAGTGTGCAGGATCATTGTGGCAGCATGTGTCCTGCACAATGTTGCTACACGGCAGGGCATCCCGGTGGACATGGTGGTGCCCTCACATCCCCAACCACAGGCACAGGCGCTGCCCATGTGAGGGGACAGGGCACGTGGCGAGGAAGCCCAGACCCAGCTTGTGGTCACATTTTTCACCTAAACTCCCACCCCTGCGGAGTGCACACAGGCCTGGCACATACCAGGTGACAATCGATGATGACAAAGAGACTGTCACTGTCACAACCCTACCACCCTGAGATAGATGCCATGGAAGTGCCACATCGTCTGCATCGCTAGCTACTTAAACACAAGCAAACCCGTTGTTACCAAAAGGCACACATATGACATATCACATGATATGGCCTATACACAAGTATTTCAAGGTGCGATGAGGCAGGGAGGGGGGAACAAGGGAAGACAGACAACGGTACTACTAGGCCAGGTGTCATTTAGATTGTGCAAGTGCAGGGGTAGGGGGAAGAGAAAAGTGCAAGGGGAAGGGGAGGGGGGGGAGTGCAGTACAGGGGAAGTAGACCAAAAAACAAATACATAGGTCAGCTGGTGGCAACTGCAAAGGTAAGTGCAGACAAGTGCTGGGAAGGGGGGGCTGTAGGGATAGAGAGACAGTACCGCAGTGCAGGGGTTGCCAGGGAGGCAGTGCAAGTGGAGAGTGGCTGGGCCAGGGACCGAGGTCGGTGAGAGTGGCCCAGTTGCAGATCCAGTGCAGTTCCAGTGAAGAATTCCGCAAGGGAGAGGCAGAGTGAAAGCAGAAGCAAAGAGGAAGGTCTTGAGGTGCTTCCCGAACTGGAGATGGGTCCCCTCAAGTTCAAGTGAGGCAGGAAGGCTGTTCCAGAGGGAGGGCCCTGCCGCGGAGAGAGATCTACCCCCAGCTAGTTGCTCTGAGAAGCGGATGACCCTGACATGCAAGGTGTGCATCACACACACCTGCAAAACAGGCCATGGCCATCACTGTTATGTCACTCAAGCCCTCCCAAACCACAACATGACATGGCAAGCAATACCCACACACCAACACAGCAACAATAAGGTACACATTGCCATGTCCAAAATGTACAGTGGCATCAGACAATGATGCCTGACCTGGAATCAGATGAAATGACAGACCAACAACCTCCCACCCAAAATAAGTCATTTACAAATGCATTACAAGAGTTGTAGACGTAACATAAAAAGAATGCCTGTCTACATGCACATTGTGCATTGCAAAATCAACACTGCAGCTTCTGTGTGCTGTGTCCTACTCCTGCAACACACTGCTCAGCGCACAGCACAGTGAACAGCCATTGTGTGTGATGCACACCCTGATCATCACATCTAAGCGACAGACCACATCAAAAAGCAAATTAGGCATGTACAGGATCCATAATTGGTCACAGAATATGTGCTGCAGGGACACAGTGGCCACCAGAAGGCAAACAGTGTACACGTGGATATGCAAGGGTGGGAGTACATGTAGTGCATCAGAGTGCAAGTGTGCGGGTCTACAAGGACATGCACTCAACATATGCATGTGCACTCAAGTGACCATCAGTGTTCTCTACACATCACATGTGAACATTCACCATGTGTACACCCCAGCATGTCAAACCACAACTATCCCCTCACACCTGAAAGGTAAACACAACACATGAACAGGCATTGATCAGCAGAACACAACATTTACATAGGATACCACCATTACAATGTCAGAGTTCCCATCACACTGCAGGGCAAGGCAACTGTCAACAACAACCCCCCCTCCCTCACAAATGACCATGACCCACTGAACAACTGCACCTGGGTCATGGAGCCTTCAACCCTCAATTCCACCTGGCCACAGGATCACCTTTACCCTTCGTCACCATCTCCCACCTTGTGTGTAAGAAGGTGCCTGCACCCTCAGAATCCACACTCATTTCCAAAATCACAAAATCCAAGGCATAAAAACGAACCAGAACACCCTCCAGTAGATGACTTGAAGTAGCAGTACCTCACAAAGGCCAAGTACTACCACAATGATGCAACAACCAAGGTAGCACAGTAAAACAATGTCACAACAGGATGTGAACCATGTGTGGTACATAACATAGGATGATGCACCATGAACGGATGTGTACTGTCACAGGTCCCGTGTACAGGCGCGGGAGTGTCACGAAACAACCACTACCACCGTGTCCCGGGTGCCAGCAAGGTCAAACTCACACAGGCCACTGAGACCCTGGTGGGGAAGGAGGTTCAGGGATATGCAGTCGGGACAGGTGTTGGCACACTGGATAACTGGAATGAGTGGCAGGAGAGGGGAGGAGGAATGACACATGAAAGTAGGTAATGCACGAAAATGTACTACCTACATGAACACATACACAATCCAAACAAACTTGGACATCATTGTCATGGCCTTCTGTAGTCCAGGCTTAGGAGTGGTACGAACCAACCACCCCCTCTAGCGTTTTGGCGCCTGCAAGTTCGGGGCTTACACAGGCATCCACAACCCCAGTGGGGAAAGAGGGTTAGGGAACGTTGCTTGGATAGGTACGGGAAGCAGGAACACCGGGTAGAGGGTAAAGGGTTCAAAATTGCATAGGATTCTGGGTGATTAGGGGGAAAAAAAACATACCAAATTGAATCACACATACATCCATGCATTAGTGCACCCCCCAGCAATCCTACGCAGAGCAGTTTGAAAGAAAAACAACAAGACACTTAGCTCTGGTTTTAAGTGCTGGCCTCCTGCCTGCGCACTCTCAGGTCCGGTTACAGGAGCACTGCAATGCTGCAAAGAGAGCCACAGTCAACAACTTGTACGTGCCAATTACACAAAAACACACCACCAAACATGCCCCATAGCAACAAACTACTCTACAAACAGACAATCTGGTATAGATGCTTCGTACCCATATATAACATTACCCCTGTGACGGGTTATACACAGTCAATGCAGTAAGTCAGCCGCCGGTGGGTGCGTGGCAAATGGAACACCAATGTGTCACAATTCACACAACATGCAATGTTCCCTGGGTAAGCAGACAGACCCATATAGCAAGCCATGACTTCAGAGCAAGTTGCGTACCACCATGACCGAAACAAAGTTGGCAGTGCATTTATCATAAAGTACATGGAAATGAAATGCACTGCACCCGAGTATGTCCCTTGCTGTATGTCCCTGTGAGCTGCCCCTTTCCATGTCTCGGAAGGCTACATGGTTGATACAAGTGCCTCAATGGACCTTGGTGTACCGGAGGGTATGTGCCACTGCCCCTGCAGGTGTCCCAGACAACCTTAGAATCAACAGCCATCAGTCCACCAACACATCTGAGCTGCATTGTGTGCTTCAACACCAATATTCGTCCAAGCTCACCCTCAGTGCTGTGACTAAGCCTGCCTGTGCAACTCGCCTGGTGCAAGCTTTGCTGTGTTGTGGCCCCCCTGTGCTGCTCACCTTGCCTGGAGTTCCTTGGAACACGTCAGAAGTTCTAGGATGTAGGTCTGCAATACATGTGCCTCTGCTCGTGCACACATGTGCATGTGGGCACCAACAAACGTGTCCAGAATTCCGTCGTCCAATGGGCCATGTCTGCTGGAAAAGGTGCTCTGGAGGCTCATCCCCCTGCAGAAAGGGCATGAAACACATGATTAATGCTTCAAAGTCATCTGTTTGTGTCTCTTCAGGCATCTCATTACTTGACCATGTCAGAGAGTCACATCATAAATCACACCATCAGTCTGTCTTTCACATCCAAAGTGTGGAACACTATCTACAGCATGAATTGCAACAAGCACGTGTACAGTAAAGATAAGAAACATACTACACAATGCATAGCAATTAATGTACACATTAATCATGAAACACCCCATCTAGCAAAAGCTGAACAGTGGACAATAACACCAAAATCATCCCCACTAGGGGTGTAAACACAAGTCACACAGCACCAGACATGCCACAGATATGACAGTCCAAAGCCCTTGTGTAAAAGTCTGTGACACCGAACCATCCTTGTGAGCCCATGGATAAGGGAGGCAGGAGTGGCATATGTGAGTCAAGGATCCCAAGCAGCAAACACATACACAGGACAAGCCTGAAGGGCCCAGCTGGAACAGACAGTGGATCCCTTCAAAAGCCACAAAGCACCACACCGTCACATGAAAGCACAACAGACAAGCAATTTTAAACTATATTAACTATTAACTAATTACACTAACTATGGAAAACCTACATTACCTAATTAAACTAACTATCAAACAGAACATCCCCACACAACCTCGTCATGTGGCAACCCATCTAGTCACTCGGTATTGTTTGTAGCCCATGTAGTACTGGCAGTTACGACAAGCTCTGGTTTCCCCAATCAGCCTGTTGCCTAAAGAGAAGGGGCCACTATGGCAATGCAGATCAGGATTTTTTGAAAGATATTCAACAATTTAAACAACAATTTAAAGGTATGGCATTCAAGGGAGGGCATCCCAGAGCACGGGTCGCCTTATTGTGAGTGCTAGGATCTCACCGCGTGTAACGCGTGTCTGTTATACAGAAAACCCGTGTATTTGATTCAAGTCGAGTAGAGGGAAAAAGCGGCTGCACAAACATCTGTAAAGCCGTGGCTGTACAGCATGAGGATGTGCATATCAAGTATTGCTTACCTCGTGGATGATTACGGGTACCCCTCAAGGTTCCAAACATAGTCCGGTATCGATATGTGGAACGGCGCCTCAAATGGCGTGTTTTCACCGTGTTACCAGTCACGTGACAAATTCTGTGACAAATTCCGTGAAGGCTATGGTGAACACTAAAAAAGGACTGAGAGTCGACCGCATAGATGGCGGCCAACTTAATGTGATGTGTTAGTGGGCAAAAAGACACAGATTATTATGTGAAACGGCCCATCATTCATATCGAATCGCCAAGCTAATTTAGTCAGTCTACGGGCTAGGTTCCGGGGGAAACAAATACGGTGGTAGCAGCCAGATCAGTTCATTTAAAAAAATGACATATTCGATGGAATATTTTTAGTGTGGACTCAAACAAAAGGGGGGAATTGGCTTACTAAGATTGGGTGCCTAAATGTCTAATAGTGGTAGAGTCCCAAAGTGTGAGAGTCTGAATGGTATCCTTTGTCATCACACAGATTCAAATAAGGATTGATATACATCGATGCAGTGAGTAGAATGATTGGGAGTGAAAAAGATTTCTACAAAGGGATGGGGTATCACGGGAAATTACAAGCTCCATATGTAGGTTATGAGGCAGAGGCAAAAACATACAGCAGATAGCCAGAGGTACACACATTACATGCAAAGAGCATGTAGAGAAGTGTTAAAGGGTAGCAAGGGATTGCCAACACATCGATTCATTTAGGCCTTCCACATCGGTTCTTAGTCTAAATATCCACAATTGTTCACATCTGAACAGTAGATTATGAATATTCCCTCCTCTCGTTGGTATCTTCACTTTCTCAAGAATTGTCCATTGCATGTCTTCGGGGCTGTGCTTTTTTTCTAAGTAATGTTCCACCATTGGGGCTGTGATCTTTTTAGTTCGTATACAGGATCAATGCTCCGCCAGCCTCGTTCTGATTGGTCGAGTAGTCATCCCTACATATCTGAGTGTACATGGACAGGTGATCAGATAGATAACATTTTTAGTATTGCAATTAGTAATTTCTTTTTGTATCCATGGACGATGCCATCCAATGTCTATGGTTTTGGTTCTCGTGGTTCCGGGACAGGCACTGCATGAACCACATGGGGTATGTCCAGTCGGCTTTTCAGTATTCCAGAGTGTCTCATGAAACAAGCTCTTTTCTTTGTAGGTTTTTACAAGGGAATCCCTCAAGTTCTTACTTCTTTTCATGGCAAAACGTGGGGTAGCCAGATTCGATTCTCCCACATTCAAGATTGGCCATAGTCTCAGGACTTCCTGTTTCAGTTTATTAGTAAGTGGTGAAAAGGTGAAGACTGCTGTAATTTTATCATCAGGGCTTTTTTGTTTAGCGTGTTGGTCTAACGTGATGTCACGTGGAATGTTACGTGCCCTCTTTCTTGCCTGCTGGATGGTTTTTCTGGGGTACCCTCTCTTTTTTAGTTTATTGGCCAGTTGTTCCGATTGATTTTCAAAATCTGTGATGTTCGAACAGTTCCTTCTGTATCTTAAAAATTGGCCAAAAGGCAGATTATTCTTGAGGCTAGCTGGGTGGAAACTTGAGAATGTCAACAAAGAATTCCTATCGGTAGGTTTGTTTAATACCGAGGTATTTATAATGTTGTTCTTGATTTCAAGTTGAAGATCTAAGAAGTGTATCTCAGATTTGCTATGCGTCTCAGTTAACGTCAGATGTCTATTCCGTTCATTCAGCCAGATCATGAATCTTGTTAGTTCAGATTCAGTACCTTTGAAAATCATAAGTACGTCGTTGATGTAGCATGGCCAAAGTTCTATATGGGCTTTCCAGGGATTGGTGTCAAGGTAGATGGTATCCTCTTCGAAGGCTGCTACATACAGATGGGCAAGGCTTGGCGCAAAGGTTGCGCCCATGGCTGTGCCCGATATTTGTTCAAAATATGTCTGTTCATACAAAAAATAGTTCTTAGTGAGCGCTATTTCTGCCAGCTGCATAATTAGGGTAACCAGAGTGTCTATAGGTGGATCCAGATTTCTGAGAATATTTTCTATTACTTGTAATGTGGCCATTTGTGGGATCCGTGTGTACAATGACTCAATGTCTAGCGTGACAAGTAGATGAGTTTCGGGATCAAAGTTCCGGTTTTTGAGAAGCAGTAATGCCGAAGTGGTGTCCTTGAGGTAGGAGCGCATTTTATTAACTCTCGGTCTCAAAAAGAAATCTACGAATTCCGAGAGCAGATCCAAGACAGATCCTATGCCTGACACTATAGGCCTTCCTGGAATAGGTATTTTTTCCTTATGAATTTTAGGTAGGGCATAAAATGCCTTTCTCCTCAGTGTTTTTGGAGATAAAAATTCATACTCTTTCAGACTAATATGGCCCTCGGCCATGGCTTCTTCCAGAATTGGTAAGATCAGTCTTTGGATTTCCTCAGTGGGGTCTTTTCCTAAATGTCTGTAACTCGTTCGATCTTTTAGAAGAGTTAGGACCATTTTGTTATAATCTACCACATCTTGTATTACAGTTGCTCCACCTTTATCCGCTGGTTTTATTACAATCTGGTCATTGTCTGCCAAAGTTTTCAGGGCTATCTGTTCTTGTTTTGAGAAGTTATGAAAAATTTGATGTTGTTCTTTTTCAAGTTTTTCAATACGCTTAAACAGGGCTTTTTCGAAAGTGATGGATTCTGGAGAAATTCCATTTGGTGGTGGATAGAAGGTAGATTTGTTTTTTAGGTCTGTTGCACATTTCTCGGCCCTTAGATCAGGTTCTGTTTCTGTTAGAGTACCAAAGTATTGTTTTAGCCTTATCTTGCGTATCAGTTGAGCAGCCTCAATTCGAGTTTGGAAAGGGTTGTGGTGCGAGGTAGGTACGAAAGAGAGGCCCTTCTCCAACAGCATTTACTGTTCCCGTGTTAGGACCAATTGGGAAAGGTTTATAACCAGAGATTTGTCACAAAGAGGAGTAATACCAGTAGTACCAGTAGTAGATGGCTGTACAGGTGTATATGCCTTTGTATTTCTTCAGTGGGGTTGTCATTAAGGCATCTTGTATTAGATATGCCAATATCTGGCTGCCAAGTGACTGTTTTCTTTTTCATGGCGGAGCGCCTGACCAACCCCGTCCCCTGCTGCGGGTGACACGAGGTGACTGGTTTTGCCACTGGGCGTTCGATTGTCCTCTTCCCTTGTTCCTTGTTTTTCCCTGTCCCCGATGAAAAAACTGGGCGGCTACAGGTGTATTGCTGTTTGGTAAGTTAGAGCCACTTGCTGTTGCTAAGCTTTGGTTACTTCCACTAGAACTCCCACTTGAAAAGGTCCAATTGGCTGGTCTTGGGCATGATTGTATTCGCTTCCTATTGTATTGATTATACTGTTGGCCAGATTGTGCAGGTGCTTGGCTCTGATCTTCATAATAGGCATCCGTTATGTAAGGGTATATCATCTCTTGTTTGAAAATTGAAAGATCTTTTCTTAGTTTTGCAACTTTTTTGTTGAAATTGAAATCCTTGAAGTCTTTCATTGTGGCATCGAGATCTTCGATACTTTCTTTGTAGATGGCAATGACAGTAGCTGTTTTTAGAGAGTCTTGTTTCTCTTGTATCTCTTTCATCATTTTTTCAGAAACTGTCTTAGCTGTGCTTATAATAAGCACAAGCCAGTCTCTTGTACATTTATTGGATATGTACGACCAATCTTTTCTAAACTGGACCTGTTCCAAAAAAATGGAAGGTTCAATTCTGATTATTAATCCCATTGGCGCTGCATGTGCACGCAGATATTCTGTCATTATTGTACCGTGCAGTTTGGTGCGGATCAGTTGTTTTTTCAATATTTCAAGTTCATTCCATTCGTTGCCACTGTTTCCTGCTTCCGATATGCCCTCCGTGCCTAGGATGGATGGATTGGCCAGGATATTTTCTACTAAGTCCTCTGCAAAAGCCAGGTACCTGGCCTCCGCCATATCTGTCTATATCTCAGGTCTTTGTGGTTATGATGGATTGTTCAGGCGAGGAGCGCTGGAGAGGCTCTGCCAGACCTCCGTGCTTCTGATAGCTAGTTTGAAGAAAATGCCAGTTTATGGCATAGGTTCACAACCACTGGCTGTCCGAAGAAAAAGTATCCACAAAATAGGAACCTGGTTGGTGGATCTGAAACTCAGATCTTCCCTATCATTATATCACAATTTGATTTGAGTCAATTTAATTCAAATATTGCTTTTTTTCATGAGGTTTGTTTGCTCCAAACTGTTGGATTCCTGTTATTGCTTTGTCCTTGAAGATATTTTCACATGGTCTGTTGTTTCCCAAAAAAAAACATTACATGTTTATTTGGTTTCTTTGGAACGCAACCTTTGTTAAAAAATTAGAGGTGTTGATCTAATGTCTTCTTGACTGTAGAAAAAATTATATATGGCGAGAGATAGAACTCATGAAACTGTATGATAAGTCATAGTTGTTAAAAAAACATTCTTTAGAGTGTATGGACCAAAGCTAGTCGAAAAACAACTCCTATCCCTTGTGATCCGGAGGTGTACTTCTTAATGTGAACTCCGAACCTCAAGTTTTTATAAAATTTGATTTACTTTACACGATCCCTTTTCGTGTTGGGATCAAGGATGTGACTTGATTTGGGGATATCTCTGATCCATAATTATTCCAATCAGGTCACATAGAAGCCGACCGGTTTCAGTGGTATTAAGGTTTTTAGAACCACTTTCTTCAGGGCTAGGGACCAACACCCCTTAGTGTGTGGTCAGATTTCTTCTGCTGGTGATGGTGAATTTCTAGGATATATATATATATATATATATATATATATATATATATATATATATATATATATATATATATATATTATAGGGCAGTGGTCACTGCTCTATAGTTAAAGTCGAGACACATAGGAACCCCTCAAAATTGTATTGTTAATAACATTTGATTAGATAACGGATTTGGTCGAAATTACAAAAGCCATTAAAGGTTTGCAGCCTCCCCACCCCCCTGACTGCAAAGTTTTGTAAAGATTGGTCAAACAATAAAAAAAGTTATTAAGTGTCCAAATATTTTTTTTCCAAAAAGTGTGGCCTACTTCCTGATCATTTTCACATAGACAAAAAATATCAATGTTTGGCAAAGCGCACAACCTAAACCACTGGACAGATTTGGACCAGGTCTGAAACAACTTGGACACAAAGCATTGACTCGCGATCCATCCGTGATTTGGTGTTATTCCGTGCCGTAGTTATTTTAAACGTTGACAGAGAATTATAGTTATATCTTCCATTGTGCATTGCAGGATAATGGTTTTCAGAAATGAAACTACCACCATCTTGTTTTTCTCTTGCTGCGACAGATATTCGCGGCTATAGCTGAGGTTATGGAAAAATGAAAAGCAGTAAAATGCTATTTGCAGGTCAAAAACATACAAATGCCATCAGGGTAGAGGTGGGGGATGGCTAGGAAGCACTAAGGGTCCAGGGACCGGCGGGTATGTGTAGTTCAGTACCCATGGTTACATTTGTCGGGGGTGAAAAATCACTGGCTATGGCCAAATGCTAGGGCCAGTGACTCAATTAGCATCCAAGACTCCCATTCATGCAGTAACGAGGAAAGACTCTGCTTAGCTTTAAGGTGAGGAAAAGGCCAGTCTCCTCAGGCCATGTTGCATGATAAATGAGCCAAACTTACAAGAACACTTAGAGGAATGGGCTGGCCCTTTTCTTGCTTTGAAGCTAAGCAGGGTCAGCCCCACTTCAAAGCTAAGCAGGGGCATTCCCAGTTACTTCATTGATGGGCGACCAAATGGGCATCTGAATTGTTAACTTTTTAAACCTTGCTACTCTCAGTCCTTGAAGGTTTTGCACTCAGGGACCATTTTTTGCCTTTTGCTGAATTGCATTCTGGTATTTGTAGTCTCCCAATCAGTAATACTTTTTTATTTTATTTTTACAGCAACAGTGGGTTTCCCATCCCTGCAATAATTAGGACAAACGCTGCTTAGCTTTACAGTGAGGAAGAAGTCAGCCCACTAAGGCCATATTAACTAACATATGGACCCATCTCTGAGAAGAACACTGAGAGAAACATGACATAAGGAGGCTGGCTCTTTCTTCCCTTTGAAACTAACCAGGGGTGGTCCTGTTTACTGAATGGATGGCAGACAACCTCATAACACATGCCATCCACATTTTTATTAAACAGAAAAAGGACACATTCCCCCCTTACATTGCATATGTACTCAAAAAGAGGACTACATTACAAAACAGAATAAATGAAATGTAAAAATAAATCACATTTATGCTGAATGCTGCTATCAAAAAGCCCTAGCCTTGAGGAGTTCAAGACACAGCGCATACCCATTATGTTACAATTATGTTATTGTTCAGATATTCACAAGTTTCATACATAGCCTTTTATCATTGAACATGTTAAATTATAGGCTAAGTGTGAAATGTAGACAGCAAGAAGCACCAGGCCATTGTGGCATAGTGGTTAAATGCTGGGCCTTGAGCTATGGCAGACCTGGGTTCAAGACTGCATGTCTTTTTTTTTATTTAACTAATTTGATTTAATTAAAAGAAGAAAAGCAACGCTGGTGCGAGGTGGTGAGGTTTGTTGCAGTGCAGTCCTGTGATATTATTTAGCATGAGGGCATTTAGAAGTGGCAGCAATGTCACATCCCTTGTGCCAAAATAACGGCACTGGTATGGCTTTCGCGCCAAAAAGGGCGCCCTGAAATGGGCGCTGTGGCGGAATTCCCGTTCCAATCAGCGCTAAAAAGGAGTGTACTGCTTGGAGAACGCTGGTTAACCAAAATGTGCGCTCCATGGCAAATAATTTAATCTCACTGCGCATTTCCTAAACACGTTGTGAGTTCTTAAAGCCTGTAATCCGAAGACCATGCTAGTGTTCTGGAAGCATTCTAAAAATCTATTGAATAACAAAACCCTTGAAATTCAAGGAAACAACTTTAGTTCAGGGACGTTAAGGTGAGCAATACATTGTAACAAAACCTTTGACATTCAAAGGTTAATTTCTACCACAACCTATTTCTGTCAACAGCGTCAAAAGCTGCACTGTAGTCTACGAATACTACATAGGCCCTCATTAGGACCCAGGCGTTAAGGGGTTTACGGCGCCGTAAACGGCGCCGACCCTTAACGCCTGATTCCAAGGTCCCTTTGCGGGATGGTGATTTTATCGCCTGCTTTTTGCAGGCGTTAAAACCCATGCCGCAAAGGGACCTTGGTGCTAATTACGCCACCGTAATTTACGGTGGCGTAATTAGCGCCTTTCCCCATTCCCATTATGCCCTATGGGGCAAAAATGGGAATGGGGAAGGGTAAAATGGGAAATGGGGATTTACCGCCCCACTCACCTTGGAATGGGGAGGTAAATCCGCCATCCACCATGGTGTAAATGTAGTTTACACCATGGTGGTAAGGGTACGACCCAGGCGGTAACTTACCGCCTGGGTCGTAATGAGGGCCATAGACTGTGAGCTTCCGAATAATTCAAGCCTGCACTAAGATGGTAATCAGAGCCAAACCATTGTCATCTGTGCTGGGGCCCTGTCTGAACCCTGATTGGTTACGCGTGGTAATGTTATCATGAATCCACTGATTTAATTCAACTAGCAATAAGTTAGCAAATAGCAGGTGCACCCAGCATTGCTACCAGTCTGTAATTGCATGGATATTTTCTGTTGCCTTTTTTTATAAATAGGAACGATGATGCTTTATTTCCATGTGGCAGAGAGCAACTGGGTTTTACCAATGAGAGTGAACTGCCAGTGAACTTCCAGATTTTTTTTATCAGCTGATTACAGGTCTCATCAGGCCCAGGCACCATTGATGATTTACAGGCACTAATCATGTTCCTCATGTCTATCAAATTCCTTTGACAGACCCACCGCTCAGTTATGTCATTAATATTAATGGCAAACAGGTAGAGTTAATGCAGAAAGGTAGAGTCTACTTGTCTTACCCATTCTGACTCCAACACATCACAAACAGTAGAACTATGTTATTTGGTAGAGTTAATGGGTAGAGTTAATACGTCGCCAAATGTTTTTAGTGTCGTTCTTTACACTGCAGAATACTAGTTGACGCCACTTCCTGCATTCTAGATCATACTTGTGTTGTTTTAGCCATACTCTGTAGGCAACCAGATGTCCATGCTCCTTAGGCTCTACAACATCACACGTTATGCCCCTTAGCTCCATTCTTAGTTGTTTTTTCCCATGTGTTATCTCAATATCAAATGAGTGTTGATAAGATAAGCATACTTGGTAGGCACCTTGATTAATAAACCTTTTCTTCTCTCTAAGAATGACATTTCTGATGCATGCAATGTGTAATTGATAACTCCCAATTCCCTCTTTGTCAATTTCAAAAGTCAAGTCACTCTGATACATGCCTTCATATGTGGATCTAAAACTTTCAAGCAACCAAGTTGCCATCTCCTGCCATAGACAAATTATTGGTAGACCAAGTAAGATGATCATTATGTGGATTAGTAATAAGTAACCCTGTGTCCCCTCTGGGGGTTCTCAATACACACGTGTGCGCGCGCGCACACACACACACACACACACACACACACACACACACACACACACACACACACGAGTCTATGCACAGTGTGTAGTCAATATATGCAATTCATAGGTGGTGGTGGAGAGTGTACATGGGGAGACACATTCTGGGACACAAATCTCTAGTGGAGAAGGGTGATGGAGCTTGATGGCACCCAAGAATGCATGTATGCTGGTTACAATGGTAATTTCTAAAGTATGGGTTTCCAGTCGTAGTGGGGTGAGGAAGATGCAGGCAAAATGTCAGTATATGCACAGGTTGGACCAGAGGCAAAAAAAATGAGAAGGGTACTAGAGTCTAGAGCAAGAAGAGTGACATATTGCAAAAGACAGATAGCCAAATAAAGGAGGTAAAATCATGAACTGATTTAAAGAGAAGACATTTGAAGAGGGACAATTGTTGCATAGTGATCAATACAGCTTGAACATGGTGCGGGTGGTAGCTGAGCATTGGCTGTTTTGCTTAGTGTGACAATTTTGTTGCGGAGGGTAAAGTAGAAGAGAGGGAGACCCATAAGGGAGTACAAGGGTATACAAAGTGACTGAGGTATAGGGTGGACATTAGAGGACAGATTGTTTAGATGTTAAGCTGGTTGAGCATGGCCGCATTAGCAGAAGAGGTGAAACAGTTATGGAGTTTAAGGTTACTGTTCAAGAAGAGACCCAGCTTGTGAGCACTGCGATCATTGAGGAAAGGGAGGTTAAAAGGAGGTCAGAGGATGTCTAATGTCAAATGGTTGAGACTATAAAGGAAGGGGGATTTGGGGAATATGGGTTACTAACTTCAAGTCTTGGAGGAGTAAAGCATGAGGCTGCATAGTGTCATCAATTGATGGATGCCTAGAAGACAATTGGAGATCCTTGAAGAACATTTGGAGATGAAGGAAGCTAAGCAGAAAAGGAAATCTGCATTTCATTAGCAATAGGTGCTACAAGTATCTGAAGGAAGAGATAGGCTTTCAGAGGGACAAGGCAAAGAGGGTAAAGAGTAGAGGACCATGGACAGAGCTGTGTGGGGCCCCCAGTACAAGAGGTGTTGATATGGAGGTCTCCTTGTTTCAAGAGATGGACTAACATTGCTAAGAGTGGCCGGAGGCCAACCACAAGAGATGAGTGATGTGTCCTAGATTCTGAGTAAAGAAAGGGTGAGAAGGAGAGACGGTTGGTAAACAGTGTTGAAGGCTGCAGAAAGATCAAGAAGAATAAGGTTTGATGTGAGTTTTCAGGGATGGGCAATATTGAGAAAGTTGAAGAAGTGGGTCAATGCAGTATCTGTGTAGTGACAGCAATGGAGTCCAGACTGAACAGTGTCCGAACGTGCTAGCTTCCAAGTGTCTGGAGATCTGTTGAAGTACATGTACTCCAGGATTTTGGACTATTGGAGGGGAAGTCAGACAGGCTGATCAATGGCAGGTTGTCAGGAACACCCAAGGGCTTCTTGAGGATGACTTTAAGGATGGATTATTTTTGTAAGCATCTGTTAGGCAGAATCATATGCAGTACCCTTTGGGACCACTGCAAACAACTAAGACTACACGTGTAAGTACAATTGCACCTTAGGTACAAGCCTGTACTACACTGTAAAGTGGTAGTGATGGCTGAGCAGCCAGACTTATCTCAAGAGTGAAGTGAGCAGTACAAGAGATTACACAAAGGACAACAATTACTATGATTCAAACAAACACTGATTCAAGGTTTCTGAGTAAAATAATATACATTTATTTACATATCATTTATAAAACAGTTCACCATCATAAAGCAGCAGAATATCACAGTCTTAATATACTACAACAACACCCAATCAATTCTGGACAAATTAAGCTCAAAATGAGTGTGAGCAAAATGACATCCAGCAATTTAAAAGGGATGAAAGACAAGGTTATTCAAAATCAATAGCACCAACAAGTTATATGCAGGACAATCTAGAAAAGGCTACTACAACTAGGATTCAAGTTAATAGGTCTGGGCCAATGTTAATGGTTCAGAGTCTTTGCAGAGGATCACACGGTTCAAAGTAGTTTGTGGTTTAGTCTTTGCCAAGAGTTCAAAACAAAGTTGGTCAGAGGGAAAGTTATTTAAAGGAGAAGAAAAGGACAAGCCTTTGGAGAGGCGAAAGATTTCCTGCACTTTCACCGCGGTGGGACGGAAGGAAAGACCACATTTGCACCGTACCTTTAAAGAAGAAGAATGCTGTAGCTGAGGTAGTTGTTCCTGCAGGCTCATGGTTCCTGAAGCTTCCGTCATGGGGACAAGAAGGAGGACGGCTATAGGGTCCTATACTGCCCAGGGAAGAAGCCAGCAGCAGAGCAAAATGACGAATAAAAGGTGCACTTCTTAAAACCGAAACTGGTTCTCTTCCCACTGGCTATTCGATCTACTGCAGAGATGCCCAGTAAATTTGGCCAGGATGAGGACCGGTGTCAGCTCAAGGGAAGAAGATTCCTTGCAGATCTCCCCTGTCGTCAAAGTTTCAGTTGATTCGGACCTGCACCAGGGCTTCACTGGGTGTCCAGTAGTTGCACCTAGCCAATCAAACAAGAGTGTGACTTGGGTCTCCAAGGAGACCCTGTGCAGGAGGCCTCAAACCCCTCCCTTACATCCTGTCCACCCAGACGCTCAGGCGCCTAAGGAGGGCTTCTGTGCAGAAGCCCGCCAAAGGACAGTGAACAAACAAACCAAACCTGGTTTGGCGCGCAGAGTAAAACACTAGAAAGACCTTTACAAAAAGATATGGTGAAATAACTGGACCGGAACCAATTAAAATTAAAAGTGGATTACTGTGTCTGAGTTTGAGGCTACCACGATAGACTCCAATGGTACCAAAGGGTATTTTCATAGTCTGCAGTAGAATAAAAATGGTAGATACCACTGCCACCAGCCAAATCTTAGAGAGAGGGGAACATCCTAATGTTCCATGAGAATCAGACAAAAGGGGATAACTATTAACCCCTCCAGTACTCTATTGGAAGATAGGGTGTACTGGATCTGTAAATTTAAAAAGATTAGTAAAGTCAATGGTAACTTTACATAATCTGGGAGATAGTAGTCAGTCCCAGAAAATGGAGTTTAAAGTGGGAAGTCTGAAAAGACAACCCTGTGTCACTGCACTAAAGGTGCTGGGTGACACATAGGGCCTCATTACACGGAAGGCGGTAAGGGTTAACGGTCACCGGTAATGGTCCTGGTGACCGTTAAACCTTATCGCCTTACTACGAGGTCCCTTAGCGGGTTGGTACTTTAACACCTGCTTTCAGCAGGTGTTAAAAACCAACCCGCTAAGGGACCTTGGTGCTAATTACGGCACCGCAAATTTGCGGTACCGTAATTAGCACCTTCCCCATTCCCATTATGCCCTATGGGGCAAAAATGGGAATGGGGAAGGGCAATGGTGGAAGGGGGAATTACTGCCCCGCCAACCTTGGAATAGGGCGGTAATTCCCCTTTCCACCAAGGCGGTGCCGGTATCTTACCGGCATGGACCAAGGTGCTATTAGCACCTTGGTCCACCGCCTACCGTGTAATGAGGCCCATAGTAAAAAGATGATGCCTATGGGGGGAGTGGGGGTGAGACTCCATAGTCCGTGAGCATAAAAATATACAACCCACAGCAAAACACATGTAAAATGGGGAAAAAAGGCTCACACTCTTAACAGGTAAAAAGATTAAACCCTAGAAATCCAGCAAAGCAGCTGAGGGACTCAATAGGTAAGGAATAGGTAATGGAAATTAGCCATTCTGGAGAATTCTCCCTAACACTCGCCCCCCCCCACCCCCAGACGAAAGGGACAGGAGGATTTAATCCACTCCTGGATGAATCTCTTCACTCTAGTCAGTCAAACATCCTAGAGAGACCATCAGCATTTTGGTGGTGACATCCTGACCTGTGCTCAATGGTGAAATCAAACCCTTGCAGGCAGATTGACCATCTTAGTAGTTTTGGGTTTTCCCCTTTCATTTGCATCAACCATCTCAAGGGTTGGTGGTCTGTCTGAATCACAAAAATAGATCCATACAAGTATGGTCTTAACTTCTTCAGAGACCACACAATAGCAAAGCACTCACGCCCAATGGTTGCCCACCTTGTTTCTGGTTCCTTCAGCTTCCTGCTGATGAAGCAAATGGGGTGCTCCCTACCTTTATCATCCAGTGACTAAGGACTACACCTATACCTGTATTGGAGGCATCTGTCTGCACAATGAAGGGTTGGTGATAATCAGGAGCTCTTAGGACTGGAGCTTGACAAAGGGCTTTCTTCAGGTTTTCAAAGGCTTGAGTGCACTCCTCATTGCATCTGACCTTCTTAGGTAATTTTAAAGAGGAGACCACATTCAAGGGAGAAACTATGGTTCCATAGTTCTCTATGAATTTCATGGAGTACCCAGTGAGACCTAAGAGGGCTCTCACCTGGGTTTGAGTAGTAGGGGTGGCCCAGTTGTGTACAGCTTGTACTTTGCTAGGCAATGGCCTTATTTCACCTCCTCCTACCTCATGACCAAGGTAGACCACCTTGCTCTGACCAACTTGACATTTACTTGCCTTTATGGTCAGATGGGCCTGTTCAAGAGCCTGCAATACATATCCTAAGTGGTCAACATGTTCTTTCCATGTAGGGCTGAACACTGCAATGACATCCAAGTATGCAATGCAGAAGTCCTCCATCCCATTCAGAACTTGATTAACCATCCTTTGGAATGTAGCAGGTGCATTCTTTAATCCAAAAGGCATAACCTTAAATTGGTAGAGGCCTTCTGGGGTCGAAAAATCAGTTTTCTCATTGGCATGGTCTGTCAGGGCTTTTTGCCAATAGCCTGAAGTAAGATCAAATGTACTGATGTACTTGGCTGCACCAGGTCTATCCACCAGTTCATCTGTCCTTGGTAAAGGATGGGCATCAGCCTTTGTGACTGTATTTAGAGCTCTATAGTCCACACAGAATCTCAACTCCTTGGATCCTGCCTTTGGTACTAGAACAACTGGACTAGACCATGGACTTGTACATGGCTCTATAACCCCGAGATCAAGCATCTTGTTGACATCCTCCTTTATGTGGGTACTTACATGGTCTGACATTCTGTAACCTCTGCTTTTCACAGGTAAACAGTCACCAGTTAGAATATCATGCTGGCCCCAAAGGGTCAAGCCTGTTGATAGTGAAAACTGGGAGGCAAATTGATTTAACAGAAACTTGCACTCTTCCTGTTGTTCAGATGTCAGATTAGAAGAGCGATTAACTCCTTCTATGTTCTCATCTAAAGGCTGTCCTCTGAGTAGGTCAGGTAGAGGTTCACTCTCCTCCTCTTGAACTGAAGCTAGAAGCAAAGCTCCCACTTCTGGTCTCGAGACATAGGCCTTGAAACGGTTGGTGTGAAAGACTCTGGCAGCCTCCTTAGGATTGCCTAAATCCATCAGATAGTTCACCTCTCCAAGTTTTCCCACAACCTTGAAGGGTCCTATCCACTTGTCCTGCAAGGCCCTCTGCCTTGTTGGCACCATAACTAGCACAAGCTGGTCTTGAGCAAACTCAACCATGTTGGCCTTCTGGTCATGCCAATGTTTGACCAGAGCCTGACCTGATTTCAAGTTATCACTGGCTTCTGCCATCATGTGTGACATTCCCCTTCAGAGACCTATGACATAGTCAGTCACTCTGACTGGCTTGGGCGAAGGAGCACTCTCCAACCCCTCCTTAATCAGGGCCAAAGGACCACTGACTGGATGACCATAAAGAAGTTCAAAGGGACTATATCCAACTCCCTCCTGAGGGACTTCTCTAAAAGCAAAGAGAAGGCATGGCAGTAGAAGGTCCCACTTTCTTTTAAGGGGTTCTTCCAAAGCACCTATCATGCTCTTCATAGTGCGATTAAACCTCTCTACCAGTCCATTGGTTTGTGGATGGTAGGCTGTAGAGAACTTGTAAGTGACACCACAGTTTTTCCACATGGCTTGCATGTAGTGGGACATAAAATTGGACACCCTGTCGGATATCACTTCCTTAGGAAACCCTACTCTGGTAAAAATACCAAGTAGAGCCTTAGCCACAGCCTGAGCCATAACAGTTCTCATAGGTATCGCCTCAGGATATCTAGTATTATGGTTTACTACAACAAGGATAAACCTGTTTCCCGAAGATGTGGGAGGGTCAATGGGACCAACAATGTTGATTCCCACCCTCTCAAAAGGAACTCCCACCACTGGGAGAGGCACCAATGGTGCCACATTCTTGGCTCCACTCTTGCCAAAGGTTTGGCAAGTGTGACAGCTCCTACCGAATTTGTCAACTTCTGAACCCATCTTAGGCCAGTAGAAGTATAAAGAGAGCCTTTCCTTGGTCTTTTTGAAACTCAAGTGACCAGCCAATGGTATCTCATGGGCCAACTGTAGGAACTGGAGTCTGTTTTCTAGGGGCACTACAGGTCTTTTGCAGTCCCCAGGGATAGACTCAGCTGGTTCACTGTAGAAGAACCCATCTTCCCAATGCAACCAGTGCTTCCCAGGGTCTTGCCCATCAAGCTTAGAAGCTACCTGTAGGCAAAGACCTTCAAGAGTAGGACACCCTCTTTGTCCTCTGCTGAAGTCTGCTCTGTTGGGTCCACCTTCTGCTAGTAAAGACTGCAGCTCCGGATGGTCAGCAGGGTCCAGATCTCCAACTAGAGTAAGGTCCTCTTCCAGGTCTGATTCTTCAGTAGCTGGATGAACCACACAGGGCTGTACCTCACACTCAGCCTCAGCTGGTGGAGGAGTCACAGCTGTTATTTTGGACAATCTTGGGGATATCCTGGTTGGTAGCACATGGGTGCTATCTGCTTTCTTCTGAGAGATCTTAGCTTTCCCCTTTGCCTCTTTCTTTTTGAAATAGCAGTTAGTAAATCCTGTGGACTGGGGTTGATAGTTTCCTCTATCAAGTCCCCTGGAGAACCCCTCAAGGTCCTCTCCTTGGCAGGCCTAGTGAGCTCCTGTTTCCTTTTACTGGGAGGTCTGGGGGTACTAGACACAACTCCAAGAGTGTTCAGGTCATTACCCAACAGGACTCTTCCAGGCACTTCACTCTGCACACTAACAGCTATTTTGACAGTCATGTCATTGCACTGGATGAGAGCTGGTAACTGGGGAAGCATTTGCATAGGGCCTCCAGCTAACCTGGTTAGGTGTTTGGGTGCCTTAGCAACATCCTCTACCTTGAAAAATGATTCATCAACCACAGTTATGCTGGCTCCAGTGTCTCTGATGGCAGGAGTTTCCTGGCCATTTACAAAGACACTGGGCCTCATTACGACTAGTGCGGAATGGGTTTAATGGTGCCGTTAAACCCACTGCGCACTATTATGAGGTCCCATCGTCTGGTTTTTCCAGACGTCCATAGCGGGTCCCGCGAGGGGACCAGGGAGCTAACAACGTGCCCGTAATTGACGGGCCCGTTGTTAGCTCCCTCCCCATTCCCATTGAGCCCTATGGGGGCTCAAATGGGAATGGGGAAGGACCGGCCCCGGGTTCCCTGAAGGAGGAAATACCGGGCCTTCCATAGTCAGAATGGCCCGGTATTTCCCCATTCAGGGAACCCGGACCCAGACACGATTTTGGAGGCAGCCATGGTGCTAATCCCACCATGGCTGCCTCCAAAGTCGTAATGATGCCCACTATCTTCATAATACTCTTTGGTATTATCGGGGATGGAATTATAGACATCTAAATTCTGTTGTTCCCACAAACCCAAGGACTGTAAAGAAACACTAGCTGAGACTCTCATGGGTTCATCAGCCAGTAGGTGAAAGTTTCCACTTGTCATACGTACTTCTTCCTCTGGTGAGAAGACTAAGGAGACAGTGTGGACCCCTGAAGGTTTACCCTTGCATCTGGGATCCCCTTTCACATGGTCCGTTGACCCACAAACATAACATTTACCAAATGCTTTGATGAATGGGGGTTTGTTCTGACCCACCTCAGGTTTTGTGCCAGGATGTACACTAGCCTGATTTGGCTTTCCTTGCGGCTTACCCTTGTTATATTCAGGGCCATCTTTTGGATTGGAGGTATTAGAATTCTCCTTGTTATCTTTGCTTGGCTGCTTTCCCTCATCCTTCTTCTGTGTTGCCCCAGAATTATTGTGAGTAGCCCTGTTGGCAACCCACAAGTCAGCAGCCTTAGCTAACTTCTTTGGATCTATCTCCTTACAATCAGCCAAGTGATGTCTGAGCTCAGGAGAGCAGGCATCATTTATTGACTCTAACATAACAAGATCTCTCATACTTTCATAAGTGTTAACTCTGTAACCCTTAACCCAACCCTCTAAGTTCTTCAGATATTCACACACCCAGGTAGCCCAAGGGGTACCATCATGCTTTTTGAGGGCCCTGAACCTCTTAAGGTAATGGGAAGGGGTCTTCCCAAATCTAGCAATTGAAGCTAACTTCACACACTCATAATCCATCCTATCCACCTCCCCCCACTCCATCACAACATCAGATGCTACAGTGGGTAGCCTAGAGAAGAGCCAAGGAAGCAACTGATTCCCTGTAATATCTTGAATCCCATGGTTATACTCAAACATTGCCAACCAATCCAATATATCAAGCTTAGCCTCATACATACCCACAATTTCTTTAGGCATACAGGTCTCTTAGGACTGAAAGACCTAGAAGACTCTGAGATAGAAGAATTCCCAATAGACAACTTTTTAATTTCTAGTGCATGATTCAACTCCATTTCTCTGAGTTTAAGTTCTTGATGCTTTTGTTCAGATTGAGCATTAATACGTTTGAATTCCAATTCAAGCATCATATTTTCTAGAGCAATGAATTCAGGACTGAATGTAGGACCTGATGGGTACCCAGTGGACACAGGTTGAGGGTTCTGAGCAGGTAGAGGAGCAATGGGGCCTACATTGTGAGACACATATGCCTGATCTAACTCATCCATAACATTTGAAACATTATCATCCTCATCACTTACCACATTTACTGGAGAGGTAGGCATTTCAGGCCCACTCCCCAGACTTTGGTTCTCCAGCAACTTTTCAATTAATTCTGACTTTTTGCCTTTAGCAGAGAGATTCAACAGTGTAAGTAAGGAGGGTCTCCTGACTGTAGTTTTCCATATCAGACATGATTAAAAATGCTTTTAGTGGTGTTTAGCCTTGTGGTTAGTTGAGCCATGGTAATAGCAGCACTCTAAGTGTAATCACTCTACTTTATCCTCGCCACTGTACACTAGTGTTAGGCAGACTCATATGCAGTACCCTTTGGGACCACTACACACAATTAAGACTACAGTTTTAAGTACAAGTTCACCTTTGGTACAAGACTGTATTACACAGTAAGGTGGTAGCGATGGCTGAGCAGCCAGACTTATCTCAAGATTAAAGTGAGCAGTACAAGAGATTACACAAAGGACAACAATTACCACGGTTCAAACAAACACTGATTCAATGTATCTGAGTAAAAGAATATACATTTAGTTACACCATCATTTATAAAACAGTTCACTATCATAAAGCAGCAGACAATCACAGTCTTAATATACTACAACAACACCCAATCAATTCTGGACAAGTTAAGGTCAAAATGAAGTGTAAGCAAAAAGGCACTCCAGCAATTTAAAAGGGAGGAAAGACAAGATTATTCAAAATCAATAGCACCAACAAGGTATAGGCAGGGCAATCTAGAAAAGGCTACTACAACTAAGATTAAACTCAATAGGTCTGGGCCAATGTTAATGGTTCAGAGTCTTTGCAGAGGATCACACAGTTCAAAGTAGTTTGCGGTTAAGTCTTTGCCAAGAGTTCAAAAGAAAGTTGGTCAGAGGAAAAGTTATTTAAAGGAGAAGAGAAGGACAAAGCATTCGGAGAGGCGAAAGATTTCCCGCACTTTCACTGTGGTCGGACGGAACGAACGACTGAATTTGCACAGTACCTTTAAAGAAGAAGAAGAATGCTGTAGCTGAGGCAGTTGTTCCCGGCAGTTCTTGCAGGCTCACGGTTCCGAAGCTTCTGTCGTGGGGACAAGAAGGAGAATGGTTAGAGGGTCCTGCACTGCCTAGGGAAGAAGCCAGCAGCGTAGCAAAATGATGAATAAAAAAGTGCCGTCCTTAAAACCCAAACTGGTTCTCTTCCCACTGGCTATCCGATCTACTGCAGTGATGCACAGTAAATTCGACCAGGATGAGGACCGGTGTCTGATGTTTGGCGAGCTGGTTGTTGCGACCAAGCTCAAGATAAGAAGATCTCCTCTGTCTTCGAAGTTTCAGGCGATTCGGGCCTGCAGCAGGGCTTCACCGGGTGTCCAGTAGTTGCAGCAGCCATCTTCCTTCAGCTTCTCTTTGGTTCTTTCGTTCCAGTGGCGACTCTGCTTTCCAGTCCAAGAGACTGGCTTTTTATGCACCAAATCCCCCATTCACACTGCCTGGCTGTCAATCACACAGCAGGGCAGCCACCTAGCCAATCAAACAATAGTGCGACTTGGGTCTCCAAGGAGACCCTGTGCAGGAGGCCTCAAACGCCTCCCTCTCATCATGTCCACCCAGACACTCAGGTGCCTAAGGAGGGCTTCTGTGCAGAAGCCCACCAAAGGACGGCTAACAAAGGAATCAAACCTGGTTTGGCGCGCAGATTAAAACACTGGAAAGACCTTTACAAAAAGATATTGCGAAATTACTCAACCGGAACCAAGTAAAATTGGATAACCGGGTCTGAGTTTGATGCTACCACCAAAGCCTCCAATGGTACCAAAGGCTATTTTAATAGTCTGCAGTAGAATAAAAATGTTAGATACCACTGCCACCAGCCAATCTTAGAGAAAGGGGAACATTCTAATGTTCCATGAGAATCAGACAAAAGGGGATAACTATTTACCCCTCCAGTACTCTATTGGAAGATAGGTTGTACTGGGTCTGTAAATTTAAAAAGACTAGTAAAGTCAATGGTAACTATACATGTTCTGGGAGACAGTAGTCAGTCCCAGAAAATGGAGTTTAAAGTGGGAAGTCTGAAAAGACAACACTGTGTCACTTCACTAAAGGTGCTGGGTGACACACAGTAAAAAGATGATGCCTATGTGGGGGGGAGAGACTCCATAGTCCATGAGCATAAAAATGTACAACACACAGCAAAACACATGTAAAAGTGGGAACAACAGGCTCACACTCTTACCAGGTAAAAAGATGAAACCCTAGAAATCCAGCAAAGCTACTGAGGGACTCAAAAGGTAAGCGAAATTAGCCATTCTAGAGAATTCTCCCTAACAGCATCCTGGGAAGATCCAAGTTTAGAAGGAGTGTTTGAAAAGGGAAGACAGATGGGAGCAGGATAGGAGTGCAAGGTCGTTGACAATGTGTGGATGAAAAGGATCTACAGGAGTATAGGACATGCTTGCTGTATGGACAATGTGAGGCAATTTAGAAGGACAGCTTGGCGATATGGAATCAAGCGGGCATGGAATAGAGATGAACACGGAGAAACAGGGGACAAGGGTCAGTAGTAAGTGTCTTAGATTGCTTAAAGGAGGAATAAAGGGAAATGTCGTCACTGAGAAGGAAGAGAGAGATACATTAGGGGCTATAAGAATATGTGGGCTGTACAGCAGGGAATATTTTGAGGGGGCGAGAGTGGACAGAAGAGATTGGGTTAGAAGTGTATTGAGAGCATAGAGTGCTTCCTTGTGCAGACAAGGAGTCAAGGGCAGCCTGATTTACAGCATCCCCACAGTTTTGAGGGGGTGATTCATGGGAGTGAACCAGATCTGGGCCATGCAAGGGATGGAGTAATTGTGTATTGGGGTAGTACTGGTCAAAGGGAGATCTAAGAGCCAAGTAGAATTGATGGATGCCCTGGTCCATGGAGGAGTCCTGGGGTGGTGCTAGGGTTAGAAGAGAGGATAGAACATCCATCAGTTAGAGCACAAGTGAGTCATGTTAACTCGAGTGTAGGTATTTAAGGGGTGAATTCGAAGGTGAAGGGATCCATGGCCAAAAAAGATGTTGAATCATAGGTGAAAGTTTTCAGAAAATGAGGTGTCAATAGTGAAGTATTATAACTGCCAACCAGGGGGCGCACGGATGGACTCCTCCTCTGTGTGTGCTCCGTCAACCAGCCCTGGAAAGCGGAATGAGCCCCCGCTGAATAAACCCCCCCTGTGAGCAAAAGTGATAACCCAGTCTATTAAAGTGGCCCCCAATGTTGGCTGAAAACCTGGAAGAAATCGATAGCGGGATCGCCGATAAATCCGCCCTTTGATAACACAGGGACCTACTGCGTAGCTACTGCAGAGCTTATGCCGCCCCAACAGAAAACTTACCAAAGCATGCAACGCTCGGAACATCTTAGCTGCTGAGATGCTGGTTTCCCACTTGCACCTGATCTTAGACCAACAGAGAATTGACACAGCCACCCGCCCCCTGCCCCCGCCGAACTGAACTACGCACCGGGCCGTGGAACGCAGGCTGCAGGGGACCAGGGCATGACTATCATGTCATGTAGTTTAGTGCCTCCATGAGAGCCATCATCCACATCTCAGTAGAATCCCCATCTCTGGCCCCCCCTGACGGAGTGAAGGACCGGCAGAGCTGATAGAGTTAATTGGGTCCACGAGTGCAAAGAAATCGGCAGATCGGCGGACTGTAGACTGGCACGCCTCTGACACCCCTGTGGCCTCTAATCGATACACGGACATTGTTGACGCGGGCACACTAGTGAAGCAATGGGCCTGTCCGTGTGCCACGGATCGGATCTGGCTGGCACTTGGATCCTCCTAAACTATGAAGTATGCGCCACATGGCCCAGTTCTAGTAACGGCCCCCTCCTTGCCGATCGCATAAAAATCTGGGTGCGCCTACATGAATCCTTGATGAACGTCCCGTACGCATTATGGTACGGAACAATAAGCAGACGGGGAAGGAACCTGGAAAACGTGCCTCTGAGGCCCCACCATACCACACAAATCACCCGCGGTAGCATGCCTGTGGCTCCGGAGCTTTCTCCTGTGCATGTCTGGTGAGTCATTTCGCAGTAGGGATGCTCTGGACCCACTCTGCGATTGAGAAGAGCCCTACAAACAGTAGACGCACCTCTCATGGTACATTATTTGCCATTTTTGTGGGGGCCCCCCCTGCCGTGCATACTGTACTCTCGGAAACACGAGTGAACCGAATGAGGGTCACCATACACAAAACTAGGCAAAAGTGTCCCAAGGAAGACTGGAGGGACAGAGACCAGAAAAGAAAAACACGCACGTGTCCAACAGTGCCAAACACTCTGTGCACTAAACTATTTTGGAATACATCTGAGGCCCTATGCTTTTGCTCCACCTGTTCTAACGTACTTGTTGCCTCGTTAACAGGTCGACGGAGGTATAGAGACACTGGTACCTATGGACGTAGGTGTATAAGCAGGAAAGTTAAGGAGACCACGTAAGCAGGCTCTTCTGTGCTCTGACACCCTATTAAATCTCCAGTCTGACAAAGGCCTATAATAGGCATAAAGTGAGGGATTACAACCTTCCCTGGGGAGAATGACAAGATCTTTATGGTGAAATGCTAACTTGATGCACCACTGCCACCTGGAGAATACCACGATTGCATCCAACGATAACGGAGAGACCGTATTGTGAAGAGACTCTCGCCTCAGTACATAAAGTCAAGGGCCCAGAGAGGGTTGGGCCCCTGATTGACAGGGCGTGTGCCCTCCTCAAAACTGTCCTCCTCTATCAACAACTACGCTGTTGCTCCCAATCCACAAGTGAGACGCATTCAGGGCCCGAACGTTCTTGAATCACACCTCTCCGAGGAGGGAGCTTGGGGTTGGAGACTCTACGCTGGTGGGAAGACCACCATTCCAACAGAATCGTCACATCTGGTGACTAACGCCGATACACAGGAATCTGCTACGCTGGACTGAGCTTCACCCTCCGAAGTGCATTTCAACCAGGGCGCATGAACATTAGGGAGAAGCTTGCCCCTTACCAGTTCTCCCCCCACCACGCTGATCTCGCAATTCCCCGGGCAGAAGCGATGTCATCCCTGGGGCCCGAAGCAGCTGCGACCATAACGGATGTAGCCGATCTACTGCAGGAAATGAAGAGTATGAGAACTGATATAGGGGGGAAGGTTGACAAGATAACCCAGAGAATAGATAAGATGGAGGATATACTCAAGGCAGTGGAGAATAATCAGACCTCCCTCAACACACTTGAATCCCAAATGGACCAGAGGATCGCAGACATCGAGGCCAGAGAGGAGGAGGTCCGCTTGAAGGTTGACGATTTGGAGAATCGCGAAAGACGCAACAACTTACGTATTTTTGGTATACCAGAAAGAGACGCCGAGACAAAGCTTGACTTGAAGAGAATCTTGCACACACTATTGAAACTCCTATTCGAGGATGACTCAGTAGATGAACCAAAAATCGACTGAATTCACAGAGCTGGGGGTGCATCCACCAGCCAGAGGACGGTGTTGGTGCGGTTTCATAACTAGGCAGACAAAGCAAGGGTCCTTGAGAAAGCCCGAAAGTTCCCACAGATTACCCTGGATACTACGAATGTCTGAATCTATCAGGAATTGTCCTCCCTCACATTGGCACTGACACGGAAATGCCTCACATGCACTAGACTGCAGAAAGGTGTGCAATATCGCTGGGGATACGCTTTTTCTCTGACATTTGAATGGGAAGGGACCACGATCAGGCTAAAATCTGAAAAAGATATTCGTACCTGCACGATGGACCTAGTGGGAGAACAGGATGAAGGAGAAAATCCAAGCAGAAGCAGAGAAGAGGAAGAGGATGGCGGATCAAAGGACCTAGATGACGGAAGATACCAGGTTCGAGGAAATTTAGGAAGATGAACGCTTCCCCGGACATGGAGCATTGAAGTTCCACCATTGCGCACTGATGTTACAACAATGTAAGATGGGACTGAGAATCTGTTCAGTCACGTTGGAACGAGGACCCATAAGATCTGGGCGCCAAAGAATATGAAACAGAAGAACACAGCCGTGGTAGCTCAGATTGTTGAACGAATAATGAAGCCTATGCCATGGTAAAGGGGGGAGGGGGAAACAGGGGACTCACTGTTTGAGGGGATATATTTTTGGGCTGTGAGTGTCACGGTCCTTTCTGGTGGTCCGAGACTACTTGGGTGAAAATAACCCAGCTAGACCGATTGCTGCTTGGGGAGGATGGAAGGGGGCTAGGGAGTTGGGGATGGGACGGGATAGGCGAAGGATCTCACACAGGTGCATACAATATTACACTTTTTAAAGTGAGTGGTGGTTTGCTGAGGCCTCATGATAAATGTTCAAACTACAGGCATGCCCACGCCAGTGGACAATACAGTGGGTAGACCCAGGCTCCTTAGGGTGGGGACACTCAATGTGAAGGGACTTAATTCCCCTACTAAGCGATCATTAGTCTCCTGGAAATTTAGAAGGGCTGATCTTGATATTCTCTTCTCCTGGGTGGGTCTTGAATATTGGGGCTCTGGTCCACTGCAGAAGGCAGGAGTGGGCGTTTTGTCGAAGAAAGGTCTCAACTTCGAGGTCTCTAAGGTATGGTTGGACGTGGAGGGAAAGGCTATTGTATTAGTGGGCAGAATGCATGGTACCACCCCACTCTTGCGACCCTATATGCCCCCAACACTGGGCAATCCCGCTTCCTCCACCATATGGTCCCGAAGGTAATGCTTGAGGCAGCAGCAGAGGTTATACTTGGGGGGATTTTAACACGTGGGCGAATGATACTCTTGATAGACAGGCGGGTAACCTCGATGCAAATGTACCCCTAGACAGTGGACGGGCAGAAGTAATTAAGATGATAGACTTATACGACCTAAGAGATGTGTGGCGCCATCTTCACCCAAACCAACCAGGCTATACATTCTATTCGGCCCCACACTCTACGTACACCAGAATAGATTATGTATATCTTGCTGCTGTGGCATACAAGGCTGCAACAGCCGCAGAGATTATCCTGATCTCATGGTCAGATCACAACATGGTCACCACTGAAATGTCCCTCATTGCATTTCCACACGTAAACTCGAAATGGCACTGCAATCAATCACTATGGAAGGACCCTGTCTTCCGTGACCGTATGGCCGACTAAATCACAGAATATTTCAAAATGAATGACACGGGTGACGTGCCTAAAAATACAATGTGGGAGGCTGGGAAGGCAACATGAAGGGGTAAATTGACAAAAGAGGGAGCAGACAAGAAAAGGGAGAGGGCCCTGATAGAAAATAGATTGTGGCGTAAAATTGCACTCTTTGATCATACAGCACAAGGCAATAGTGTGGGGAGAAGGGAGAAGATAGCGGAAGCAGCCCAAAGCCGCCCAAAAAAGAGAAGAGCTCCGTTTATTGGAAGAGGGGTTGACCATACGCAAGCTTCAGCTCCTCAAAAAAAAACAATATGAGAAAGAGGATAAAGCTGATGCGCTACTAGCCGCGTGACTATGGGGGCAGAGGGCGGAGAGGTGGGTGGCAGCCATTGAAGGTGGTGATGATCCCCATGCAGGTCACACTGAGAGTATCCCAGAGGCCTTTGCTGACTTCTATGAACAGCTCTACAAATCTGAGTCCGCACGAGGAGGGGTAGATATAGACCTCTACATGGCAGGTATAGACATGCCGAGACTCTCCCGAGACACGGCAGAAATACTCGATACTCCTCTATCCCCAGACGAGGTTGAGAGGGCGATTAGGAAGTTACCAAATGGCAAAGTGCCTGGAAATGACAGCTACACTGATGGTATTTATAAGACCTTCCTTAAGCCCCTCCTCCCCTTCATGGTTGACCTTTTTAATACTATAATCCAGACTGGAATAGCCCCTGAATCATTCTCACAAGCATTAATTTCTGTGATCCCCAAAGAAGGCAAGGATCCCAAACAATGTGGATCATACTGCCCCATCTCCCTTCTCAATATAGATGCGAAAATATACACCTGTGTATTAGCAGCCAGCTTAGAAACCCATATGCCCTTCCTGACACACCCTGACCAAGTCGGATTTATTCTGGGTCAGCAAGGTGCTGACACGACGTGCTGAGAAAGTATTTGACAGGGTCGAATGGGACTTCCTGGAAGAGATGTTAAGCAAGGTGGGACTTGGCCCCACATTTAGAAAGGGGGTCAGGGCAGTGTACACATCCCCCCAGGCATCGTCATGGTGAATTCTGAATACTCAAGATGGTTCCGCCTTGAGAGAGGTATGAGACAAGGCTGCCCTCTATAGGCAATACTCTTTGCTCTCTCTTTAGAACCCCTAGCCCAAACACTTCGAGCCGACTGCAGGGTAGAGTGTCTCTGAGTAGATGGGAAGGAATATAAATTGGCTCTCTATGCCAACGATATTCTGCTGCATGTTCAAAACCCAATGAGCTCGATACCCAGCGCGATACACCTAATTGAAACATATGGGACCTTGTCAGGATTTAAAATTAATAGGGCCAAATCCATACTCTTTCCATTGTACAAACCCACTCCCGACTCCGCCACACAACTTTCCCAGTTGGGCCTCGCGGTAGGGGGGTTCATCCTTATGCTATCTCTGCATCAATTTGACAAGGAACATAGAGCATATGTATGATGCTAATTTCCCTCACATCCTAGCCTCGTTTCATGCAGATCTAGCGAAATGATAGCCACTCACAATCTCTTGGATGGGGCGGATCAATGCAATCAAAATGGTATGCCTCCCCCGATTTTTGTATCCTTTCCAGGTCCTCCCTCTTAAAATTCTGGGAGGTGAAAACGGCTATATTGCGCTTCCTGTGGCAGGGGAAGAAAGCCTGAATATTATATGATGTACTTATAATGCCCAAGGATAAGGGCGGGGTCGGCCTTCCGGATATTAAACTATATTACCAGGCAGTCCAACTGCGTGTACTGATTCCCCACCTGAGAGGTAGAAAGGACTTGCAATGGGTTCATCTCGATAACTACAACTTAGCCCCCGCCACGGTCGCGGAATGGCCCGGTGCCCAACTTTTGAAAAGACTCTGAAACCACCCTATACGAGGCACTCTGTGGGATATATGGAGGGAAGGGGCTGATATTAAAGGTGTCACTACCTGGCCATCCCCCCTAAGCCACATATGGGCCCCTGAGGTCTGTGAAGCGATCCCATACCACCCGCGATATCAGTCTTGGTTCGAGGCGGGCCTGGAAAGGGTTGGATAGTTGTGGAAGGGAGGCGCCTTTCTCACGGTCTCTGAATTAGAAGATGCACTGCAGATATGTCTGATCCCAATTTTCCTCTACTTGCATCTCAAGAGGGTACTCACTAGAGAAGAATGGCGTGTTAAAATACAGAGAGAGCCGACACCTTTTGAAAAGCTACTCGACACGGTGACCGACACCAAAGGCCTAATCGCGGGCATGTATAGGGCGCTTTTGGATAAAGGGATGAGATCATCTGTCAAACTCAAACGTAGATGGGAGTTAGATCTAGGCCGAGAATTAGATGAATGAACGTGGCCGAAGATAAGTTGTTACACAGGTGGCAGTATGACCCCCTATAGATTGTCAAATTGTCAAAAATGTACCAGTCTACCAGCCTATTGTGTTGGAGGTTATGCGGAGAAAGGGCCGACTATTGGCATATGTGGTGGTTTTGCCCCATGGTCCAAATATACTGGAATGAGGTCCTGGGCTGGATCAAACAGAATGATGGGGACTCCTGAGATGCAATACCTTTCCTCATATTATTTGGTTTGGCAGAATGCGATGATGGGGTGATGAGAGCAAATGGAATTGTGTCCAACTTATTGCTCGCCGCACGTGCTTGCCTGATGATCAGGTGGAAGGCGGAACTACTTCCATCCAAGAATGAATAGATCAGAGTGGCATGAATATATACACCATGGAAAAGATCACAGCAGCCCTACATGCAAGGGCTACTCATCATGAGATCCTGTGGAGTGACTTTGAATGTCTGCACATCCCTATCCCTGCGAGGAGCTCATCACAAGGGAACAATGACAAAGGCGAGACATAGGGCCTCATTACACGGTAGGCGGTAAGGGTTTACCGGTACCGGTATTTTACCAGTACGGTATTTTACCAGCAGCAACCATGGCGCAAATAGCACCATGGTTACCGCCCGGGTCGTAATGAGGCCCATTTTCACAAAAATGCCCATAATCAAATCCTGTGGATTTCAATTCGAGAGTAAAGGGGATAAGGCTGGAGTTATGCTGGGCTGGCCTGGAATTATGACTCTGCTGCTCTTTATGCATCAAGTTCTATGGCTATTAAATAAACATCGCCCTTGGCCCTTCAGTGGTAGCTTTAAAGCAATATGTGGCCCCAACAGCCATGCTCTGTAAAATGATCTCTACCATCATTCAACTTTGATTCAAGGGCAGGAGAGCTGCTATTCAAAGTTTGATAATAGACAGAGTTGAAGGGACAGACTCCAGAATTGGAAACAGGCAGAGAGAGATTCTACCTCACCCCAGCAATCAACAAAGACTAGGCTGCTGCTGTGCTGAGTACAACAGCCCTTATAAAGCATTGATTTAGCACACCAACGTCTCTCATTTCCAGGGAATACAAACATACATTTACAGGCAACAATATGCCCGTAGCACTGTCAGATCATGCCCCAGGAGCTCTCAGTAAAATGAGGGTTCTATTTCTCTTTAATTAAGAGATAGGATGCCGGGCACATGGTACCCACTCTACAACATCACATGTGGGAACACACTCCTCTGTTTGCTAGAAACATGCAATGTGATTCTAGAATCCACTACTAGTCTCACAAGTACATCCCTCGCAGATTATATGGGCACATGCATGTTCAGGGGTAAAGATGGCTAAGCCTTGGAATAAAGGTAGCTAGGCTAAAACAAATAATCTGGTCGAGCACTATCCAGGCCATTGTGCATAGTTGTATGATTGTAAATCACAATTTGGTTCTGTATCTAAGTACTTTAAGGGTTTTACTCACCATCATTAATTTTTGGTTTACCTTGTGGTCCTTTCCTTCCTGGATTCATCCAATGCTACTTACAATCGGTTATTGAAGTGAACCAGCAGTAGCTCTCTCTCCACTCATCCTTACACTGTCTTTCCCTCCTATGGCAGGATCTCCTGCCTGTAACAATCTGCAGCTCTACCCATGTCCATCCTGTGAGTTCTTCACACTCTATCCTAACTGTATCGATATTAATGCGTTCCCTTGTTGCTGTTGTGTTAGATAGGTTCATGCTACGCAAAAGCAACTCAGGCAACTACTAACTATGCAACAGACAACCTTGAATACTGAGTTCTACTAGAGGGTGATGTAAATATATGATTGGATTCCACAATCCTCAGAAAACGAGTTCCACAGTTAAAGTGAGCAGTAAAACATCTATTTCATCATAGTGGATACCAGAAGCCACAGCACACATGTTTCGCCTGTCATCTTTCTCTAGTGCATAAAGTGCGAGTGCCATAAACTCCAACTTTTTTACAAAAGCTATTATTGAACATGAATGAAAATGTCAGTGACATAGAAAATTGCTGAGTTTATCACATTAATCTTATTTCGATGGCCAGGGCACTAGACCTAGTCAATCTCCTTATATCATGCCAATGTGACTGCCACGTGGACTCTCCTGAGAACAAAGACCCCAATGTTCTTATCCTGCTTACGTCAGCAGTGGAACGCATTTCCTGAGGATAGCGACATATCTATTTTTCCAGGTAGAGTTTGGTGCATTGTAATGTTAGCGGCACAAGTCAAATCATATTGCAGGGCCCAATGCTAGGCAAATCTTTCCTGAAAAATATGTCATGCACTATCTAAATTTAGAGGACTCACTTGTTCGGTATGTAATTCAGAAACTGAAGTGAAAAATAGAAATGTTTAACAAAACCCATCTACATTAAATCAGCTCTGGTATTTTGATTAAGAACAGAGAAGACAAGTCGTTTTTAAAATTCGATAATCTCGTAAATAGGAATGAATAGCATTGGATGTTTTAAATATCGTTGTGCATTGTTGTTCCTTTTTTGGGAACAAAGTTGAATGCCATGTTAATCATTGTTAATTTTAAATGTAACTTTATAAAATAGAAATAAACAAGAGACAAAAGTCACCAACACACATATTGCATTGATCAATTCATGTCTGATCAACAGTCAGATTTGGTTAGCAATTTTCTCTACTTGTCTGCCTTATATGCATAGGACCTCTAGCAGATAATGTTCTAGACATCAGCATAGAGTTGGATAATTTGCTTGCAGGAAATATACAAAAGCCTCACGATCGTGGCAAAAGTGCATTTTGTGAAAATCATGTTATTAAGTAGCATTTTCTGTATAAATTATACAATTTCCCAAGGAACACACATTGCATGTTAGTTACTTCAGAAACAAGATCATACTTACAAGAAAGGTCTAAATGTTTGTGCCATAAGGAGTGGTCTGTTGCAAGCAGCAATTGGGGCAATTGTAGAATGGCCACAATTTTTCTAGCAGTACCATTTGTTATAAAATTAAAATAGGTGTCAGGCAAATGACTAAGAACTGTAAAAGTTGTATAGAGACAGATCAAACTCCTCTTAAGGGCACCATGTGGGAAACTAACATTATCGCCTTGCAGGCCTGCTGGTTTTATTGAATGTTTCAATGATTTCGTAATTGCTGTGGGGTCAGAATAGAACTCTAATAAACCTAACTGTAGCAAATTATCTTTCACATGATTGAGCCATTTGGATGCATTGGCTTTATCTCTCAGCATCACGCCAGCAATTATTAATTTATTTAGTAGGGCTTTATCGTAACATCAACTGCCCATGTTAATGTTGGGGCTAACTCTGGTGTATACATTATTGGGGTTCTGTGGTTTATACGTAGAGTAGCAGAGTAGCTTATCAGCCATGCTACTACTCATGCTCAAGAAGGATTATTTTTTCTCCCAGTCAAGCAATCGGCTATGAAATAGACCTGGAGCAAATGCCAGTAGTATATATAACCATGCCACCAGATCTGGCTTCATAGTTGTTTACAGCAGGATTCCGAGATCCTCCTCCATGTTGGAAGGTGAATCATAAACTTCCTGCAATACTTTGGTTCATCTTAACTGAACATGTCTCAATATGCATATTCCAGTGATTGGTACGTGGGAATTTTATAACCAAATAGTCAAACACTTTACCTATTTAAAGTAAACATTACTGACAAGAAACACAGCTGAGTGTCATATTTGAAGACACATTGTATGGGACTTTGGTGTATTAATAGTAATTTTTTCATTTGATCATACTAGAAGCATTACCATTAATGAAATGTAATGCGATTGGGGTTTAAACAAACAATCCAATATCATCGGCATAAGCCAAACCTGAAATCTGCTTTGCTGAAACAATTATTACTTCTGCATTCATACAATTCAGGTAGGCAGAGCATTTATGCATCTCTGGCATATTCCACGTGTGATGGAAAAAGCATCCGTTCATTCTCCCCTCCTACTAAATGGCACATATGATTTTGCCAATGTATAGGTTTGCACAACAAGACTCAGAAATTGTTCATCAGCTCCCATGCATATTAGTATTTCCCAGAGAACCTAGCCACTTTGTCAAAAGTCAAGGACACATCCATGAAGCCAAGGTAGATATTCCCTAGCTTGGCCTCATAGAATTTATCAATCAGCAAGGATAGATGTATGTATTGTTCGACGATACCTCACCCAGAACGAGTGCCTAAAGAGCACCTGACATAACATATCTGTCATTATTCCAAGTTAAAAGTTTCTCAATAGTAGGGTCAGTGTAAAAGCAAAGCAAAATATGATATATGGACAGGAGACGTTCTCTACATTTCTTGTAGTAAAATGACATAATTTCTAGACAATAATGCAAGCCCTATCGGATCATTACATTTAGAAGAATTACCAGCTACATTTCAGGACACAAGTTGCCAACAGCGACTATCTAGCACCAAGGGTTCAGGATATGTTCTTTAAAGTGCCATTATCAACCATCATTGAGGAAAAGTAGGCCTGCTCACTTTATGGCAGCTGGCAAGACTTTGGGCAATGACCAACAGAGGTGCACTGGGTGTATTCAGTTTTGGCCCTATGATCCGTACATCGCCCTAAATGTAAGATGGGGGTCAAAAGAACCTTGGCATTTGGTGTCATAAAACCATAAAGCAGTCTGAAAACAAAATAAAATAATGCTTCACCATTAACATTCCCTCATGCACTCATTTGTCAGATAGGAGGAGATCTGGTTTACTGGTTACTTCATAATGAGGGGCAATGGATACTTCTGATCAAAAATCCCCAGTAAATCAAATGTGTGTTCTATGACCTCAGGAGTACACCTTCATCATATGTGCCTCATTTCCCATATCCCATCAAAATTGCAAGCATTTAACAAAGGGTAAACTCATTTGTAATTCCAAATATACAAGGTGGACATACATTTTTAATGATTGCCAGAATCCACAAGGGATGTTTTTGGTGATGCTTGATGTGTTATTGTTAACTGAACACTCATCTCTGTGGGGAAAGGTTGCACCTGACAGGTTCCACAGACTGTGGCCCAGTTGCCCTATGCAGGAAGTGGCTGCTGAGGTAGGAGCAGTTGCATCAGATGAGAAACTCAACACCCTGCCTTGCTGGTAGAGGAAAACAAAGCAATTAAGGATGAACTGTTCCTTGAAATATCTTAATGTTTTGGGATTTTGAAATTCTCATTGAGATCATACTCAAAGTATGTTTAACAACTTGCTGCGGGGATGGGGGGTGGTAGTCAGCTCATGTATATATGACTCAGGCTCAGACAAGGAGGCAACGCTCAGAGGAACTCTTCCATTATTTCACTTCTTCATTTTCGGGCAACCGGTGCTAGAGGCGACCATGTCAGCCAAGGGAGGATGCAAGGAACCTCAGCAGCCCCAGTGCCAAGAGCCCCAGGTCCAGGGCAAGTGCCAAGAACGTAAGTAACAATATTATCAATAATGTCGACAGAGTAAAATTGCTCTTTGCTCTTAAATGATTGCTATTTATAACCCAGCCCATCTGTGCTCACCTTATCGACTTTTCAAGGATGAAAGACTGAGTGGCTGTTGCATGTATTCAAACGTGTCTTTTTCAAAACATTGATCATGTGGTCCGACAATATGAGTTGTTCAAAGGGGAAACATAGTATATTTCCGCAATGAAAAATAGTCCATGTTCACTTCGATATTTTGTGTTCATTAACTCTATACAATGCTATTCTAATGCAACCCCTATCATAGCATTTCACCCAGCTTTAACAGTATCACCATATATAATAATGTCTAAATCCTGATTACCTTTACTTACTTATGCAGCATAACACGCTATTAGACTTGGCAGATCGGCACAACACCCCAGATGCCCGAATACTTGAACACAAAAAAGATATAAGTATTGTGGATTTGAGTAAATTACCTCTGTGGTAGTATGGCCCATATACTTCAGTCAAAAACAGCACAATTTCATACATGAGAAATACAATACATGGAGATAAATGCCCATCAGGGGAATCAACAATTATTTGTGATTAAAAACAACAGTTGCCCCAACTCTTTTGCAAAGTTCTGCAATTATTTATTTTCGTTACATTGAAACAAATATATCTAAAGCACACTTCAATATTTGGCTGCAATCATCATGAGACATTACTTTTCAGCATAGTTGGGGAATTTACAAATAGTGCTCGTGAAGGAACTTGACAACACATTTATAAGTGCAAACGAACAGAAAAGGGAAGTATGCAAAAAACGATTTCCAAATGTCTGTCAACATATCTATGTCAAACCCAATGTTTGCATCATGGCGATAGAGCAACGGTCTGCAACCTGCAGCTTGCCAGCTTCAGCCCTAGCCAGCTTAGTCAATGGTGAGTTAACATGGGAGTCATAGTCCAAAACATCTGGAGAGCCACAGGGCGCAGATCCCTGATCTAGAGACTGCAAAAGGGAAACACACTGTTTATTGTATTCGGGTGCAAGGACCCGGGTCCCAAGAGGGGTGCACAAGGCAGTCAAGGACATTATCAGGTCTCGTAACTTAAGGTCTGGTCATAAGGGAAAGCAAAGGATACAATGTTAAATGTGTATTAACTTTGTGGGCTTATTAGTGCCAACCAATAAACAGGCTCCCACATGAAGAGCAGATTAGTGCAGGTAGATTGGCTGGAGTATATTCCTGCAGGACAGAACATGTGGCATTGGAGGCATCTGTGCAATTAAGCCTGATCTAGTAATCAGCAAAACTCTGTGAGAGGATGAGTTGCCCTCACATCTCTATGACCAAATTGCAGTTTGGAGTATGCTCAAGAAACCTATGGAATTACTTAACTTTATGGATTGGCCTCAGGTTGCGCTTCTTGCAACAGTTGGGTGAGGCCAGATCTGGGGAAATATTTGTCGGAAGACAGCAGGTTAAACCTCTCACAAAGTGTGAAACATTTATGTGGCCACTGTCAGCAAATGTCAGCAACTTAATGCTGTCATCATGACGTGCTCGGACATACCCAAGAGTTTCCTCAGGGATCTACAGGCTTTCATTTACCATGTTTAGACAGTGAACTGCTAATGCTGCATTCACCAGATATCTTCCTACAGCTTGGTGTCGACAGTCCTCTCATTTGAAAACCGAGCGAGTACACCAAGGCTGTCCATGTCGGCTATCAGCTGACAGCTTTGGAGCAAAAGTATCAGCCATATTTGCAGGCAGCCATCACAGAGTTGAGATCCATTACTGACCAGATCTTCAATGCGAGACCTGAGTCCGCACATCTACTGCAAATAATGGCTGAGATAAAAAAAATTCTATTGAGCAGACAGAACTCATAAAGGAACATGCCTCATGTGCCCAGAAATGGATCAGGCCACGGCAATGGGTCTTAAGCTACATTCCAATTTCATCTTTTGATTCATTTCTAGCTGCAGAATTCACAGCAGTCATATGTCCTTGTGCATGCAGGTAGGATAGCAATCAGAACACCCACCAAGCTGTCCCCTCCACCCTTCCTCCTGTTCAGGCTGAAGTGTCTTTCGGCATTAACTTTGAAAATGCAATATCAAAAATATGTCATAACCAATTCTTCTCTGGGAAAGTCAGTAGCTTGGTATTAAAATCGTGGTCTTTGTAGACTCAGAAGTAGCAAAAACTGAAGCTATCAGAAACGGAGAAGCCTAGATTTCTTGACAGCAAAATTAGAGGCGGCACCAATTAATGTTTTTAGGTAATAAATATGTTCCTTTCTTAAAAGACATGATCTGCTGCTATCAAGGCACATCTGCTGGGAGAAATTGAAGCAAATAGCAGGGGCATCTAGCATTGCTAAAAGTCCGTGATCGCATGGGTCTTGTCTGGTGCCTTTGTTTATAAATAGGAACGATGATGCTTTCTTTCCATGTGGCAGGGAGTAACTTGGTTTTACCAATGAGAGTGAACGTCCAGGTTATTTTTTTTAATCAGCTGAGAACAGGTCCCATCAGGCCTAGGCACCATAGATGATTTACAGGCACTAATCATGTTCCTCACGTCTATCAAATTCCCTTGACAGACCCACCGCTCAGTTATGTCATTAATATTATTGGCAAAACAGGTAGACTTAATGCCCAAGGTAGAGTCTACTTGTCTTACCCATTCTGACTCCAGCACATCACAAACAGTAGAACTATATTCTTGGGTAGAATTAATACGTCGCCAAATGATTTTAGTGTCGTTCTTTACACTGCAGAATACTACTTGATGCCACTTCCTGCATTCTAGATCATACTTGTGTTGTTTTAGCCATACTCTGTAGGCAACCAGACGTCCATGCTCCTTAGGCTCTAGAACATCACACGTTATGCCTCTTAGCTCCATTCTTAGTTGTCTTTTCCCATTTGTTATCTCAATATCAAATGGGTGTTGATAAGCTAAGCATACTTGGTAGGCACCTTGATTAATAAACCTGTTCTTCTCTCTAAGAATGCAATTTCTGATGCATGCAATGTGTAATTGATAACTCTCAATTCCCTCTTTGTTAATTTCAAAAGTCAAGTCACTCTGATACATGCCTTCATATGCGGAGCCAAAACTTTCAAGCAACCAAGTTGCCATCTCCTGCCATAGACAAATTATTGGTAGACCAAGTAAAATGATCATTATGTGGATTAGTAATAAGTATCCCTCTGTCCCATCCTGGGGGTTCTCAATACACACCCCCGCACACACACACACACACAGACAATGGAGTCTATGCAGAGTCCGTAGTCAATATATACAATTCATAGGTGGTGGTGGAGAGTGTACATGGGGAGACACATTCTGGGACACACATCTCTAGAGGAGAAGGGAGATGGAGCTTGAGGGCACCCAAGAATGCATGAATGCTGGTTACATTGCTAATTTCTAGGTTATGGTTTTCTAGTGGTAGTGGGGTGAAGAAGATGTAGGCGAAAAAGTCAGTAGATGCACAGGGTGGGCAGGAGGCAGAAAGAATGAGAAGAGTGCTAGAGTCTAGAGCAAGAAGAGTGACATATTGAAAAAGACAGGTACCCAAATAAAGGAGGTAAAACCATGAACGGATTTAAAGAGAAGAAGACATTTGAAGAGGGACAATTGTTGCATAGTGATCAATACAGCTTGAACGTGGTGGGGGGGTAGCAGCTGAGCAATGGCAGTTGTGCTTAGTGTGAGAATTCTGTTGAGGAGGGTGTGGTAGAAGAGAGGGAGGCCCATGAGGGAGAACAAGAGTATACAAGGTGACTGAGTACTAGGGTGGAAATTAAAGGACAGATTGTTTAGATTTTAAGCTGGTGGAGCCTGGCCGCAATTGCAGAAGAGGTGAAACAGTGATGGAGTTTAAGGTCACTGTTCAAGCGGAGACCCAGCTTATGAGCACTGCGATCATTGAGGAAAGGGAGGTTAAAAGGAGGTCAGAGGAGTTCAAATGGGTGAGAGTATGAAGGAAGGGGCATTTCGGGCATATGGGTTACTAACTTCAAGTCTTGGAAGATTTAAGCATGAGACTGCATAGTGTGATCAATTGATGGATGCCTAGAAGACAATTGGAGATCCTTGAAGAACATTTGGAGATGAAGGAAGCCAAGCAGAAAAGGAAATCTGCATTTCATTAGCAAATAGGTGCTACAAAGATCTGAAGGAAGAGATAGGCTTTCAGCGGGACAAGGCAAAGAGGGTAAAGAGTAGCGGCCCATGAACAGAGCCGTGTGGGGCCACCAGCACAAGAGGTGTTCATATGGATGTCTCCTTGTTTCAAGAGATGGACTAACATTGCTAAGAGTGGCAGGAGGCCAACCACAAGAGATGAGTGATGTGTCCTAGATTCTGAGTAAAGAAAGGGTAAGAAGGAGAGATGGTTGGTAAACAGTGTTGAAGGCTGCAGAAAGGTCAAGAAGAATAAGGTTTGATGTGAGTTTTCAGGGGTGGGCAATATTGAGAAAGTTGAAGAAGTGGGTCAATGCAGTATCTGTGTAGTGACAGCAATGGAGTCCAGACTGAACAGTGTCAGAACGTGCTAGCTTCCAAGTGTCTGGAGATCTGTTGAAGTACAGGTTCTCATTTTACCTACCATTCCTCATTCCACCCTGCCCCTAAATCTCTATGTCCACCTTTTGACCCACAACCCTGCAACTGTTTTTACAGCCCACCCACCACCACATCTGGGCTCAACTTTACCACGCCGCTGCCTACGCTGTTAGACAGTCCCATCCCTTCACTGACCTGCGCTCTATAAGTCAGAAGGGACTCGGAGTAGTTCCCTTCTCCTCTTTTCCTGGGAAAGGCACTTCCTTTTGTACTTTTTAAAACATGTTTAAATGGCTGTCACAATATGCTGTGTGCGGATAACCGTAACCCCCTCATTGGGCAGCATTTCATTGTGGTAATGGCGCATGGGTTCACATTACGGTACTCAGTTTGCTTTGGCCTGTAACTTGGGCTCTGAGCCATTACCAAGTGGTAATGCTCCCCGCCTAGGGAGTTATACCTTAAATAATAATAGTATTGTTTTCTAATATACCACTCCTTGGCAGACCCCTCCAACCTATACTCTCAGTAATAACATGTGTTATCATTTCTCAATTTTAATGGTACTTGGTTAATTGACCCTGGAAGGATGTAAGGCTAAGTTTGCTTGAATTTTCGACCTTGTAAAGTGCATGCTGCTCTCATGTCAAGGATCAACATTTTACTCATGATCTCTCCACCCTTAGAATCTAATCTGTGCTTCAATCCTGTTGTGCGCTGTGACCACTGCCATGACCATCCAGAAGGATGCCTTCTGTTTGCTCACCTATGATCCTTGTGGTGGGTACTTCAGAACTCTTCCCTCTACTTGTTGGATTCCACAGCTGCATGCACCCTTCCTCACACCATGATGCCCTTGCCCTGTGGGGGAAAGCAGGCTGCCCACTTGCACTAAGAGTGATATTTAGCCACCACGGATGGTCCATCTAGTTTCGTAATTATCCCCCTATTGCTGTTGAAAATATTTCCAATACAAGTGATGGAAGACCTTGAGTTCCAAGCTGATATTTTTGTGCACCTCATTTTAACCTTAATATTTTGCTTTTATTTTAGCCTATGGACTGGTGCAGCAGTGCCAGGACCATACTCCTCAATGTGCCTCAGGTGAGAGATTAAATCAGGAACACAATCACCTGTTTTCACCCCCTCTGCCCTCTCATCACTGAATGCACTGTGGTGGATATCAAAGGTATACTCAGCCCCTGCCACAATACCCCCAATCGCAGACCCATCTCCACCCATAACAGGAACAGCAGACACTGTGTACATTATTCTGTCAAAGCCCCTCCTGTGTTTATCCTAGATCCTCCCACACTTAAACATTACATCACATCAAGTGAGAACCCACCAAGCTTATGGTAATGGCTGAAAGGAAATTGGTGAGCAGTCATTACACACTCAGGTTATGTTCCTATAAACAGTAAAATTCACATATGTTCATATTCCACTGGCATGACTTCATAGCAGGGGAGTGCAGCATTGCATCAGCCTCTTAGGTCTCTGGTGGTGAAGGAAGGAGGCTTCCTAAAGGGGGCGGAGGGGGTGCTAAGGAGGTGCCCAGCACCGTAGGTATATTTATTTTCATCCCAGGTTGTCTATGCAGTCCATTTACGGGCCGTATCCACCACGTATATTGCTGGTCAATACAGTCAGAGCCGGATGTCGAAAATGGGCACTGAGTGGCCACACAACATAAAATTGTTGCGTGGCCCTATCATCAGCAGGGTTCATTTGCATGAAGGGCTCAGCATGACAGTCATTCAGACTCTTAGGTGAAATATATCCCCATTGTTGATATTTACTCATCTACAGTTCTATATATGCTATAAAACCCCCCCTCTTCTCACTTGTCCTTTCTGCTTACCATGCTCAGTATCTCTATGCAGACAAAACACACCTTTTAAGAGAGATGTGTTATTTTAGAATAGAAAACTATTAGCAATCTGAGAGTCCAATTATTATGGCTTCATGCAGCATAATGTATATCCTGTGCATGCTGCTACCAGCCCACGATAGCGAATAATTTACTGAGATTATATTTGCAAAAATGAATGGAACATGGCTTCCAACAAATGACTGTTACTACATAGATTACTACAACTTTTTCGGCCATCTGCAGATAAATAATTACACCGTATTGCTTAACTATGAAATAACATACTGCTATGCAGGCCCATCTCAGCGTCCGCATACTGTCCACATGTTTCAAAATGTTAGTTGATATCTCTTCTTTTATAAGATAAGTATATTCATGCATGAGCAGGGATCCAACCAACATCACAGCACGCTGTGACCTGCAGAAACAAATACACACTGTGACCCAGTGCAAATACAACATCTCATAATCTTATAAAAAAAGGAATATAGTTGAGAATAGAAACTCTTTATTGTTTGAAAAGGGACTTCTTGATGTGCACATATATGCCTGCCACCCACGGGTCTCTTCAGGGGGCATGCACTCACTCAACCAGCGAAAGGCTGAACTTTACATTTAATATCATTTCCTTTCTTTCATTTCACACTAACTAAGCTTGCTCTAAGCAAGCCCTCTCAGCCCTGGAGATAACATCCCCTGCCAAAGATCAAAAAGGCGGCCGTGTAGTAGGGAAGCCAATGTCTCAATCCCAGAATTTCGGGAAGTAGTGTTTTCACAATTACACTATACTGGCCTTCCTCCTGGAAACATAGTGCAATGTGTGATCAGTGCATTGAGTGGAGGGGCCATCATGTTCCACAGCATGCAACTACCTGCATATCTTTGGAAGGGCATGTTTAGAGTTGTCTCACTTTACAAGTGGACAAAAAACATTGCAAAACTTTAGATATTCGAGTTAAAAAAGCTACGAGGCAGTGATAACCAAAGAACAACATGCAATTACAACAGCATGCTAAGGCGTTCCACTCTAGTACAGACCTGAAAATCTGGATCTTCAAACAGTGCTTAAAAGGCTTGGGGAAATGTCCACTGTAGCAGAAAATGGCTCTAAAAAGGGAATTCTTTCTGTTCAGGGCATCGAGAAAAAGGGCTCACCTGGCTCCTAGATTATGGAATTCATGACCTTTTGATGTGAAGTCTTCTTCTACTCTTCATTTATTTAAAACACGTCCAAAACAGTATTTGTCTCTCTGACCCAAGAATGCTCTGCTGGATTTTCTCTTTTCCAAGCATTGCTGTGCTTATTGGTGTTAGCTTAAATTGCTCTTCCATTTATATTGTACTGTTGTTCATGTTTGAAAAGCGCTTTGGATAAATATGTGCTATACGTACTATAAATAAAAAAAATACAAATGAAGTAACAGATTTAAGGCTCTAAACCTCCTATTGGAATAGGTGCAAAGAGGTGAAAGCCACAGAGACCTGTCTTTGTAGTAACTGGTCTGTAGAACATTTGAATATCTTTTTAAATTGAGAAATGTTCCAACCTTTCCTCATATATATCACTGTAATCAGAAAATGTAATTTTCTACTGAAAACACCATTTCCATCCATGTATCCATTTGCTGCAGCACAGTCAACCATTCGAGAGTGTGGCAATGGACTGAAGGAGTGTGTGGGTTTTGGCAACAGTGAAGTGTGTGTGCATATACCTAACAAGACAGTGCAGTGTAAAGCCCAATTTGGAAAGCAAAACCCTTCATGGTCTCACATACCCCAGCACTGGATCAAATAATTGTTTTTAAATTTTTTATTTTGGATTCGTATAGCGCACTACAACCCTTGGGCAACGAGGCGCTGCAAGAAGACTGAAAGTAGACTTGCTTCAGGGTTACATGTGAGCGGCCCCAGTTAGATACAATTGCTTAGTTACAGTACAGTACATGGTATGAAAGCGACAGGGGGCATGGAACACGAAACAGGTTAGAATGAGAGGCTGTCAAACAAAGAGGCAATTTTTTATTGCCTTGCAGAAGGCTGTATCAGATTCGATCATTCTGATTTGGGCTGGGAGGGTGTTCCAGTATGTTGCTGCCATGAATGGGAAGCTGGAGCCACCAGCTTGGACTCGGCGAGTGGTAGGGACAATGATGCGATTGGTGTATGCAGACCTGTAATTGATGAACTTTCTGTGTGCTTACAAAAACGACTGACATCCTAAACAATGTACACAGTATCGAAGCATTTTTACAAATGTATTTTGAGCATTGAACTATTTTGACTTCCCAGAAAATGTGCTTTCTATTGTAATCTGTGCATGGAAATGTTATGGTATTTGATATTTATACTGCGCCCATCACCATCGTAGTGGCCTTACAGCACCTGACCTTGTCCTAGAGGAGGAGTATTGTGACCCTGCCAGCTTGTTGCCAGAACATGGTGCTTCAATATGAAAGGAGGAGGGTTCAGAGGAAGGGAAGCTGATAGGACATGGAGATTAACCAGCAGACAAATGATTATGAGGGGAAATACACGGGATGAGGGCGAGAGACCATGTTTCTGAATTGTGATTAGCTAAGGATGTGCAGCTGGCATTAATAACAGCTGTACTGACCACATAATTAAGAGAATTTACTCTACCTCATCTACCAGTGACTTTGTATTGTAAACTGCACTGTAAACTACATCACAGCTCTGACTTCATTGCACAGGGAGAGCGCTGACTCCATATGACGAATCTTTGATGTTTTTTATACCTGTCTATAAGGTCATACGGGTGGCTTTGTGGGTCATCAGGGAGTCACTGCCTCCTACAACATATTATTACAGATTGCTTTGTGGCGTTGTAGCACCTTCCAACCTCAGGATTGCACCCGTGATTTACTCCCTGGCATTAATAACAAGGCTTAACTGTGATGGCAGTATCTAGATCAGACAGTGCTTGGTGCGAGATATGACTGGTTTGTGGTTGAGTGATGGACTGAGATGTGCTCAAGCAAAAAACAATCCGATTTAGTAAACCTGAATCAGTGATGAGAATCAATGTTGAAGTGTGTCTGGTTCAAGAAACTGCATTTATAATTACCATAAGATCATAATTGTGCATCCCCAGTACATCTATATCTTCCAGCTGCCACCAATTCTTTGCTGACACCATTCTTCTCATTCTTGCCACACAGAGCCTTGCCCACCTCCATGTCAAGACTAGCAGTCAGTAAAAGGTGCTAAGAAGTGTTAATTGCACTTGGGAAGGACCAGTCCTCTTCCATTCTGCCTCAGGAAGAAAAATCCCCAACTCCACAATTTGTGATGAAAACCAGAAAAGTTATTCATTATCAAATATTGCATTTCTTATTTCAGAAGAGATAAACAACACCTGATGACTGGGGTCCCCTCTGTAATACAGGGGCACTTCTTCATTAGATATGGACCTATTGTCTTACCAGAGTATAATAAATGTATTATGAAATCTAAAGAACTTGGTGTCTGTTGCTCTGCTTAATTCCTAGTAATAACTGCAAAACTGAGGAAATGATTGGAAACGGCTCAGTGGGGTCCCCTTATCTCTAAAGATAAGCAAGATCTGGTAAAAGACTATCATGAAAAATATAATGACCTATGTCTACAAATAAAACACTCTCCCTCACAGCGAGAGTACTTTAGGAAAGATGCAAACTACAACTGTACAACACACAGAGATTTGCAATAATCATTATAATATTTAATAATAGTACCAATTTTAATGCTGATAATTATACTATTAACGGCAATAATAATGACACATGTGTTATAGTTTATCTTTATTAAAGTGCTTATTCCTATTGCAAAGGTATATGATGGATTGTTTGCAAAGCTTTTGGGGTTCTGACCAAAAACACATACATAAGCAAATATATATATATTATAGGACAGTGGTCACTGCTCTATAGTTAAAGTGAGTCGAGACACATAGGAACCCCTCAAAATTGTATTGTTAATAACATTTGATTCAAGTAACAGATGTTGCCGAAAATACAATAGTCATTAAAGGTGTGCGGGCCGCCCCTGACTGCAAAGTTTTGTAAAGATTGGTGAAACAATAAAAAAGTTATTGAGTGTCCAAATATTTTTTTTTCAAAAACTGTGTCCTGCTTCCCATTAATTTTCACATAGACAAAAAATATAAATTTTTTCTGAAGCGCACAGCCTAAACCACTGGACAGATTTGGACCAGGTCTGAAGCAACTTGGGCACAAAGCATTGACTCGCGATCCATCCGTGATTTGGTGTTATTCCGTGCCGAAGTTATTTTAAAATTTGACAGAGAATTATAGTTATATCTCCAATTGTGCATTGCAGGATCATGGTTTTCAGAAATGAAATTAATGCCATCTTGTTTTTCTCTCAATACGACAGATATTCGTGGCTATAGCAGAGGTTATAGGAAAATGAAAAGCAGTAAAATGCTATTTGCGGGTCAGAAAACATACAAATGCCATTAGGGTAGAGGTGGTGGGGTGGCTAGGAAGCATTTCGGGGGTGAAAAATCACTGGCTATGGCCAATAACTCAATTGGCATCCAAACCTCCCATTCATGCAATAACCATGAAAGACTCTGCTGAGCTTTAAGGTGAAGAAAGGGCCAGTCTCCTCAGGCCATGTTGCACGATAAATAGCCAAACTTAAAAGGCCACTTAGAAGAATGGGCAAGCTCTTTTCTTGCTTTGAAGCTAAGCAGGGTCAGCCCCGCTTTGATGCTAAGCAGGGGCAGTCCCAGTTACTGCATGGATGGGCAGCTGAATGGGCATCTGAATTATATACTTTTTTAAACCTTGCTACAGTCAGTCCTTGAAGGTTTTGCACTCAGAAACAATGTTTTGCCTTTTGCTGAAGTGAATTCCGGTATTTGTAGTCTCCCAATCAATAATAAAAAAAAATGTATTTTTACAGCAACAGTCGGTTTCCCATCCCTGCAGTAATTGGGACAAACACTCTTAGCTTTAAAGTGAAGAAGCAGTCAGCCCACTAAGGCCATGTTGAATATAACGTATGTTGCCACCTCTGAGAAGAACACTTAGAGAACCATGACCTAAGGAGACTGGATCTTTCCTCACATTGAAACTAAGCAGGGTCGGTCCCGTTTACTGAATGGATGGCAGGCAGTCCACTGTCCTGAATGCCATGTTTTTTCTTAGTTTTAAATATCTCACAAAACACGTAATCCGCATTTTTATAAAACAGAAAAAATTACACATTCCCCCTTACACTGCACATAAACTCAAAAAGACGACCACACCGTCTCCGGGCTACATTACAAAACAGAAAAAATGAAATTTAAAAATAAATCACATTTATGCTGAATGCTGCTATCAGAAAACCCTAGCCTTAAGGAGTTCAAGATGTAGCACTTGACCATTATGCTACAATGATGTTATTGTTTAGATCTTCACAAGTTTCATACCTAGCCTTTTACCATTGAACATATTAAATTATAGGCTAAGTATGAAATGTAGACATCAAGAAGCACCACGCATTGTGGCCTAGTGGTTAAATGCTGAGCCTTGACCTTTGGCAGACCTGGATTCAAGACTGTATGTTTTTTTTTATTTAACTAATTTGATTTAATTAAAAGATAAGCAATGCAAGTGGGAGGTGGTAAGGTTTGTTGCAGTGCAGTCGTGTGTTATTATTTAGCATGAGGGCATTTAGACGTGGCTGCAATGTCAGCCACGTCCAAACATCCCTTGTGCCAAAATAACAGCACTGTAATGGATATCGCGCTGAAAAGGGTGTCCTGAAATGGGCACTGTGGCGGAATGCCAGTTCCAAATCACCCAGCGCCAAAATGATTTCGCTAAAAAGGGGTATACTGCTTGGAGAACGCTGGTTAACCAAAGTGTGTGCTCCATGGAAAATAAAAGAATCTCACTGCGCATTGCCTAAACACATTGTGAGTTCGTAAAGCCTGCAGTCTTCTGGAAGTGTTCTAAAAATCTATTGAATAACAAAACCCTTGCAATTTAAGGAAAAAACTTTAGTTGCAGGGACGTTAAGATGAACAATACATTGTAACAAAACCTTTGCCATTCAAAGTATAATTTCTACCACAACCTATTTCCATCAACAGTGTCAAAAGCTGCACTGTAGTCTACGAATACAACATAGGCCGGGAACTTCTGAATAATCCAAGCCTGCTCTAAGATGATAATCAGAGCCAAACCATTGTCAACTGTGCTGGGGCCCTGCCTGAACCCTGTTTGGTTACGCGTGGTAATGTCATCCTGAATCCATTGATTTAATTCACCTAGCAATACCTTAGCAAATAGCAGGGGCATCTAGCATTGCTAAAAGTCCGTGATCGCATGGGTCTTGTCTGGTGCCTTTGTTTATAAATAGGAACGATGATGCTTTCTTTCCATGTGGCAGGGAGTAACTTGGTTTTACCAATGAGAGTGAACGTCCAGGTTATTTTCTTTAATCAGCTGATAACAGGTCCCATCAGGCCTAGGCACCATAGATGATTTACAGGCACTAATCATGTTCCTCACGTCTATCAAATTCCCTTGACAGACCCACCGCTCAGTTATGTCATTAATATTATTGGCAAAACAGGTAGACTTAATGCCCAAGGTAGAGTCTACTTGTCTTACCCATTCTGACTCCAGCACATCACAAACAGTAGAACTATATTCTTGGGTAGAATTAATACGTCGCCAAATGATTTTAGTGTCGTTCTTTACACTGCAGAATACTACTTGATGCCACTTCCTGCATTCTAGATCATACTTGTGTTGTTTTAGCCATACTCTGTAGGCAACCAGACGTCCATGCTCCTTAGGCTCTAGAACATCACACGTTATGCCTCTTAGCTCCATTCTTAGTTGTCTTTTCCCATTTGTTATCTCAATATCAAATGGGTGTTGATAAGCTAAGCATACTTGGTAGGCACCTGGATTAATAAACCTGTTCTTCTCTCTAAGAATGCAATTTCTGATGCATGCAATGTGTAATTGATAACTCTCAATTGCCTCTTTGTTAATTTCAAAAGTCAAGTCACTCTGATACATGCCTTCATATGCGGAGCCAAAACTTTCAAGCAACCAAGTTGCCATCTCCTGCCATAGACAAATTATTGGTAGACCAAGTAAGATGATCATTATGTGGATTAGTAATAAGTATCCCTCTGTCCCATCCTGGGGGTTCTCAATACACACCCCCGCACACACACACACACACAGACAATGGAGTCTATGCAGAGTCCGTAGTCAATATATACAATTCATAGGTGGTGGTGGAGAGTGTACATGGGGAGACACATTCTGGGACACACATCTCTAGAGGAGAAGGGAGATGGAGCTTGAGGGCACCCAAGAATGCATGAATGCTGGTTACATTGCTAATTTCTAGGTTATGGTTTTCTAGTGGTAGTGGGGTGAAGAAGATGTAGGCGAAAAAGTCAGTAGATACACAGGGTGGGCAGGAGGCAGAAAGAATGAGAAGAGTGCTAGAGTCTAGAGCAAGAAGAGTGACATATTGAAAAAGACAGGTAGCCAAATAAAGGAGGTAAAACCATGAACTGATTTAAAGAGAAGAAGACATTTGAAGAGGGACAATTGTTGCATAGTGATCAATACAGCTTGAACGTGGTGGGGGGGTAGCAGCTGAGCAATGGCAGTTGTGCTTAGTGTGAGAATTCTGTTGAGGAGGGTGTGGTAGAAGAGAGGGAGGCCCATGAGGGAGAACAAGAGTATACAAGGTGACTGAGTACTAGGGTGGAAATTAAAGGACAGATTGTTTAGATTTTAAGCTGGTGGAGCCTGGCCGCAATTGCAGAAGAGGTGAAACAGTGATGGAGTTTAAGGTCACTGTTCAAGAGGAGACCCAGCTTATGAGCACTGCGATCATTGAGGAAAGGGAGGTTAAAAGGAGGTCAGAGGAGTTCAAATGGGTGAGAGTATGAAGGAAGGGGCATTTCGGGCATATGGGTTACTAACTTCAAGTCTTGGAGGATTTAAGCATGAGACTGCATAGTGTCATCAATTGATGGATGCCTAGAAGACAATTGGAGATCCTTGAAGAACATTTGGAGATGAAGGAAGCCAAGCAGAAAAGGAAATCTGCATTTCATTAGCAAATAGGTGCTACAAGGATCTGAAGGAAGAGATAGGCTTTCAGCGGGACAAGGCAAAGAGGGTAAAGAGTAGCGGCCCATGAACAGAGCCGTGTGGGGCCACCAGCACAAGAGGTGTTCATATGGATGTCTCCTTGTTTCAAGAGATGGACTAACATTGCTAAGAGTGGCAGGAGGCCAACCACAAGAGATGAGTGATGTGTCCTAGATTCTGAGTAAAGAAAGGGTAAGAAGGAGAGATGGTTGGTAAACAGTGTTGAAGGCTGCAGAAAGGTCAAGAAGAATAAGGTTTGATGTGAGTTTTCAGGGGTGGGCAATATTGAGAAAGTTGAAGAAGTGGGTCAATGCAGTATCTGTGTAGTGACAGCAATGGAGTCCAGACTGAACAGTGTCAGAACGTGCTAGCTTCCAAGTGTCTGGAGATCTGTTGAAGTACAGGTTCTCCAGGATTTTACAATATTGGAGGAGAATGCAGACAGGCTGAACAATGGCAGGTTGTCAGGGACACCCAAGGGCTTCTTGAGGATGACTTTAAGGATGGATATATGTAAGCATCCTGGGAAGATCCAAGTTGAGAAGGAGTGTTTGAAAAGGGAAGACAGATGGGAGCAGGATAGGAGTGCAAGGTCGTTGACAGTGTGTGGATGAAAAGGATCTGCAGGAGTATAGGACATGCTTGCTGTATGGAGAATGTGAGGCAATTCAGAAGGACAGCTTGGTGATATGGAATCAAGGGGGCATGGAATAGAGATGAACACAGAGGAACAGGGGACAAGGGGGAGTAGTAAGTGTGTCATAAATCTTGGATTGCTTAAAGGAGGAATGGGGAAATGTCATCACTGAGAAGGAAGAGAGATAAATTGGGGGCTGTACTGCAGGAAATATTTTGAGGGGGTGTGAGTGGACATAAGAGATTGGGTTAGAAGTGTAGTGAGAGCATAGAGTGCTTCATTGTGGCAGACAAGGAGTCGAAGGGAGCAGGAATTACACCATCCCCACAGTTTTGAGGGGGTGATTCGTGGGAGTGAACCAGATCTGGTCCATGCACGGGATGGAGTAATTTTGCATTGAGGGTAGTACTGGTCAAAGTGAGATCTAAGAGCTAAGTAGAATTGATGGATGCTCTGGTCCATGGAGGAGTCCTGGGGTGGTGCTAGTGTTAGAAGAGAGGATATAACATCCATCAGATAGAGCACAAGCGACTCATGTTAACTCGAATGTAGGTATTTAAGGGGTGAATTCGAAGGAGAAAGGGATCCAGGGCCAAAAAAGATGTTGAATTGTATGCAAAGGTTTTCAAAAAATGAGGTGTCAATAGTGAAGTTTTATGAGGTGAGGTAGATGTATGAAACATAAGGTCAAGGGGATTGCCTTGAAAATTGGTTAATAGAATGTGGGGACATGCCAGTGAGTGGTTAGAGAGGATACAGTCCAATTCAGGTCATGGCAGGAGACTTGTGGAAGGATAATGTCCTTTATAAGACTGATAGAGACATCAGTAAGAAGATGTTCAAGTAAGGAGCCCGGGGAAGAAGGGGTTGAGGTGCCTAAAGGGTTGGTTTCTGGCTATGAAATATAGTGAGTGGAGGGCAAGCAGTTGGGTGGAAGTGTGATATAATGAGAGCAGGAGAAAGCCGCAGGCTTGAAACAGTCCTAAGACATTCACCCTGGTAACCACTAGTTGAACCTCTCCACTTGACTTGAACAGCTGAGGATAGTGAATTAAAGTAGCAGAGTCAGTGCAAAGGGCAGCAAGAGTGGCAGTATCATAGGGCAATCCATGTTTCAGCGATTCTAATGACTGCAAGTTGGGGGCTGTGGAGAGAGAATTTTTTTATGAGGAAAGGGGATTTCCGGCAAAGCCACAAAGTGACAGCGGGAAATTGAGAGTGAGAGGTGAGGGCAATGTATTGGAGGGGATGTCAGGGGAAGGCAAGGTTGGAGCAAAGGTGGTGGCCAATGTCTCTTTGTGAATGGTGCAAAGGAAGGGCACAGCATAGGAAAGGATTAAGGAGGGCGTGGGGGGGAGCAGAGGATGAGTCCAACCAAGACGAGTGAGGAATCCCTTCTTAAAGAGCAGAGAGAGAGAGAGAGTGAAGAGCATGATGAGCCTTTTTGCCATTATTTGAAGGCTCGATTAATTTCAGGGCAATGCAGCTCATCTTAGGACACTAACAGGGACACCAGCTCATTATAAGCATGTGCTGTTGGCCATAGGAAAATGCTAGGTGGCCCCAATGTACGTTTTGGGTTTTAATGTAATAAGGTAATCTCCAAAAGGCTGATCCAGCAAGCCATTGTGGGACAGTTTGATAATTTGTTGCACCATACAGCTTTTAGTATTGATCAATGTTACTGGCCCAATATGATTTAAGATGGACCATTTGACACACGTTTTCTTATCAAATGTCTCAACGAGTAATTTCCAAATATTTTTTCTGAAACTAAAAAAATGTGATCCATGAATGTCAGCCACATATTTTGATTAACGGTTAGTGAATCTGCCCGGGCATGTGACAGGAGCCAGAAAGCAAGGTGGTGGGTTTCTATGTTCTTCTGCATTCTCAAACTCTTGGTTTACATAGCACTCCCTTAGCACAAGTAAAAAGCATGGACATAATCCATGCCAATTACCTTCCTGACTTCTGATAAGACAGACATTTTCACAAAAATGCCCTTAATCAAATCCTGTGGATTTCCCTTGGGGAGAAAAGGGGATAAAGGATGGCGTTGTGCTTGGTTGGCCTGGAATTATGACTCTGTTGCTCTTTATGCCCTGACGTCTTATGGTTATTAAATAAACATAGCCCTTGGCCCTTTAGTGGTTGGTAGCTATAAAGCAATATGTGGCCCCAACAGCCATGCTCTGTAAAATGATCTCTACCATCATTCAACGTTGATTCAAAGGCAGGAGAGCTGCTATTCAAAGTTTGATAATAGACAGAGTTGAAGGTACAGACTCCAGAATTGGAAACAGACCGAGAGAGATTCTACCTCACCCCAACAATCAACAATGTCTAGGCTGCTGCTGTGCTGAGCACAACAGCCCTTATAAAGCATTGATTTAGCACACCAACGTTTCTCATTTCCAGGGAATACAAACATATATTTACAGGCAACCATATGCCCGTAGCACTGTCAGATCATGCCCCATGAGCTCTCAGTAAAATGAGGATTCTATTTCTCTTTAATTAAGAGGTAGGATGCCGGGCATATGGTACCCATTCTACAATATCACTGCGGGTGGGAACACACTCCTCTGTTTGCTAGAAACATGCAATTTGATTCTAGAATCCACTACGAGTCTCACAAGTACATCCCTCACAGATTATATGGGCACACGCATGTTCTCGGGTAAAGATAGCTTAGCCTTTGAATAAAGGTACCTAGGCTAACAGATATAATCTGGTCGAGCACTATCCAGGCCATTGTGTATAGTTGTATGATTGTAAATTACAATTTGGCTCTGTATCTAGGTACTTTAAGGGTTTTACGCACCATCATTAGTTTTTGGTTTACCTTGTGGTCCTTTCCTTCCTGGATTCATCCAGTGCTACTTACAATCGGTTACTGAAGTCAGCCAGCAGTAGCTCTCTCTCCACTCATCCTTACACTGTCTTTCACTCCCATGGCAGGATCTCCTGCCTGTAACCATCTGCACCTCTATCCATGTCCATCCAAGTGTGCACCTTACACTCTATCCTAACTGTATCAATATTAAGGCATTCCCTTGTTGCTGTTGTGTTAGATAGGTTCATGCTACGCAAAAGCAACTCATGCATACATTCATACACATAATTAACACATATTGAAACATACAATATTTTTGCAGCCCGGAATCCATCAAAAGTATCACTGGGGTCAAGTCCCAACCATTCAACGTCATATCTACTAATATTTACTCTGAGAAACAATGAACTCTGAAACAGCCAACATTGAATACTGAGTTCTACTAGAGGGTGATGTAAATATGTGATTAGATTCCTCAATCCTCAGAAAACGAGTTCCACAGTTAAAGTGAGCAGTAAAACATCTATTTCATCATAGTGGATACCAGAAGCCACAGCACACATTTATTGCCTGTCATCTTTCTCTAGTGCATAAAGTGCGAGTGCCATAAACTCCAACTTTTTTACAAAAGCTATTCTTGAACATGAATGAAAATGTCAGTGACATAGAAAATTGCTGAGTTTATCACATTAATCTTATTTCGATGGCCATCGCACTAGACCTAGTCAATCTCCTTATATCATGCCAATGTGACTGCCACGTGGACTCTCCTGAGAACAAAGACCCCAATGTTCTTATCCTGCTTACGTCAGCAGTGTAACGCATTTCCTGAGGATAGCGACATATCTATTTTTCCAGGTAGAGTTTGGTGGATTGTAATGTTAGCGGCACAAATCAAATCATATCGCAGGGCCCAATGCTAGGCAAATCTTTCCTGAAAAATATGTTATGCACTATCTAAATTTAGAGGACTCACTTGTTCGATATATAATTCAGAAACTGAAGTGAAAAATAGACATGTTTAACGAACCCCATCTACATTAAATTAGCTTTGGTATTTTGGCATTTTTGTAAAAAAAATATATTTCACAAAGATTAAGAACAGAGAAGACAAGTCGTTTTTAAAATTTGATAATCTCTTAAATAGGAATGAATAGCATTGGATGTTTTAAATATCGTTGTGCATTGTTGGTCTCTTTTGGGAACAAAGTTGAATGTCATGTTAATCATTGTTCATTTTAAATGTAACTTTATAAAACAGAAATAAACAAGACACAAAAGTCACCAAAACACAAATTGCATTGATCAATTCATGTCTGATCAACAGTCAGCTTTGGTTAGCAATTTTCTCTACTTGTCTGCCTTATATGCATAGGACTTCTGGCAGATAATGTTCTAGACAACAGCATGGAGTTGGATAATTTGCTTGCAGGAAATATACAAAAGCCTCACGATCGTGGCAAAAGTGCATTTTGTGAAAATCATGTTATTAAGTAGCATTTTCTGTATAAATTATACAATTTTCCACGGAACACAAATCGCATGTTAGTTTCTTCAGAAACAAGCCGATACTTACAAGAAAGATCAGAATGTTTGTGCCATAAGGATCAGTCTGTTGCAATCGGCAATTGGGCAATTGTAGACCGGCGACAAGTTTTCTAGCAGTACCATTTGATATAAAATTAAAATAGGTGTCAGGCCAATCACTAAGAACTCTAAAAGTTGTATAGAGACAGATCAAACTCCTCTTAAGGGCACCATGTGGGAAACTAACATTATCACCTTGCAGGCCTGCTGGCTTTATTGAATGTTTCAATGATTTCGTAATTGCTGTGTGGTCAGAATAGAACTCAAATAAACCTAACTGTAGCAAATTATCTTTCACATGATTGAGCCATTTGGATGCATTGGCTTTATCTCTCAGCATCACGCCAGCAATTATTAATTTATTTAGTAAGGCTTTATCGTAACATCAACTGCCCATGTTAATGTTGGGGCTATCTCTGGTGTATACATTATTGGGGTTCTGTGGTTTATACGTAGAGTAGCAGAGTAGCTTATCAGCCATGCTACTACTCATGCTCAAGAAGGATTATTTTTTCTCCCAGTCAAGCAATCGGCTATGAAATAGACCTGGAGCAAATGCCAGTAGTATATATAACCATGCCACCAGATCTGGCTTCATAGTTGTTTACAGCAGGATTCCCAGATCCTCCTCCATGTTGGAAGGTGAATCATAAACTTCCTGCAATACTTTGGTTCATCTTAACTGAACATTTCTCAATATGCGTATTCCAGTGTTTGGTACGTGGGAATTTGATAACCAAATAGTCAAACACTTTACCTATTTAAAGTAAACATTACTGATATGAAACACAGCCGAGTGTCATCTTTGAAGACACATTGCATGGGACTTTGGTGTATTAATAGCCATTTTACATTTGATCATACTAGAACCATTAATTAAATGTAATGCGATTGGGGTTTAAACAAACAATCCAACATCATCGGCATAAGCCAAACCTGAAATCTGCTTTTTTATTTTTTTATTACTTGTGTGTATCAAGTTATCTTGATTTTACAAGGATTCGTTTAACTTTTTCTGTATTCAAAGTTTTATTGTTTCATTTCACTGTTGTTGAGTTCTGGTTGTTCTGTCAAAGTAGCGCTGTCGGCATTTGCCTTACTGCATTGCATTAGAGCGGCTTGGAGGATCTTCACTGTAGCAATTGACCAGGAAGTTTTTTGGCCGCTCATCAATCGTTGCCACCAAACCTCTTCTTCACTCACGATGTAGGTCTCTGAAATCTGGCATAGGTACATTTGTCAGCTCTGTAGAGTAGCCGGGCAAACCAGTAGCAGGTGTCGCATTGTCTCCGTCTGGTCAGTTTTGAATAGCCGACATGTTTTGCTGCTTGATTGGCCTCTTACGTGTAGGATTTTGTTTGTGAGTAACAAGTTCAGGCGAGCTCTTAGGAAGGTGTGTCTCATCGGCTTATTTGGAAATCTCCACAGCAGCTGCATAGTTTCGTTTAGTTTCATTGAGAAGGGCGGGAGGTGGAGCAAAAGCTTGTTTGCGTTGGCTTTTTCTTGGGTAGCGATCCAGTCCGATTCTGCCAGTTTCCTTTTTATTTTGGTGGGATTCTGGATCAAGTCCTCTTCCGTGCATGCGATATGCTCGAGCTGGGTTCTTTTCTGTGTTGCCCAGTTAGTTATCATTTTGCACCTTCCTTCTTTGATTTCCGTGTCTATCAGTTTGTAGAGAGGGAGTGCCTCTGGGAGAATTGTTTTCCTGAATAAGGATATACTGCTGAATTCCACCGTCGCTTTTAAGGAGGTGAGGCCTAGTTCTCTTCTGATAGCAGCTGTCTGAGTTGATTTTGGAAGGTTCAGTGCTGATTTCCAGAAGAAGCCCTCAATTTTTTGCCAGATGTTGACCGGAATTGTTGGCACGGCATTGGCGCCGTAAGTTAGTGTGGGGACCACTTTGTAGAACTTAAGTATTGGTATCAGCGAGAAGCGGCCATATCTTTTGTCCAGGACTCTGGCCTGTGTTGTCACGGAGCGAACTTTTCTCCAGAGTTCCCTTTGCATGCTCTTCTCTGAGATTGTACTGTCAATCATTGCTCCCAGGTATCTGATGTTTGTGACAGTTTCAACTTTGACTTTTTCTAAGGTCCAATGGAAGGTTTTGGATCTTCTCGAGGTCCGTTCCAGGATGAGGACCTTTGTTTTTGCTTTGTTTATTAGCAGGTTTGCCTGCTCAATGTACTCTGATAGGTTGTTCAGCTGCCTTTGCAGTCCTATCTCAGTTCGGTCCAGCAGAGTTATGTCATTATCGTATAGAAGTCGTTGCACTGGCTCACCACCAATTTTTGGGGGGAAAGCTCTGACGGCTTGGCCTGAGTCTTTCAAGTCGCTGATAAACGCTGTGAATAGAGCAGGGGCCAGAGGGCAGCCTTGTTTCACTCCTCGGCTCGTTGGTATTTCTGCCGACAGTAAACCGTTGGTGTTCAGATTTACCCTCTAATTGTTGTGTCCTTGTGTAGAGCTTTTATCGAAGTGAGGATGTTTTCCGGGCATCTCCAAGCTTTGAGCTTCGCCCATAGTTTCTCTCTGTCCACTAAGTCAAAGGCTTGCGTTAGATCTATGAATGCAAGAAATATTCTGGATGTGCCTTCGAATGCTTTGCTCTTGATTATACTGTGTAACATGATGTTGACTGTTGTTGTGGAGTTTTTTTTTAATCCGGCTTAGAAGGGATCCGCACATGATGCTGTCCTTGCCCAGTCTTGCAATCTTTTTAACAGTAACATCCCGTAGATTTTTCCGATCGTGTCCAAAAGGGCAATTGGTCTGTAGTTGCATGGGTCTGACCTGTCGCCTTTTTTGTAGATTGGGACGACCATCGCTGTTGTCCAGGATCTCGGGATTGTTCTTGTGTTTGTGCAGTTACTGAAGACCCTGCTGATAAACGGTGCCCAGTTCTTTGGAACATTTTTGAGGTCTATGTTTGTGATGCCATCGGGTCCTGGGGCTCTGGAGGTTTTCAGTTTGGTATAATTTCTAAGATGTCCTCTTCGTCAGAGACGTCTGTCCATGGTGATTCTTGGTCGTCTCTTGGAGGGTTTCCCGATTTGATTGGCTCTTGAAATAGGGATTCGAAGTGTTCCTGCCATTTCTCTTCACTGGCGTTGTTTGTTGGAGAACTGTTGTTTGCGACTCCCGTCAGTTTCATCAGCTTCCAGAATTCTCTTGCGTTTTTTTCCAGCTCCGTTTTTCAACATTTCCTCAGAATCGTTTTGGTACAATGTTGCACGGTGGCTTTTTATCCACGATTTGTATTTCTTTGTTTCTGCTGCAAGTTCTTTATGCAGAACTTCTGAGTCGGAGTTTTTCGCGAGCCTTTTGAGACGTCTTATTGCTGCTCGTTTTGACACCACCTGTTTGTCGTACTGATGGGTTTTTTCCAGCCCCAGCGGACAGTTTCTTCTAGTTGTTGCTTTATAGGGGCTCAAGAGTGGTTGATAATGGACACTTGGTCTGATACATTCGTAATTTGACGATAGTTGGTCTATTCTTTCAGCCGTCAACCTGAGTCGATTGCCTTGGGTGTCGCTTTCAACGTCTAGGGGCATTGAGATTTTATGCACGCCCGTGGATTTCCATGTGGCTTGCAAGAGGTTGTGATCACTTGCGGCCGTCCAGATCACTTTGAAAGATGTCATCGCCTTCTGCATTTGTTCGGAGGCGAGAATGTAGTTGATTGTTCCCTTTTGCTTTATTCTTTCCCATGTTGGAATTCTCTTTGGGTTTGGGAAGGTTTGGGCCATGTTGTTAAAAACTTGTGTGATCATTAGTTCATTCCATTGCACGCCCCTCTCCTCTGCTGGTCCTTTTCGGGTGGTCTTTTGAGCAGTTGCGGTTTTCTCCTGGCATTTGGCATTGAGGTCTCCACATATAATAATGTGTTTGATTTGTTTTTCGACGTAGATGTTGTCGATCTCTTTTTCAATGGTCTTGAGGAACTTTGCGTCCGAGATTGCTTGTGGATTCCAGTAGACCACTATGATGGCAATTTGGGTCTTCTGGTTTTTCATTTTTTTCGCCTCGTGGTTTGTCCAGTTCAAGATGGTCACTAAGTGATGTTTCGAGGTTGCAGTTGATTAGGAAATGCTGATTCCGCTCCCTGATCGAACTGCCAGTAAAATGCCCGACGAGGGGCGACCTAGCCAGCTCTTCACCGCCGGTGCTATTACGATCTCGAAGCCGTCCAGAGATGGCTTTTCGATGAGCCAGGTTTCCTGTAGGGCTAGTACATCAAACCGGCCTAGATCGACTCCGCCTGTTCTCATGAGATGTTGAAACCTGCATGTGTTCCATGAGCCTATTTTTAAGTCGATCTCTGCGGTTTCTGTCGGTTCCTCTGTGGTCTTCTTGCTGGGCCCACCTTCGTGGACCACGGATTGCTATTTCTTTGTTGTTTTTGAGAGTGCTTTAGGTAGCCAGGCCCAGAGTTGTTTCATTTGTCCAGGTTTGTCCGAGTTTACCAGCGGCAATTTTTTGCTGGCTGAGTCCATTTCCAGTTCCCTGGTTCCTACTGGGGTTTTGTTTTCTTGGGGTGCTGAGGGATTTTGCGGGCGTCTGGCAGAAGTCGTCTGCTTTGGTTTTTCTCCCTTTGTCATGTATGTGGGTCCCTGTGTTGCATTTGTTTGGGGCTCTTTGTCTCGGCGTATTGTTGTAGATTTCTTCCTGCTCAGAATTCAGCCGCCGGTTGTTTGTGTATTGTCTCTCCATTCTCGGTATGTACTGTGGTCTATCCAGAGATTTTCTTGTTTTTTCTCGCTTCTGTTCTTCATGGTCACTGCTGTTAGACCAATTTGTCAGTAAGAAGCCTCGGTGGCGCAGCTCGTCCTGGGCTTCTTTGATGGAGAGGCTTGGAGCAGAAGATCTTATATGCACAAAGGATTTTGCTTTGTCATTTTTGTGGTATGGCTCAACCAAGGTGAGGTCATCCGATCTCAAGACTTTTAACGCTCTGATCTTTCTGAAAATTTGCAGTATCGTTCCTCTGTTCAGCGTGATGTATTCCTTGTTCCACGATGTTTGTTCCATTTTGAATGTCGTCACAGAGATGTTATTTCTCTTTTTTAATTTGTGTGGAGGAGTTTGTTTTACTCTCACTCTAGATCCCGTTGTTTTATCGTGATCAGTGGTGTGTTTGCTTTTCTCCTGAACTCTTTTACTCTCAAGTGTTTGAGTTTGTGATGGTTTCCTTGGCGATCGTGAGATCCTTTCCTGCGTTGTTTCTCTTTTTCCTCGGATACTTTGCAACTGGTTGGTTGAGTGAGTTGTGTTGTGAGGAAGGTTTTCTTTCAGACGTCTTGGTCCTGTTGTTTTTGATTTGTGGTTGCTCCTACTTCTTGCTGTTGGCTCGCTTGTGCAGGGCGTGCTTCTTTTCTCATGCGTTCGGTCCGTCTGCTTTTCCAACTCCGAGTCTGGATGTTGAGTGATGTTCATCGCGGCGTCGTCCATTAAGAAGTCTTCAACTGTGATTGGAGATCTTGGTCTCTGCTGATTCTTAGGGATGTAGGTGGAATTCCCTTTTGTCTTGGTCGGACCAGTTGAGCATGTGAATATAAGGTCCTGGGAGTCGTTTTTGGCTTGAGTTGTGGAGCTACTTTGGTCTGCGGTCGGTCTGTTGAGTAAACTTGAAGGTGCGCTGAGTTTTAGAACATTTTGGTTATTGGCTGATCCTTTTTTGGTTGGCTGGGATTCTTTTTTGGGTGGTGATTTTGCAGAGCCCTTTGTCAAGATGCCCAGCGCTGCCTTCGGCCGTGTCGACGTCGAGTTGAAGATGAAGGGTTCGGGGGTAGCAATCGGGCGGCCCATGGCTCTGCCTGGAATGCTGTTAAATAAGGTGAAGTTGTTGCCCTGGCTCAATATTGGTTTAGAAGAGGAGATTTTGGCCACTGGTGCTGTTCGGCTGGACTCCTGCATTTGTGTTTCTACGTTTTTTTGTCTGCTTGACTGTAGCAATTTGGATCCCAGGATTTAGTGGGTCGATGGGGTTCCTCTTGGTGTGACTCTCGTCTGCTTCTGTGTTCTTGGTCAGGGTCGATTTTTCCGTGGCTGTTACATATCCCTCCAGGAATATCAATTTAGTGTGCGTCATGGCAAGTAGAGTTGTATGGTCTTTTAAGGTTTACGCTCAGTGATTCGTACAGTTTGTAGAAGGGTGCAAGGGCAATTGTTATGGCCGACATGATTGTTAGCATGTCCGGTTTTTTGCTGGGCGTTTCTTTTTGGGTGAATGCGGTGGCCTCGCTACATCTTCTGGGTTTGACAGGCGTGTAGAGGAGGGAGTCTTGGATCATCTGTTGGGAAAGTGGTTGGTTATTCAGAGAGCGGCTTTTGCTTGGTTTTGTGGGTGGGGCGCAGGGGGTATCTTTTTTCTCAGGGATTAGGGGGGGACCGTTATTTTCACTGGTAGCCCTTGTATCTGGCGGGCTCACTGGTTGGTTAATGGTCATTGCTGGGTTTGGAGACTCAGTTTCTTGGTCTTCGCATGGAGACTTTTCCCCCTGCTTGGGGGTTGATGATGATGCCGGGGTTGTTGGGATGGTAAGTGGTTGAGTCAGCCCAGGGCTTCTGATTTCAGGGTAGGGCGGTCGTTGGCCAGTGGCCGCGCAAGTTTGTGCGTGCTGGATCGGGGATTCTGAATGGCTGGTAGCCAGGTTATCCCCCTTACTTGCTTCCGCGTTAGCTTCAATAGCTTCACTTGGCTCTGATGTTTTTACTTCCACGTCACTGTTCCCTGTCATCAGGGCTGTTTGCGACCTGAATTCATTGTTGGTTCCAATTTTCCTCACTTTGGAGACCGGGGCTAAGTCCTGGATTGCCTCCAGGATTTCAGCGTCGGAGATCTCTTCTGCGGGGTCATGTTTTCTTTTGCCTAAGTGCTTAAAGAAGTCTTTTAGGGAGTTTCCATGGGTGCTCTTGGCAATTGTTTTTTTCAACTTTTCTCTTTGCAATTTCTTTTTGTGTTTTTTGTAGTTTTTGTTTGTGTCTGATAAATCCATGTTCTTTTCCAAATCTGTGTGCTCTCCGTTGTTTTCTGCCGCATTAGGCTGATCTGAGGTTTTTGGCTTTGATTTTGGTTTCGCTTTCACAGACGCTTTTTTTTTGGCTAGTTTGGAATTTGTAAAAAGTTTTTGTTTTTACATTTTCGTTTTGTGTTTTGAAGGAGCTGTGTGAGTTAGTCTTTGAGACTTCTATGTCTTCCCATTCTTCGCAAGTCTGGGCCACCTTTGTGCTTCTGCTTTCCCTCAGTGGTCCATCGGACTGAGGTTGAGTTGTTTGTTTGGCTGTAGTATCCTCGGTGGCCACCAGAGGGCTCTCCGCCTCTGAGGCGTGGATCATCACGCTCTTTGTTACCTGGTCTCGAGTGCCTGAGGATGGCGGCGCCGTCATCGGTCGCGACCCCCGATGAGGGGATCGGTGGTCCAAGTGGTCCAGATGGGTCGCCTCCCTCTCCGCGTCGCCCAACACCTCTACAACCGCGACCTGTTGCGAGGTAAGTTTGGAGGGCGGGGAGGGGGTTTGTTGTGGCGTCCATTCTTCAGTGGGCTCCCGGTATGCATCTTGAGTCTCGCGCTGGCTGTCCCCGCTCGGCTGTCCCGCAGGCCCTGCCTCATCGAGCTCCCCCGCCATCAGCCCTCTGGCCGGCGCAGGGGGAGTCCGGGGTGTAGCAGGCACGGTCGCTGAGTTAGCTCTTTGGGGGGGCGAGTGTTCTTGAGGTGGGGGCCCCGATTTTAACCAAGAAGGCAGTTCTGCTGTCATTGAGGCCATGGAGGCCTTTAGGCGCGTCAGACGGGCTGATGGTTTTGGTCTGGTAGTAAGTTTGGTGCCTTGTGAGCCGGCGCTTGGTTTGGAGTGAGGCGGCGGGCGTGTCCCTGGATCATCCAGGTCTTTCAACGCTCGCTGCTCTTCCGCTGTAGTTGTGGCCGATAGCAGGCGCAGTCTGCTAAGTGGGGGAGCACATGTCAAGTCTTTTAGAGTGTTGGTTAGTTTGGAGCTTCTCAGGCATCTTTTTTCACCCTCAACTTCCAATGCCTGGTTTTGATGATGGTGGTTGGCCTCCAGAAGGGGAGCAGGTGTTTCCATCTCCTGACTCTCTGGGCCTTGCAGGGACTGAAAGGACTGCGACTCCCTCAGTGACTGTCTCCGTGGCCGCTCCGCGGCGTAGATGGGGTATATGTAGGTCCACCCAGACAGTGAAAACAGTAGAAAGACTGTAAGGCTGAATCTCAGAGTAGGCTTGAGGGTTGACTGCAAGGACTGCGACTCCCTCAGCGACTGGCTACGCGGCCGCTCCGCGGCGTAGATGGGGTATATGTAGGTCCACCCACACGGTGAAAACAGTAGAAAGACTGTAAGGCTGAATCTCAGAGCAGGCTTGAGGGTTGACTGCAAGGACTGCGACTCCCTCAGCGACTGGCTCCGCGGCCGCTCTGCGGCATAGATGGGGTATATGTAGGTCCACCCACACGGTGAAAACAGTAGAAAGACTGTAAGGCTGAATCTCAGAGCAGGGTTGACTGCAAGGACTGTGACTCCCTCAGCGACTGGCTCCCCGGCCACTCCGCAGCATAGATGGGGTATATGTAGGTCCACCGACACGGTGAAAACAGTAGAAAGACTGTAAGGCTGAATCTCAGAGCAGGCTTGAGGGTTGACTGCAAGGACTGCGACTCCCTCAGCGACTGGCTCCGCGGGCGCTCCGCGGCATAGATGGAGTAGATGGGGTATATGTATGCTTTTCTTAATCAATTATTACTTCTGCAGTTATACAATTCAGGTAGGCAGAGCATGTATGCATCTCTGGCATATTCCATGTGTGATGAAAACGCATCTGTTCGTTCTCCCCTCCGACTATATGGCACATATGATTTTGCCAATGTATAGGTTTGCACAACTAGACTCAGAAATTGTTCATCAACTCCCATGCATATGAGTATTTCCCAGAGAACCTACCCATTTGGTCAAAAGTCAATGACAAATCCATGAAGCCAAGGTAGATATTCCCTAGCTTGGCCTCATAGAATTTATCAATCAGCAAGGATAGATGTATGTATTGTTCGACGATACCTCACCCAGAACAAGTGCCTAATGAGCACCTGACATAACATTTCTGTCATTATTCCAAGTCAAAAGTTTCTCACACCAAAATGTTCCAAAGATCTTAGGTGAAATATCTCTTCCAATGTAGATCTTACTTTTTTGTGTATGGGAACAATAGATGATATATGCCAAATTGACGGTAAATCACTGTTCTCAAAAACTGCCTTGAACCAAGTTGGTTAGTAACAGATCTCATAAGTCTAGCTTTATATAAATCCTATGGGAACTTATCTAGGCCTGCGGCTTTCAGGTCATTTATATATTTTCAATTTTGTCAACTGAAAAAGTTGTCCTCCAACATTGGTTCTAAATTGACATTGTTTTAATCGAATACAGGAATAGTACAAATCGGATGGTCATATAAAATGGTAAAACATGAAAATCAGTCATCTCTTGAGATATTAGCCAAACTCTCATCTATGGTAGAGGTATTGCTTGAATTGAGGGAACTACAAAATAACAACAATTGTTGATATAACTCATACTCACATGCTTTTTGTCCCCTGTTGACGTTGAGCCTATTGTTACCTCTAGCTATCTTACATTTATGTACGGACAGTATGGAATATTTTAAGAAGCTTTTCAATTCATGTTGTCCTGGCGTTGAAGTTATATCTTTTTTTTCTGTTGTCATAACATTTGAGATAATCTTATTAAGGGTATCACAACTTATAAAATAGTACTCTGTTTCCAGCTAGAGGATAGACACACATAGATCCCATTACTTCCTCCTTTCTCTATTTTGTCCACTGTTGATCCAGCCACAGTATCAGAGCCTCTAATGTGCGTTTGATTGCAAGCACAATACAACTGTCCAAATGGATGCTGCCATTCGTCTGACTTATATTCTCAATACTGGTTTGTATGCTCTGTGGAAAGTGATCCGCTTCTGCCCTCATCAGAACATTACATTCTCAAATCCTCCACTATAAACTAAAATCCAAGAAAGAAATCATCAATTGGAGCAAGGGAGAGCAAATAAACATACCTTCTGCTGGAACATCTGAATCCAGGTGGTCATTATCTCAACAAAATGTATGATAAACCAGAATTGTAGGCAACCTTTTACTTTGTGAATTTACAAATTCAGATCTAGTGGACATTGTTGGACTACCTCAGCTATTCGTTCAAGTCATAACAAATTCTGGACCACTGAAATCTGGCACCAAATTTGCATTTAAAATGACACCTAAAGTGGTCACTGACTGTGGTGAAGATTACAATGAGTCATTGTAATGTTAGTCCAAAAAGTCCTATTCATTGTATTTGAATCTGCACCGCCATTATTAAACATACAATCAAAATATCTTAACCCAAGGGAAGACCAATGTTTCAAATCTGAATGAAATGAAGTACAACTGGATCATGTTAAAACTACCTGATAGTTTGTTAGATAGTCAGGTCAAGGGCCGTCCTTTAGATCTACCACTTAATGATAGTAGGGTCAGTGTAAAAGCAAAACAAAATCAGATATATGGACAGGAGACGTTCTCTGCATTTCTTGTAGTAAAATGACATCATTTCTAGACAATAATGCAAGCCCTATCGGATCATTACATTTAGAAGAATTACCAGCTTCATTTCAGGACACAAGTTGCCAACAGCGAGTATATAGCACCAAGAGGTTCAGGATATGTTCTTTAAAGTGCCATTATCAACCATCACTGAGTCCATGTTATCAGTTATACGCTCAGTTAGGTCTATAACACCCTCACCGTCCTTGCAATCATTCAGTGTACATGTGAAGGTTTGAAGTAACCCACACTACTGGACATTGTTCATGAATACATGATATTTCCTACGCATTTAGACCAGAGGGAACACAAGGCCTTTAAGTGAACAGAAAATGGACAATTCACAAATGGGACATTTTTTCGGTCTGCATTCAAATGTTTTAAATATTGTTGTCCATTGTTGTTTTTTGGAAACCGTGATGAACATGGCAAATTGAAAGTTCTTTATTAGGTCACAAGTGTGGTAGATGCCAGGCAGTGGTAATACACCTCCGCACACTATGGGCCTCATTACACGGTAGGCGGTAAACCATGGCGCTATTAGCGCTATTAGCGCCATGGTTCATGCCGGTAATTTACCGGTACCGCCTTGGTGGAAAGAGGAATTACCGCCCCATTCCAAGGTTGGCGGGGCGGTAATTCCCCCTTCCACCATTGCCCTTCCCCATTCCCATTTTTGCCCCATAGAGCATAATGGGAATGGGGAAGGCGCTAATTATGGTACCGTAATTAGCTACCTGGGTCCCTTTGCGGGTTGGTTTTTAACGCCTGCAAAAAGCAGGCGTTAAATTCCCCAACCCGCAAAGGGACCTCGTAGTAAGGCGGTAAGGATTTACCGGTACCCGTAAAATACCGTTACCGGTAAACCCTTACCACCTACCGTGTAATGAGGCTCTATGTGTCTGATCTACTGTGGGGAAAGAGGGAGGTGGCTCAAATATTATCTTTATGTGCCTCTGGTTTAGAATGTCCAAAAGGTGTTATCTCGTGCTAATGATATGGACTTCCGCAGACTCAAAACGAGAATAGAGCCAGAATCTCAGGTCATCATGGCCAGTCGCTGCAAACCAACATGACCTGGACATTAACTAAGTTCGGAAATAGTAGGCCTTTAAACTCCAGTGCAGATCCAGTGTCTTCAAAAAAGTTGGTATTTTGAACATGCCACTCTTTACATTTCAGTAGGTGTGTCACTCACAGCATTGGTTGTGCTGTTATTGTTTTTAGGTAAAACTCACTTTACAACATTGGGGTGGACTGCAAATATGAACAGAAAAAAGCAGGCCTGCTCACTTAATGGCAGCTGGCAACACTTTGGGCAATGACCAACAGAGGTGCACTGGGGGTTTTCAGTTTCGGCCCTAGGATCCGTAAATCCCCCATGATGTAAGATTGGGGTCAAAAGAATCTTGGCATTTGGTGTCATAAGACCATAAAGCAGCCTGAAAACAAAAATAATAATGTTTAACCATTACCTCATGCACCCATTTGTCACATAGGAGGAGATTTGGTTTCAGTGGTTACTTCATAATGAAGGGCCACAGATACTTCTGAGCAAAAATCCCCAGTAAACCAAATGTGTGTTTTATGACCTCAGGAGTACCCTTCATCGTATGTGCCTCATTTCCCATATCCCATCAAAATTGTAAAGCACCTAACGATAGGTAAACTCATTTGTAATTCCAAATATACAAGGTGGACATACATTTTTAATTATTGCCAGAAACCACAAGGGATGTTTTTGGTGATGCTTGATGTGTTATTGTTAACTGAACACTCATCTCTGTGGGGAAAGGTTGCACCTGACAGGTTACACAGACTGTGGCCCTGTTACCCAATGCAGGAAGTGGCTGCTGAGGTAGTAACGTTGCATCAGATGAGAAACTCAACACCCTGCCTTGGGGGTAAAGGAAAACAAAGCAATTAGGGATGAGCTGTTCCTTGAAATATCTTAATGTTTTGGGATTTTGAAATTCTCGTTGAGATCATACCCAAAGTATGTTGAACAACTTGCTGCGGGGGCGGGGGGTGGTAGTCATCGCACGTATATATGTCCCAGGCTCAGACAAGGAGGCAAAGCTCAGAGGGACACTTCCATTATTTCCGTTCTTCATTTTCAGGCAACCGGTGCTAGAGACGACCATGTCAGCCAAGGGAGGATGCAAGGAACCTCAGCAGCCCCACTGCCAAGAGCCCCAGGTCCAGGGCAAGTGTCAAGAACGTGAGTAACAATATTATCAATAATGTCGACAGAGTAAAATCGATCTTTGCTCTTAAATGATTGCAATTTATAACCCAGCCCATCTGTGCTCACCTTATCGACTTTTTAAGGATGAAAGACTGAGTGGGTGTTAGATGTATTCAGACGTGTGCTATACAGGTTACCAACAGCTCTTTGCAGTGACTGTTCAACCCATTGATATATCTCACTGATTGTCTTACTTTTTCAAAACATTGATCATGTGGTCCGAGAACGTGAGTTGTTCCGATGGGTAAAAATAGTATATTTCCACAATGAAAAATAGTCCATGTTCACTTACATATTTTGTGTTCATGAACTCTTTACAGTGCTGTCCCTATACCTACTTATGCAGCATAACACACTATTAGACTTGGCAGATCGGCACAACACCCCAGATGGGCAGAATCCTTGAACTCAAAAAAAGACTTTAGGATCTCGGAGGGGAGTAGAGTACCACTGTGGTAGTATGGCCCATATACCTCAGGCCAACACAGCACAATTTCATACATGAGAAATACACTACATGGAGACAAATGCCCAGCAAGCAGAAACGACAATTATTTGTGATTAAAAACAAGAGTTGCCCCAACTCTTTCGTAAAGTTATGCAATTATTTATTTTTCTTACATTGACACAAATATATCTAAAGTACAAGTCAATAGTCAGTGAAAATCGTCATGAGCCATTACTTTGCAGCAAAGTTGGGGAATTTACAAAGAGTGCTCGTGCAGAGACTGGACAACTCATTTTTAAGTGCAAACGAACAGGAAAGGAAAGTATGCAAAAAACCATGTCCAAATGTCTGTCACCTGTATATGTCAAACCCAATGTTTGCTTCTTGGTGCTACAACAATGGTCTGCAACCTGCAGGTCACCTGCTTCAGCCCTAGCCAGCTTAGTCAATGGTGAGTGATCATGGGAGTCATAGTCCAAAACATCTGGGGAGCCACAGGGCGCAGATCCCTGCTCTAGAGACTGCAAAAGGGAAACACACTGTTTATTGTATTAGGGTGCAAGGACCCGGGTCCCAAGAGGGATGCACAAGGCACTTAAGGACCCTCTTTCAGGTCTAGGAACTCAAGGTCTGGTCATCAGCGAAAGGATACATTGGGCCTCATTATAAGCATGGCGGTCCGGGAACTACGATACCGGTAAGCATGTTGGTACCGTAGTTCCCAGACCACCATACTACGAGCTGTGCTCGCGGGTGCCTGTCCGTCTGGCCTGGCGGGCAGAGCGGCACCCACGAGCGCAGCATGTCGGATGCACAGGCACCGTCATTGGCGGTGCTGGTGCATCAGACGTCCCCATTTCCATTGAGCCCTATGGGGCTCAAATGGGAAAGGGGACTGACAGGCACCAGCACCTGGCAATGCAGGAATTACCAGGTTTGGCAATGTCGGAATTACCCGGTAGTTCCTCATTGACGGGTGCCGGAAAAAATGCAACTCCCGCGTCAGCCGTGCCTGTTTTACAGGCATGGCTACCACCAGGGTTATAATGAGGGCCATTGTCTTTAGAAGGCTTTGCAAGAAGTGAAAACCCTATCAAATATGCATTGAATCTGTGGGCTTATTAGTGCAAACCAATACACAAGCTCCCAAATGAAGAACAGGTTAGTGTCGGTGGATTGGCTGGAGTAAATTCCTGTAGGACAGACAATTTGATTTAGCTCTAGAAATTATAGGCATCTGTGCAATTAAGTCTGATCTAGTCATCAGCAAAAATAAAGACCAATAATGTGTTCCAAAAGACCAATTGCCCCCTTCCTGCGAGAGGCCGAGTTGCCCTCACATCTCTATGACCAAACTGCAGATTGAAGTATGCTCAAGAAATCTAGAGAATTACTCAACTTTATGGATTGGGCTCAGGTTACGCTTCTTGTGACAGTTGGGCGAGGCCGGCTCTGGGGAAATAATTGGCGGAAGACAGTAGTGTAAACCTCTCACGAAGTGTGAAACATTGAAAAGGTCACTGGCAGCAACACTTAATGCTGTCGTGATGATGTTCACAGAGATACCCAAGAGTTTCCTCAGGGATCTACAGGCTTTCATTTCCCATGTTTAGACAGTGAACGAGTAAAGCTTCATGTGCCAGATATCTTTCTGTAGCTTGTTGTCGACAGTCCTCTGATTTAAAAAAAGAATGTGGAGCTTCCGTGGCCGTTGGAAATGTCTCTCATAGCGAGGACACCAAGGCCGACCATTTCGGCTATCAGCCGACAGCTTTGCAGTAAAAGTATCAGCCATATGGGCAGGCAGCCATCACAGAGTTGAGATCCATTACTGACCAGATCTTGAATGCGAGACCTGAGTCGGCACATCTACTGCAAATAATGGTTGAGATAAAACATTTCTATTGAGCAGACAGAACTCATAAAGGAAAAGGCCTATGTGCCCAGAAATGGATCAGGCCACGGCAATGGGTCTTACACTACATTCCAATTTCCACCCTTATTCATGGATTATTTGCGCCGAAAAAAAACGGCATTAGTGGGCCATTCTGCCCGCAAATCCCCATTTGTTAAACATGGATTTGCGGGCAGAATGGCGCACAAATCCCATTTTTTTCGGCGCAAATAATCCATGAATCAGGGCCCACATCTTTTCATTCATTTCTAGCCATAGAATTCACAGCAGGCATATGTCCTTGTCCATGCAGGTAGGATAACAATTACCCTGCGAGAGATAGGAAGAAACATGAGGTACAAGGCCAGAACACCCGCTTAGGTGTCCCCTCTCCCCTTCAAGTTAGAGTGTCTTTCGGCATGAACTTTAAAAATGCAATCTCAAATATGTGTCATAACTACTTCTTCTCTGGGAGAGTCAATAGCTTGATATTAAAATCATGGTCATTGTAGACTCAGAAGTAGCCAAAACTGATGCTATCACAAACAGAGAAGACTAGATTTCTTGACAGCCAAATTAGAGGCAGCACCAATTAATGTTTTTAGATAGTAATGATTGAGTAAAGGCACATATTCTTTTCCTTTCTAAAAAGACATGGGGCCTCATTATGAGTTTGCCGATCCGGTAACAACGGTACTGGTAAACTACCGGTACCGTTGTTACCAGACCGGCAAACTATGAGTTTTGCTTGCGTGGGTGCCTTCCCGCCCGCCAGGTCTGATCTGGCGGTTGTACCGGCACCCGCGAGCAGAGCATGTTGGATGCACTGGCACCATTTAGAATGGGCAATTACCGGGTCCAGCAAGGCCGTAATGACCCAGTAATTGCCCATTCGCGGAAACCGGAAAAAAAATGATACTGGCGACAGCTGTGCCTGTTTTACAGACACAGCTATCGCCAGTATCATAATAAGGCCCATGGTCTGCTGCTGTCAAGGCACATCTGCTGGGAGCAATTGATGCCCTATTTTACCTACCATTCTTCTTTCCACCCTGCCCCTAAATCTCTTTGTCCCCCTTTTGCCCCACAATCCTGCAACTACTGCTTTTACATCCCACCCACCACCACATCCGGGCTCAACTTTACCACGCCGCTGCCTACGCTCTTAGTCTGTCCCATCCGTTCACTGACCTGCGCCCTATAAGTCAGAAGGAACTCCTGGTAGTTCCCTTCTCCACTTTTCCTGGGCAGCCACCTCCTTTTGTAGTTTTTAAAACTTTTGAATGGCTGTCACAATACGCTGTGTGCTGATAGCCATAACCCCCTCATTGGGCAGCATTTCATTTTGTTAATGGTGCATGGGCTCGCAATTGGGTACTCACTTTGCTTCGGCCTGTAACTTGGTCTCTGGGCCATTACCAAGTGGTATTGCTCCCCACCTAGGGAGTTATTGCTTAAATAATAATAGTATCTTTTTCTGATATAGCACTTCTTTGCATACCCCTCCAACCTCTACACTCTGTAATAACAGGTGTTACCATTTCTCCATTTAGATGGTATTTAGTTAATTGACCCTCGGCTCGTAATGAGCCAGTGGTACTGGGAAGTCAGGCACTGGTACATTTTTACAGGTCCGGAGGCAACCCGCCGTTAGCAACGGTAGGGGTACCGCCGGACCCATAATGAGGCCCTAAATCATGCATTGATTTTCGACCTCGTAAAGTGCAGGCTGCTCTCATGTGAAATATCAACATTTTACTCATGAGCTGTCCACCCTTAGAATCTAATCTGAGCTTCATTTCAGTTGTGGACTGTGACCAATGCCATGACCATCCAAAAGGATGCCTTCTGTTTTCCCACCTATGAGCCTTGTAGCGGGTACTTCTGAACTCTTCTCTCTACTTCCTTGATTCCACAGCTGCATGTACCCTTCCTTCGACCATGATGCCCTTGCCCTGTGGGTGAAAGTAGACTGCCCACCTGCACTAAAAGTAATATTCAGCCACCATGGATGGTCCATCTAGTTTTGTGATTGTCCGCCTATTGCTGTTGAAAATGTTTCCAATAAATGTGATGCATTAAGAAGATCTTGATTTCCAAGCTGATGTTTTTGTGCACATTATTTTAACCCTAATATTTTGATTTTATTTTAGCCTGTGAACCGGTGCAGCAGTGCCAGGATCAGACTCCTCAATGTGTCCCAGGTGAGAGATGAAATCATCATCACCTATTCTATCCTCCTCTGCCCTCTCGTCACTCAATGCACTGTGGTGGATATCAAAAGCATACTTGCCACCTGCCACCCTACCCCCAATCACAGACCCATGTCCACCTATGACAACAAGAACGGCAGACACACTGTAAATATTCCTGGCTGGAAATTAAGCAATACAAAGCCCCTGCCGTGTTTATCCAAGATCCTTCCACACTTAAACAAAACATCACATCAAATGAGAACCCACCAAGCTTATGGTAATGAGTCAATGGAAATTGGTGAGCAGTCATTACACACTCAGGTTATGTTCCTATAGACAGTAAAGTTCACATATGATCATATTCCTCTGGCATGACTTCATAGCAGGGGGAGTGCAGCATTGCATCAGCCTCTTGGGTCTCTGGTGGTGTGGCGAAGGAAGGAGGCTGACTAAAGGGCGAGGCTAAGGAGGTGCCCAGGACCATAGGTATTTTTCTTTTCATCCTAGGATGTCTATGCATTCCACTTACGGGTCTTATCCACCACGTGTATTGCTGGTCAATACAGTCAGAGCCGAATGTGGAAAATGGGCACTGAGTGGCCACAAAACATAACACTGTTGCGTGGCCCTATCAGCAGCGGGGTTCATTTCCATGAAGGGCTCAGAATGACATAGTCACTCAGACCCTTAGGTGAACTATATCCCCATTGTTGGTATCTACAATTCTAAATATGCTATAAAACCCAACCACCACCTCTTCTCACTTGTCCTTTCTGCTTACCATGCTCGGTAGGTCTATGCTGACCAAACACACCCTTGAAGAGAGACGTGTTATTTTACAATAGAAAACTATTAGCAACCTGTGAGTCCAATAATATGGCTTCATGCAGCATAATGTATATCCTGTGCATGCTGCTACCAGCCCATGTTAGCGGATAACTTACTGAGATTATATTTGCAAAAATGAATGGAACATAGCTTCCAACAAATGACTGTTACTATGTAAATTACGACAAATAGTTCGGCCATCTGTAGATAAATATGTGTACTGTATTGCTTAACTATGAAATAACAGACCGCTAGGCAGGGTCATCTCAGCTGCCCCATTCTGTCCACCTGTTTCGAACTGTTAGTTGATATCTCTTCTTTTGTAAGATGTGTTCACAACACGCTGTGACCTTCAGACATGAAATACACAAAAATAAATCCATCGGTGACTCAGTGCAAACATAATCTCTCACAATGTTATAAAAAAGGAACATAGTTGAGAATAGAAACTCAGTGTTATTGTTAGAATAGGTCCTTCTTGATGTTCATATATCTGCCTGCCACCTGCTGGTCTCTTAACCGGACGTGCACTCACTTAACCGGCAACAGGCTGACTTTTATATGTAACGTTTTTAAAAAAAAATGTTTCTTTCATTTCACACTGACTAAGCTTGCTCTAAGCAAGCCCTCTCATCCCTGGAAGCACCTGGAGATTAAATTCCCTGCCAAAGATCAAACAAGGGGAAGTGTAGGGAAGCCTATGTCTCAATCCCGGGAGGATAGCTCGGCAGCAACGTGCTCGCCTTGGAAACAAGACGAAGCAACACAGGTTCGATCCCCGGGTCCTCACTTAGAAACTTCTGGGTATTAAGCGCGTTATAAATACACAACTAAGACATATTCCTGTAACAGTGCCTCGATGCCACCGGGCTGTGTGAGCGTTTAAAAAACAATGCAAATAAATAAAATAAATCCTGGAATTTCAGGAAGTCGTGTTTTCACAATTACACTATACTGGCCTTCCTCCCTGGAAACATACTGCACTGTATGATCAGTGCATTGAGTGGAGGCCATCATGTTGCACAGCATGCAAATACCTGCACGTCTTTGGAAGGGCATGTTTAGAATTGTCTCACTTTACCAATGAAAGAAACATTGCCAAACATTTGATATTGGGGTAAATAAGCTTATGAAGCATTAACACCCAAATATCAATATGACCTTAGAACCACATAGTAATGGTGTGCATTGTAGTAAAGACCTGAAAATCTGGATGTTCAGGAAGTGCTTACAGGTGTTGGGCAAAACGTCCCCTTTGGCAGAAAATGACCCTAAAAAGAGCATTTCTCTCTGTGCACAACATGGAAAGATAGGCCAAACGTCAGGCTCCTAGAGTATGGAGGAATTCATTAACTTTTGATGTTCAAACTTTTTCGACTCTTGATTGAAAACGGGTCTAAAACAGTATTCGTCTCCGACTCAAGACTGTTCTGCTGGATTTTCTCTTTTTCAAGCATTGCTGTACTTTGACGTTAGCTTGAAATGCTCTTCCATTTTTATTGCACTGTTCATGTTTGAAAAGCGCTTTGGATACAGGTACCGTATAAGTACTATCATAGTATAATATCAAAGGCCAGATGTATGTTTGTCCGATGCCCTGCTAGAGGGAGCTGTTGCCTTAGGAAATACAGTGGTCCATTTGCATAGCTTCGCCTGTTGTGACCGCCAGAGGGAGCAGTAGGCTTGGGATCCATAGTGGTCCTACTGTGTTAATGGAAACCTGCACTTTGACCTGTGTACAGGGGCCTGTACACTAGTAAGTAAATAAATACATGCAAATGAAGTAAAAGATATAAATCGCTGAAACTCTCACTAGAAAAGAAGCAAAGAGGTGAAAGCCACAAAAACCTGCCTTTGTATTAACAGGTCTAAGGAACTTTTCAATCTACTTTAAATTGTTGATAGCATAGTCAGAACAATGAGAAATGTTCCAACCTTTCTTCATGCATACAATTGTAATCAGAAAATGTCATGTCTATTGAAAACACCATTTCCATACATGTATCCATTTGCTGCAACACAGTCAACCATTCGAGAGTGTGGTAATGGACTGAAGGAGTGTGTGGGATTTTGGCATCAGTGAGCTGCGTGTACATATAGCTAGCAAGACAGTGCAGTGTACTGGACAATTTTAATAGCAAAACCCTTAATGGTGTTACATACTCCACAAAAGTCTGAATTAATAATTGATGAACTGCATTACAAACTACTCACATCTTAAAGACTGAACAAAGACTCAGAGTACTTTTCCAAATGTATTTTGAGCGTTGAACTATTTTGACTTCCCATAAAATGTGTGTTCTATTGTGATCTGTGTACGAAAATGTTATGTTATTTGATATTTATACTGCGCTCATCACCACCATAGTGGTCTTACGGCGCCTGACCTTGTCCTAGAGTTGGCGTATTGTGACCCTGCCAGCTTGTTGCCAGAACATGGTCCTTCAATATGAAAGGAGGAGGGTTAGGGGGAAGGGAAGTTAATATAACATGGGGATTAGCCATCAGACAAACAATTAAGTGGGGGAAATGCACAAGATGAGATGGGGAGATCAGGTTTGTGGCAGCTGGGATTCGTGTTTCTGAACTGTGATTAGTTATTGGTAGGCTTGAGAGAAATGTTCAGGGAGGTGCAGCTGGCATTAATAACAACGCTTAACTGTGATGGCAGTATCTAGAACAGACAGTGTTTGGTGCGAGATCTGATTGGTTTGTAGTTGAGTGATGGGCTTGAGATATGCTCAAGCAGAAAGCAAAATCAGATTTAGTAAAAATGCATCAGTGATGAGACACAATATTGAAATGGGTCTGGATCAAGAAACGTCACATATGATTACCATAAAATCATACTTTTGCGTCATCAGTACATCTATATCTTCCAGCTGCCACTCATTCTTTGCTAACACTATTCTTCTCATTCTTGCCACACAGAGCCTTGCCCACCTCCATGCCAAGACCAGCAGTCGGTAAAAGGTGTTAAGAAGTGTTAATTGCACTCGGGAAGGACCAGTGCTCCTGCATTCCGCCCCAGGAAGAAGAATCCCCAACTCCACAATGTGTGATGAAAACCAGAAAAGTTCTTCATTATCAAATACTGCATTTCTTATTTCAGAAGAGATACACACCTGATGACTGGGGTCACTCCTGTAATACAGGGGCACTGCTGCAATAGATATGAACCTATTGTCTTACCAGAGCATAATAAATGTACGGCGAAATCCAAAGAATCTGGTGTTTGTCGCTCTGCTTTATTTCTAGTATTAGCTGTTTTATTTATTGGACATTTATATGGTGCCTATACACAAGTATTTCCAACTGTAAAAGTTAGGAAATTATTGGAAATTACTCAGTTGGAGGTGTGAGGTCTCCCTTATCTTTAACGATAAGCAAGATGAGGTGAAAGACGACCATCAACAATAAGACTATGGAGCACCAAACCTGACATGTGTAATAATAATGATAATTTTTAATAATAAAAGCAATTTTAATGATAATTCTGTTATGAACAGCAATAATAATGGTGAATATGTTACTGTTCATCATTATTAATCCTATTATTTATAATGCAAAAGTATTTGATGGATTTGTCAATAGTGGAGGGGTTTTAGCCCAAAGAGAGACACACATACACACACACACACACAACCATTGTTGCATAGTGAGCCAGACAGCATGAAAGTGGTAGGGGGTGGGAGCTGAGCAGTAAAGGTTGTGCACAGTGTGAATGGCAAAGCTTAGAATTTTGTGGAGGAGAGTAAAGTAGTAGACACCCATAAATGGAGGGGCAGGTGGGTAGAACAGTTTACAGGGTGGCTGAGTACTAGGGTGGAGATGAGAAGTTAGAAGATTTTTCAGATGTTAAGCAGGTTTAGCGAAAGAGGTGATACATTGCTTGAGTTTAAGGTCATTGTCAAAGAGAAGCCCAAGTTGTGAGCATTATGAGCGTTGAGGGAGGGGAGGCTAAAAGCAGGTCAGAGGAAATCAAATGGATGGGAGTAAGAGGATAGGGCATTTAGGGTGTGGAGGTTAATAACTTCAAGGCTTGGGGGAGCTAAGCATGCGACTGTGTAGTGCCATCCAGTGATGGATGGCTTTGAAGACAATGGGGTAATCCTTGAAGAGGAGTCAGAGATGAATGAAGCTCAACAGAATAAAATCTGCATGTCATCAGCAAAGAGGTGGTAAAAGGATCCGAAGGAAGAGATGAGCTTTAAGTGGGACAAGGCGAAGAGGGTAGAGAGCGAGGTGAACCCAATAGGAGAGGTGTTGAAATGGATGTCTCCCTGTTTCAAGAGACTGAATAACATTGATAAGAGCAGCAGGAGACCAACCTCGTGAGTGGTGTATCCTGGAGAGTGGTGTGTATCCTGGATTCTGAGTATGGAGATGGTGTAAAGGAGAGAGGGTTGGTGAACAGTGTTGAAGGCTGCAGAAGGGTCACAAAGTATAAGGTTGGATGTGGGTTTGTACTGGTGGGCAGTTTTAAGAATGCTAAAGAAGTGATTCAATGTAGTATCTGTGAAGTGACAGCAAGGAAGCCCTAACTGAAGAGGGTCAGCACTTGCTAACTTCTAAGTATGTGGAGATCAGATTAAGAACCTGTACTCCAGGATGTTGGAATATTGGGTGAGAAGAGAGCCTGGCCAAAAGTTGGCAGGATGTTAGGGTCACCCAAGGGCTTCTTGACCATCCCTAGAATGATGGCTTTTTTAAGCAGGCTGGGAAGATCATAGTTGAGAAGGAGACGTTGAAAAGGGAAGAGAGATGGTAACATGATAAAGATGTAAGGTCTCTGACAATTTGTGGAGCCAAATGATCTACAGGAGCATAGGACATGTTTTCGTCTGGAGAATGGGAGTCAATTCAATAGGAAAGTTTGGTGATATGGAGCCATGGGAATGGAGTAGAGATGAGCAGGGACAAGCAGGGGACAAGGGGGAGATAGAGGAGACTAGTAAGGGTGTTATGAATCTTAGATTGCTTGGAGAGCAGGGAAATGTGTTCACTAAGATAGAAAAGTAGATAGATTGAGGATATGTAGTCTATGCAGCAGCAACAAATTTGAGGAGGTGAGGGGGGAGAGGGGACATTAGGTTAGCAATTTAGTAAAAGCAGAGTGCCTTGTTGTAGCATGAATGGAAGGGAGCAGGATTTACACCTTCCCCACAGTTGTGAGGTGGTGAATCTTTGGAGTGAACCAGTTCTGGACCAGCGGCTGGATGGAGTAATTGAGTATTCAGGGAAGTATTGTGCATAGGGAGATCTGAGAGCCAAGTAGAATTGATGGAAGCCCTGTTCACTGAAGGAGACCTGGGGTGGTGAATGGGGTAGTATAGAGGATATAGTAACTGCCAGATAGAGCATGAGTGAGTAAGGTTAAAATTTGAGTTTGTGTATTTAAGGGGTGGAAGGAAATGAAAAGGGGATCCAGGAAGAAAACAAATGTTGAAATGTAGGAGTCAGTGGTCAGAATATGACAGGTCAATAGTGAAGTTCAATGAGGTGAGGAAGGAGGTAGGGAAGATAATGTCAAGGGAAGTGCCTTGGAAATTGGTTAGCAGGTTACAGAGGGATGTCAGGGAGTTACCAGAGAGGATTAAGTCCAGGTCAAGTTGGTAGCTGCAGGAGACTTATAGAAGTTTGAAGTGTCTTACAAGAGTTATAGGGGAATCCGTAGGAAGATGCTTAGGTATAGGGCCCAGATAAGGGAAGAAGAAGTTGAGGTGCCTAATGGGTCTCTAGTGACGAAAGATAGTGAGGAGAGGGCAAGCAGTTGCGAAGTGTGATCCAATGAGAGCAGGAGAAAGTCACATGGTGGAAAAAGGACTAGGGTAATCAGTCCGTTAACCATTAGTCAACCCCTCCACATCATTTGAATATCTGAGAGTGAGAATAGTGAATTCAAGTAGCAGAGTCTGTGAAAAGGGCAGCAAGAATGGCAGTGGCATGGGCCAATCCAGCTTTCTGAGATTCAATGACTGCAAGCTGGGTGTTGAGGATAGGGAAATGGTTTATAAGAAAGGGGCATTTCTTGCAGAGATAGTCATCATTCCAGAGCCCAATTATAAGAGTGGGAAAGGGATAGGGGGCAGGTGAAGGTGAGGTATTGGAGAGATTGCCAGCGGGTAGCTAAGTATGGAGAAACAGTGATAGCCTACGTGCCTTTATGAGTGGTAAAGGAATGGGATATTATAGGAGAGAGTGAGAAAGGAGGCACAATGAGCAGAGAGTGAATCCAGCTAGGATGAGTGTGATATCCCTTCTTAAAATGTAGAGGCAGTGTGAGTAGCAAGATGATGAGGTTGTATTGGTCCAGAAATTATCTCTCCTGAGAGGACACTGTGCACATGATGGAATATAATGAGGTATCCAGTGTGTCTACCTGCTCTGCCCAATGGTAGCAGAAAGTTAATAGTACATGATGTGCATTTCATGGCTTTGGTGCATTAGGAGGGATCCAAATTCAAATTGTTCCACATACTCAATTTGTTTTCCTGCGATCTCCATCGGTAAGGCAGTTTCCTGCTTCCTTGTAAAATGCATCAACATGTTTTTGCCATAGTTTATTTTTTGGCTGTGATCTACAGCATATTTCTCAAGCAGGACCAACAACCTTTTTAGCCCTGCGTAGCTATGGTTACACACAACCACGTCGTCTGCATATGCCATGCAATAGACGTTCTCACCAACACCCTGGGTGGGCATGAATTTGCCCTTTTCAAAAAATCAGGAAGATCTGCCAGGGAAACATTGAAAAGTAGTGGGGCCAGCACACAGCCCTGATTGACCCCTCTGTATGTTTCTATTTGCTGCATGGTAGCACCACCACTCTCCATTCTCACCTGGGCATTTGTTACCTCAGAGTCCATGCACTGCGGTCAACAATTCTCCTGGGCAACCATATCCTTTCATTTTTACACATAGTTACTGCCTACCAATGGTGTCAAAGGCATACTCGAAATGATGTTCACAGCTTTGTGATTGCACTTGGCTTGAAGTCAGCTTTTCCTCGATGAGACCCAATATATCTTGCAATAATTTAAGAATTTGAGAATAGGTGACCCACACATTTTGAAAACTAACACAAATGAAAAGGTACATTGTCTCCGCTTTTTTAATCCGCTCTATTTTTTTCGAATCTGCCCCAATGGGTGCCCTAGCTGTTGTAATGGCGGAACTTCAACTACCAACAAAAAGATTCAGTTAGGTACCCATCACATATAGTGAAAAGGGCAAACATATTATTCATTGAATTTAAGTCTTCATGTGGACTGAGTCTTGTATTTTTGCTGGAAGTACTTTTAATGCTGAGTAGCACTTGTGGCAGAGCTTATGGCCACTTAAGGAATGTCTCACTGCACAATTTAGAGCCCTGCCTTTAGTTGTGCCATTTTGCCTTTCCACTGACCCCGCCGACTGAGTTTGGTGTAGGCAGGGACGATTGAGCTGTATATTTAATGTGGAACAGAGTTCCTTGATTAGCTGGTTAACAAAATGGTGTGCACCTATCACTGTTGATACTTTTTGGAATTCCAAATCTAGATTTCAAGTCTCTCAGTAATGCTTTGGCTATGGAGATGGTTTCCACTCTCCTGTATGAGTATGCTTCTATGCAACCAGAACATATTGTAGAAATATTGCATTGGGCAGTTGGCTAAAATCATAAAGGACCATACAGTGACAAATAAGCTCATTGTATTATATGCATTCCCACCTCAATATTATTCTGCTGGCAGACACATACCATCTCTAATAAGCGTGTGTCATGGCTGGGAAGTTTGGTAAGAACTAGTCTTGATTCATAGTGCAGATCATTCTGCTCTTCCACACATTTGGATGTATATGATATATTTTGTAGTCATAAATCATAAAAGGATTTTTGAGATAACAAAGCAACCATGCCCATCCTGCCATAAGAAGTCCACATGTAGTCGGCAATCTTTTCTTGCCTAATAGTCTTTATTTGGTTCCATGTCATTTCATTGCGGGATGTTTTTTCGTGGGGTTTTTTACCGCTAATTTTTTATTGAAAAACCCTATCAAATTTTTTTTTATTTTTTTGGGGGGTGTCCCCCACCCCAAACCCCCATTCCCTTTCAGTTTGTATCTATTACCAAAAACCCACATCCAATTTATATATATTTTTTTAACCCCACCCAAAAAAAAATTCAATGGGCTTTTTCGACAATAAATTCGCAGTAAAAATCCCAGCAAAAAAACGTCCCGCGATGAAAGGATGTTGTACCCTTTATTGATGGAGCTGCTTCCTGTACATTTGCGGTGCAGAGGACGAGATACCTCGTCCTTTTTAGCACTTGTCTGCACAAACTCTAAATCCAACCCCTGGGTTTTGTGAGGAGGAGGTTCCCCCTCACGGCCCGGGTGTTGGATTTCATTCAGTTTCATGTCAGCGTACGTAATGCACACTGATGCGAGACTGAATGTAAATTTCACTGCCAGGGCCATTTTTGGCTGCTGCGGTGAAAGAGAGGGAAGGTTTCTCCAGCGATCTCAGGCATTATTATGCCATTTTGATCGAGGGAGTTGTCCTTGGAAAGGGGAGACTCTCCCCTTTCCAACAACACCTACCTTGAAGCATTGCTAGACGAGGATCACTCAAACCGTGCCCAGCAATGGCACAAGGCCACAAGAGATCTGTTTTTGAAGTGTGGGTAAGGGGGCCACTTACTATATTAGCTGCCCTCTTCCCCAGCCCCTAAATCATGGGACATAACTTTTAGCCAACCCTGGGGGCAGATGGGTACACTTATGTGCCCATCTGCCCCTAGGGAAGGGGCAAAAAAAATGTGCTATGTTTTAGTGGGGTTGTTGCTGGGGTTGGGGGGCACACTAGATCACCAGAGATGTTTCCAAAAGAAAGGGAGGTGGCCCTCTGCCACCCACCCGAAATGGATAGGGGGCATTTCCCTTCTCCAGATCTATGGACTCTGCATCTCAGCTCCACTCTCCTCCCTTTCACATCCTCTCCCGTTAATGGTGGCACCAAGTGGGAAGTCCTCTTGGCCGGCTTTTCATCATCACGCTGCACCATTTATGTCTACCATACAGGCACTATCTTGGTTCAGAGTACTCAATCCCACCTTCTCCTCTTTGACCGGCACCTGCAGTCCCTCATTAATGTCCTTCCTTCACCTGCCTCTCCCCCCACCACTCTCTCTGTCCCTCCTCCTCTGACTGGTGTATCAGGCCCCTGTACTCTACCTCAGAAAACCTTCAAAGGCGGAGACCTCTTTCAAATGGCTACTCTTAACACCCGCTCAGCCAATAAACACTCTGGCGACATCTGCCTCCTTCTTGAAGACATTGACCTCGACATTCTCGCTCTTACCGAGACTTCATACAATGCCAGTTCGGTCACTGCTTTTGACTCCCTTCTCCCTGATGGCTTCAAGATAATTTCCAAGCCACAACCCCACCGTGCTGACGGTGGGGTTGCCATAATCTTCCCTGAGTGGTTTCCTTCTTCCGTCATACCCACCCAGCTTTACTTTTCGTTTGAGAGACTGGTATGCAAGTTGGTCATCTCTCCCTCCTGCTCTCTAACCACTGCTACTATCTACAGGCCCCCCACAACTACCAGCCTGTTCCTTTCTGAATGGGCGGATTTCTGCTCCTCCCTACACACAAATACCTCTAATATCCTTCTCAGGGGCGATTTCAACATCCAACTGGACTCCCCTGTCATAGCATCCACTCTCTTCCTTGACCTCTGCACTTCTCTATCTCCATTCTCCATTCTGGTCCCACCCACTCAGCTGGACACACTCTCAATGCCCTCATCCATTCAGACCTCTCTCTCTATCCCCCCTCAGGCCACTCCACTCTCTTGGTCATACAATTCTCTCTCCTCTCCTCTCACATGGGTCCCCTTGGCCCTCTGACTGTACTTCCTCCAGCCCTGCCAACCTTGTTAACGAACATCTGGCCGATGATACGAGTGTCAGCTGCTGCCTTTGCATCCACCTTCATCCTCCATTTACCTCCCTCCCAGACTCTAACTCCGACTCTGCTCTCAGCAACCTATATTTGGCCTTTAAAAACACCCTTGACATTCTTGCCCCAATCTTGAGGAACCTCCTGAAACCCACCTTCAAACCTAACATCTGCTACAACTTCGAACTTGCAGCCTTGAAAATCAAGTACAGAGGTGCAGAATGGAAGTGGCAAACCTCAGGCTCACCCTCTGACCAACTGGCCTGCCACCTGCTGAAAATAAAATACAGACTCTCCATCTGTGCCAAGAGAAGCGCCCACGTCCAGGCACGGGTATCTGGTGCTTAAAACAACAGGGCTGAACTCTTAAAAATCTGCAGAGAACTAGCCAACCCCACCCCCCACAATCGCCTCCTCCCCTCTTCCATTCCAGGCCCTCTCCAATGCACTGGCCACATACTTCACCACTAAAACTCTGGACATTCTGAGCTACCCTCCCGCTAAACCTGCCCCTCACTCCCTTGCCTCCGTTGGCCTCTTCACAACCTCCTTCTTCCTCTCTCTCCTCCTTCTCCCCTGTCAAAGTTGAATAAGTCACCAGAGTTGTCCGCTTCATGAAGGTCTCTTCCAAACAGGTTTCCCCATGCTCCTCCACAACCATCAAGGACAACATTGTCTCTCTTGCCCCCGCACTCGTTGACCTCTGCAACCACTCTTTTGCCTCTGGATCTTCCCCTCTTTAAAAGTAGCACTACCTTGTGCTCCCCCTCCTGAAAAAGCCTTCAACAGATCCTACCTGTCCAGCCAACTATTTCTATTACCCCTTCCTTGTGAAACTGCTGGGAAGATGGCAATTCCACAACTCATTTCACACACTGAACTTGTTAGTGGTCTCCATGACAATCAATCTGGATTCCGAGCATCAAGAGGCATGGAAACCGCTCTTCTGAACACCAGTGAAGAACTGCACGCATCTCTGGGCTCTAACTCTCCAGCTGTCCTCATCCTACTCTATCTCTACTCTGCCTGCGACACGGTCAACTATTCTAACCTCATAAAAAGGCTCCATGATACCCATAGCATCTCAGAACGGGAACTGGACTGGCTGGCCTCCTTCCTAATTGACAGATCGTCCCAAGTCATTTTGGGCACCCTCTCCTCACCTACTTCAGCTCCACCTACGGTGTCCCCCAGGGCTCATATCCCTCCCCTGTCTCCTCAACACTGAAAGTAAGCGTCCCCCAAAATGGCATTTAAAACTCCACAATGAGAGTCAATGATGGATAAGCCCCAGGTGGGAATGAGACCAAGACCAAGTGGGAGTGAAGTTAAAAAGTAAAAGTTTATCCAAATCAATATAGGGCAAGCAGAGAACTCTGCAAACTCAGAGAGCGCTCTGCCAAACATCAGCAAAAATTCACATTTATTACAAAGTTGCATCACAGATGACGTGAGCTATAGGGGGCACATAAGTTGTGGGGATTGGGTGGTGAAGACTAGACACTATGTAATCTTTAGACCGGTGCTCCTGGATTGGCAGAGGTCCACGTGGTGCCAACGTGATGCTTGCAGGTCAGCTGGGCTCATCAGGGTGGAGAATGCGGGAGAATGATGGTTGATTGATGCATCTCGACTATTCTAACATTTGCCCTTGCGGCCACACATACTCATTGAATGGTAATTGTAAATCACTATGCCCAGTAAATCCTACAAATCGTTATTCTAACATCACAAGAAAAAATGACACATAACTTGAAGGCGAGCATTTTATCGTTTTGGAGAAAAATTACTATTCGAGGGGTGAGCAGTAGGTGAGCAGCTTTCATGGGTTTAGGTCACTTGTAAGGGGGCACATTCCAGGAATCCATCTGTTGCTTTCCTTACATTAGATCTAGCAGAGGGACATCTTTATAGTATGTTAGTATAAGAGTGAATATATGGCCATCATGGTCAGACGAGGTTGGTGTGAACTGGACTGCTTTCCAGTCAGAGGGCACATGATATACATTAGAGAGGCGGTGGGATGAGAAGGGCCTGGGGGCTCAGGAAGGCGAATACCTAGTACCGACTCCAGGGGGGAGGTGAGGGGTTACAATCATAGTATCGCATCGCCAGTAGGCCCAAGGCTTCACTTCTCAGCCTGGCCAGAGGGGGAGAAGGGTGGGGGCTGGTAGGCGGCGATGCTACAGAGGGTGAAGGGGCCCTATGTTATTGCTGGCCGTGTCTTGTTTAGTTGGGAAGGGAATATGCACACATGAATGAGGTAGGAAGGTAGGAACAGGTTAGTTTGTGTGTAAATACAATAACAAGGTATACAATGTGCCACTTATAACATGGGTTACATGAGTCAATTCTCAACTAATATATATACATATACACATATACATGTTAACTTTAATTATGTTCCCCTTCTGCATAATACCCTATGCCACCCCTTGCACCAAAGGTCACTACATTAAGATTGATGAAGGGCTAGGCAGATTGAGATGTCTCTGCCACTACCCCATCCACTGTCCTACACCCTTCCTCCCTTCAATACCCCCGTTTCCCATACTAACGATACCTAAACTATGTCCAGGCCTTACCACGGGTACTACACAGGATAAGTTGACCTCCTTGCCAATAGTTTCAACCGCCTCCCCTCCTGACATTTCCAAGCGTAATGAGAGACTAGCCAGCAGACTACCGTCCATCAGGCACTCAGTAGCAAATCACACTCATAAGACCATACGCTCAGATCGTTCTGCACCCACCTACAATAATCTTAGGCGAAAAAACAAAAGTCACTCAGTCGCAACGAAAAACCCCGATGACACTAGTCCCAGCGTTCCATTGAAGGGCTCACAGACACAGCCTACTAAAGGAGCATTACTGAATGTCAGGTCCCTTGTAGCTCACGCAACAGAGATTGCCGACATTATTGTGAACAATAACCTCGATTTCCTTGTAATGATAGAAACTTGGCTGCACAAGGCAGCAGGCCCTTCCATTGCCCTAGCTGTCCTGGACAATTTCTCCATTCTTCGAGCAGACAGACCTACTGCTCGCGGAGGAGGAATAGCCATCATCTTTAAATCCTCTCTCAATATAAGACTAGCCACCCCCACTTCTCTGGCATCGTGTGAACTCCTCTCAGTCAAGTTCCAAACTTCACCGAACAACACTATCACACTACACATTATTTACAGGCCCCCAGGACCTCCTGGGTCCTTCGAAGAAGATATCACATCCCTAGCAGCTGACACCACAAAACCCATGGTGCAAAGTATCTTTCTAGGAGACTTCAACCTGGGCTATAAGGACTCTAGTGACCCACTTGCCACCTCTCTAGCCTCTGCACTATCAGAACAAGGCTATACCCAAATTAGCACCAAACCCACCCACGAAAAGGGTAGGATACTTGATTGGGTAGCAGATCGCCATTGCAACATCACTCTATTAGATTCTACTCCACTAGTGTGGTCAGACCACCACCTTATTACCCTTAAAATGAGCATCAACAACTTGGAAAAGAAAAAGCCCATTATTGCTCCCCCCTGCCTCACAAGGAATAAACGCGACATCACAGCAGAAACCTTAGTTCCTTTGGTAGTCCCCCTACTCAACGCCCTACCGGATACCAATGATCCCAACATACTGATTACCTCCTTCAATGAGACTTTGACCAAAGCCATTGACGCTATTGCCCCGCTAAATTTGCGTAAAGTAAACCCAAAGCCCATCTTAACTCGTGGTTCACCCCAGAGCTAAAAATACTCCGTACTGAAAAAAGGAAATTGGAATCACGCTGGAAATCCTCCCCCACACCTGAAAACAAAACAAACCTTGCCTTCATCACTGCCACCTACAAAAACAAGATAATCCAGACAAAAAAAGAAAGCTACAATGACAGAATAGCCCAAGCTAGCTCCAGCACTAAAGAATATTCAACATCCTAAGAGAACTAGAGAACCCCCAAACCCCTGCCAGATACATGCACCAAGGATAAAGCCTGGTGCAAAAGTATACAAAACGCCCTATCCAACAAAATTAAAGGACTTCAGACCAAAATAGCCGATAAAAGGTCACAATTTACAGTCAACACTCCAGAACCACCCTCTACCTCTCATACTAGCTCTGGCTTTATGTTTAAAAAAGTCACCATACACGAAGTTCAAAAAATCATTGCGTCTCTTAAACCGTCTAATTGTAAGGGCGATTGCTGCCCGGCTCAGATTATAAAAGACGCAGCTAGAGACCTAGCCCCATTCATTACTAAACTCATAAACTCCTCCTTCTCTAGCAACTCCGTCCCAAGTAACCTCAAACAGTCCTGGGTTCTACCGCTACTAAAGAAACAGACCCTCGACCCGGCTATACCTACTAACTGTAGACCAATTACGACAGTCCCCTTTTTACGGAAAATCTTGGATAGAATTGCTTACCTGCAAATACAACGCTATCTTGAAACGCACAAATTACTCGGAATCCGTCAATCTGGCTTCAGACCTCAGCATGGCACAGAAACAGCCCTTGTTGACCTCAAAAGCCAGTTCGATGAACTGAAAGATAAAGGAAAGATGGCCATCCTACTCCTACTAGACCTCTCAGCGGATTTTGATCTGGTGGACCATTCAATACTTTGTGACCACCTATCATCAGCAGCTCATTTTTCCAGTTCTGCAGTCTCCTGGATCCAATCTTTCCTCGCAAACAGAACAATGCGTGTGTTCTCACTGTCGGCAGCTGCTGATCCCATCCCCATCACCTGCGGAGTCCCTCAAGGATCCTGCGTCTCGCCCACTTTGTACAACATTTTTACAAAGCCACTATTTGACAAACTGGACCGTCTGGGTGTCACCTACACAAATTATGCAGATGACACCCAGATACTCCTCCCCCTATCAGGAACCTATGATATAGACTTTGCTCGGATAAATGAAGTCTACATCATCATTCAGGCATGGATGGCCACATATGGCCTCTGCCTGAATGATGATAAGACAGAGTTACTCCTAGTTGGCTCACCTAACAACCTTCTCAAACTAAGTCCTCTCTATACAAGCATCCTCATCGATGGGAATAGTATACCTGTAGCCAGACATGTAAAAACATTTGGTTTTTACCTTGATGGCCAGTCTAACTTAACCAAACAGGTAAACATGACCTCATCTGCCACTGCCTACACCGGCAAGTTGATCAGAGCCTGCAGACCTTTACTATCACCTACCAGCTGCCTTACATTGGTGAGAGCACTCATACAATCCAAACTGGATTACTGTAACAGTCTCTACCTAGGTGCCAATAAAGCCATCTTAAATAAATTGCACATCATGCAAAACAATGCGCTCGGAGCAGCGTTAAATATCTCCAAAAGAGAGCACATGTCAGAAACCAGAAAGCATCACAAGTGGCTCTCTACACAGGATAAAATTGACCTAAAAACTATCTGCCTCACTCACAAAGCGCTTAACTACCAAGCCCATCCCTATCTCACAGACAAGTTCACATGGAAAGTGTCCAATAGAATCACTAGATCATCCAACATACCATGTATGGCGGTGCCCAGATATAACCTAAAAAGAGCCGGTGGCACTAGCTTCCCGGTACTAGCCGCCTAGCTATGGAACACTCTCCCTCAGAATATTTAATGTATTCAAACATTCAACAAATTCAGAAGCCATGTTATCACATGGATACTCAACAAAACATAAACGCCACAGCTATTAGATCCCACTGACCCTAGGTTGGGACTGCATAATGTGTACATACGTCGCATTCTACTATTGTTATGACCTAATGTCTGATTGTATAATATGTATAATATGTATATATCTCCTTTTGTAACCTTACCTGGACTATTAACTGCTTCTGTCTTGTACATAATTGTCTATACTTTGCTATGTAACCATTTATGTCTTGCTAGCACCCAATTACCTCCGGGTCAGGTGCGTGATATAAATAAAATAAACAAACTAAAACAAACGATTGAGAAAACTACTCTATATATACTGTACCACATACCATAATAAGGCCCTGCATATGGCGATACTGATAGGCCATGCAGAAAATTATACATGTTTAGAAAATCATTGAGTACATATTGGTGTTAAACATTGCCTTGTGCAGTCTACAGCAACCAGTGCTATTTGATCAAGGGCGAGGATCTTAAACATACAAGTCATGGCGTCTCTATGTGCAGTGGGGGGGATAAGTGAGGGTCTCCTTGTTTCATTATTTGCAATCGATCTCGTGGTGTATAACAACAGAACTGAAATTATAGTTTTTTTAGGAGGGATTATCTGCAAGGGTGAAACAGGGTGGCACACAGGTTTGGCATACGTGTGTGGCACTTCAAACGGGGAACAGGGTTGGGAGGTTATCCTCAGCATATATCATAAACGTGGGGTCTGCGAGGGGACTGGATAGGTTTTATGGAGATAGCTTGCTTTTTCTCAAACCCCAGCTTCAGCCCGGTCATCTGCAGGTCAATGATGGACTGCGGAAGGTGAAAGATACAGTGTTTGTCATGTAACTTGTTCACGCCTAGTCTCCCGTGAGAACAGGCCTGCAGCAGGGCCGCCAGGGGGAGGAGAACGAGGGAAAGAACTTGCTCGCTGTGCGCAATCAGGAGGGGAGAGCTGCAGCCCTGCGGGCCTCTCGGGCCTGTGAGGCCTAAGTAGTTTTGCCTCAAGATGGAGTCTGAGTGTGTCACAAAATGGAGTCTGGTACCATCCTATCAGATCAGCATTGCAGCCACATGTGTCGGCCCTCAGTCATCCTGCATCCCTGGCCACAGGCGAATGGGTGGCTGCTTGCAGTCTGAATTCTTGGTCAGAATGGAAGGGAGGGGGCCATGAAGACCTTTCCTCCCATGCAACACCTTCCTTGCTCAACTGGCACTCCTCATTTCCTCCTTCTCCCCCAACTTCCAGTGCTACGCAGATGACAGACACCTATTTTTCAAACTTCCTGCTGACCCATTTGCATCTTCCATCATCCCCGACTGCCTTTCTGCCATCCAGTCCTGGCGCTCTTCCAACGATCTCTGCCTCAATGCAAGTAAGATTGAGATCATTCCCATTGGCTCCTCTTTTTTTCCCTCATTCTGGCCATCCTCTATGGACTCTCCACCTGCTCCTTCATCTGAAGCCAGAACCTTTGAAATCATTTTCGACTCCTCTCTCTCTCCTTCCTCCCTTACACTCAGGACATTGCCAAGAAGTCCCACTTTCAACTCTTTCTTCTCAAAGGAATTATCGCTTTTCTCACTTTCCCCCAGAAGCTCAATGTTACCCGAGTCCTGGTTCTCTCTAGGCTTGACTACTGCAATAGCCTTCTCCTGAATCTTCTTTCTTCTACTCTACGACCCCTCCAACTAATCCAGAATAGGGCAGCAAGACTTATCGTTGGCCTTAAGCCCAGGGACCGCATCTCACCTGCCCTAATAACTCTTCACTGGTTCCCGGTGGCTGCACGAATCAAATTCAAATCCCTCTGCATTATCCACAAGGCTGTCTGGGGCCTGGGACCATGCTATATGCAACTTTATGGCAACTTTATCTTACTAAATACTCTCCCTCTAGACCCCTGCCGTCCTCTGGCACCAACTCTCTGTATGTAGAGTGTTTTGCTAAATCACTTTCAATCACTTTCATAAGCTGGCTCCCTCCTATCGAACAGCATCCTCCTCCCTCTTCGTCTTCAGCAGAACTTCCTCAAAGTCCAGAAGCTCCTCAAGACCTTCTTCTTCACCTCTTCCTTCCCTTCTTCCCTCCTCTGCTAATTCTCACAGTCGTTGTGACTGGTGTTTAGGGCCCATATTTATCCTTGGGGGCCCTGGGCTCCCACACCCAATTGCCTCAGCTTCTGCCTACCTTGCAGCACTTGCCTCAGCACCCACTGGCCTCCTTCCTTAGGCTTGCTCTATTGACCCAATGTGGCTCCAAGTCGCAGAGCACTTACCATACCATGCACTTCATCCGCTGCACATCCACGATCACAGACATTCCGGCACCTACCCCCACTCCCGCTTCCCCTCTTCTCACTGCACTTGCATGTTCTGAACACTCATAAGGCATAGTAGGTTCTTCCCCATCCTACACTGTATTTATTGATTCAATCCCATGTTGCCTCCATGTTGCCCTGTGGGCGCTTTGAAACAGAGTTAACTTACTATATAAGTGCCTATCAAATGCACAATAAATAAATAAGTGTTATTACTGTGCCTCGAAGTTAAAGCAAACATGATACCTGTTATGATGTGGCTAGACTGGCCTACATTTGGTAATAAAATGGCAGTAAAAAATGCCATGCCAAAATGTGAAAATATATGGAGACTGGCAATAGTGATAGTGCCAGTCTACATATACTTTCTTAATGTGACATGGACATTTTTATTTGGCACCAAGGGTAAAGGAAACACATCCCTTCCCTCTTTGGGCTGGATGGTCTTCCCACCTTGAGCCGTCATTCCTTCTCCTGCACTGTCCTTCTTCCCCTGTCTGCTGTCATTCCTTATCTCTCTCTTGTGATCTCATTCCTTCCCCCTTGCACTGTCATTCCTCCCCCCTGCATTGTCATTCCCCCTGCACTGTCATGCCTCCCCCGTCTGCTGTCATACCTCTCCCCTGACCAGTCATCCCTTCCCCCTGCACATTTTTTCCTCTTGCACTGTCATTCCTCCTGGCCATTCCTTTCCCCCTGCACTGCCATTTCTTCCTCCATTTTAATTTCACCCCCCTGCGCTGTCAATCCCCCTTGCAATGTCATGATTTCCCTCTTGCGCTGTCATTCCTCACCCCTACCTTTATCATTCCTCCCCATTCTGCTGTCATTCGTTCCCCCTTCCGCTGTCAGTTATTCCCCCATCTGATGTAAATCCTTCCCTATTGCACGGTCATTCCTTTCTCCCTTGCACTGTCATTTCCCATTCCTTCCTCCATACTAAATATATAACGCAGTAAGTAACTATAAATGCCAAAACAATTGGCTTTGCCAATGTTTATTTTACTTACAGGACTTTTTTTAGACTTTGGTCCATAGAGTGTAATTACATAAACTGCTCAGGATGATGAAAATCAAGATTTCTGTCTTAAGGTTTTTCTGCAGGTTTTTTTGTTGCTTTATTGCTTGGTTGCTTGGTTGTAGAAACACCCCAGGTGATATGCTTCAGGTGATGAGTATTTGTCTGTGAAAGCGTAGTCAACTTCAGTAGAACTTTAACTACACCTTAAAAAAAACATAATACAAGGATCATGTTGTCAACCCAAATTTACCACCAATGTACCATATAACTACACTGGAAGAAAACAACACGGAGGACCTGATTCAGATGTCCATGATAAATTAGAAATGTGTTGTTACAGGACGGAACAATACATTTTTTACATACACCATATTCTGGCAAATAAAGAATGTGGTGTATGGACATGAAAGCCTTAGCTCTTGAATGAGCCTCATTTACGGCTTGAGGACAGCCCAAGGAACCATGAGGATTGCAGGGCGGGCACTGCGAGGGGATTCTCCTCTCAGCAGCACTGGCATAGCACGTGAAAAAGGAGTCAGTGCCGTTAAAGTCCACTGCACACTTTTTCCTTTTAAAAACAAAGCATTTCTTAGACTGTAGCACCACTTTTCTAGTTTAATGAAAGTTTAAGAAAAGCGGCAGTCTTCAAAGAAATGCTCGCAATGCTACTGGGGCACGTGTTTCCCCCAGAACAGGTGATTTTAGTATCTTTTGCTGCTGGTAAGTACAACACCTCCCCTCCAATGCTTCCACCCACTTCAGAATGGTGGTGCTGGAAACGTGGACGGGAGACTGTCGTATTTCTAGACGCCTTTTATCTGGAGCCCAGAATCAGCCTCGGAACTGGAATTTAAGAAAACAATATTCATTTTCCCCACCCAGATCAACTTAAGTAATGCAGCCTTTGTCGCTCTGAATCTCAGTGAAGTCATGGCTGAGCAAAGAGACTTGCCTTAGGCTGCTTTTCCAGCAGACGATTCCTAGTATCAGTTGATGCCTTGGCGGTTATTAGCCCATGACAATTGGTAGCTGTTTCCTTCCTAGATGCTGCGTCTGCGCCGACCTCTCTATGGTACAGTATCCAGCAGGGAACACAGCGCCATCCAGTGGCCGGATTTAATAAAATGCTAATATTCAATCAATCAATCAATTTTCTACAGCTCAAAAGTGTTCTTTGCAAAGTCAAGACTGCTGGCTCTATTCGAGCAATCACATATATAAAAAAAATGGAAATTACAGATTTCAGAAGGCATGCACAATACCTGTGCATACTCGTATCCACCTGTAATATGTTCGCTAAAGTAATAGGTTTGTGGCACGCTGCATAGCAAAAACTACATTGCAGGAATATATAATCCACATCACAGTGGGGGCAAACTGACTAAGATTCAGTAGGAGCGAGCCCTAAGGCATTAAGTAGGGAGAGCCTGTGGGTCTAGCATTTGAAACACTTGGCCACGTGATTCAATAGCAGAAAGCCAATCGATCTCCTGTGAGAAAGTTCCCAGGATTGAACATGTCTTCTTACTTTTTATCCTATGGGACTCTATGGGAATGGGGACTTACAATTCCCGGCGCCTGAATTTTCAGTGCACCGGAGTTGTACTCCCCTGTGTTACCGGGGAGTCAGGCGCTGGTAAATCATTATGGGTGCAGCGTCAACCTGCCAGTATCATCGGCACGGTTACCACCGGACCCGTAATGAGGCCCGGTGTCCTTGAGCTGCAAAGAGACAACCACCATTGGATTTATAGCATGTTCTGGAGATGTGCAGCAGGTTTTGGTTGGCAGAGATTAGGGCACAACACAGCTGAAGTCCTTTCTTTTGCCTCTGAAGCATGTTGTGGCTTTTCAGTGGAGGTGTATGCAGGGGAGGCTTGGACCCGTGTCAAGGGGGTCAGGGATAGTGTTCCTTGGACATTTACAGGGAGCCAGTTAGTTGCTCTCAGCATGGACTAAACCAGGGGGCAAATATGGAGATATTGATCTGTCCACGGTATTCTATCCACATTGGGGTTGATGGATTTAGTGTTTCAGGCAGCTGATGTGGAGCCCTCGCGTATTTGAAATGGCTCAGAACTCTTTTGAATGGCAGAAGAAACTATTCAGATGTCTATTTTTCCCCACGTTCAAAAACGGTGCGGGGAACAACACAAGTTTGATTTCCAATTATGGTGTTAATCGGTTTCTTGCTAATGCTTGTGTCATTTCAATTGTGGTCTGTTGCAGTCTCCTAATGACGCCAGTGTGCCGGATAGCGGTCGTGAAAATGAATGAGCGGCATAGGCAACAAGCCATTGATAAATAAGGCTGTATGTAGAGAACATGTGCGCTGTCACAACATGGCGCATACTTGTGTATTTATTGTTGATTTTGTAAGCTGCCAACTCCAAGAAGGTGACTTTAAAGCATCCATTATTACAGAAAATCATTTTTAATAAAGTGGGCGGGTGGGTATCAAACAAGACGTGCTACACTTATGCTGGCGATATTCAAGTTTTGCTGGAACATCATAACAATCAGGATGACCTCAATATCTCCCTTTAAAAAAAAAAAAGTTGGATGATGTTTAATCTTGAATGAATTTGAATAGACTGTTTCATTTCACAAAACAAGATATCATTCTGTGGCTCTTCGACTGTCTCTTGCAATCTATCAATCCCAAAAGTACTGGGAACATTCCGTGCAACGGATGACCATGTCAGGAATCAGGACATTATAGGTGCGGACCAACTTGCCCTTAATTCTCAAATTTCAAAGTTAACTCAAATGTCCTTTTTCCAAATGAAAATGTTGAAGAGATGATGTTCTTTTTTTACATTGCCTCAAAAATTAACTATATCAATACCTATGTTTCCTCACAACTATGTTAAGGAAATTCCGTATCCACAGGCCTCCCTAAACAAGCAAATAAGCAATAAACAAACTATAAGACATTTAGGGGGTAATTCATAGAATTCGGTGCACAAGTGGCGCACGCAGCTGGCGCACAGTGTGTGCATGCGGCAGTCTGCGCCAGCCGCGTGCGCCAAACCCCATTTCAGCGCACAGCGTATTCATGGATTTCAACATCCATAATCAGCCGTGGCGCAGAGTGGCGCAGCGACCTTGCAGCAGCGCCAGTTACGCCCCCAACCCCGCCCCGTGTGCCATGACCAGCGCACAAATCCAGTACATGGCGCAAAGGCCAGTGGACCAGCATACAGCCCCTCAACCATGAAAACGCGTGTAAAACTTCCCGCGTACGCCCCAGAATACACGTACACCTCCCGCGGCAGCCAAAACGCGTGTAAAACTCCCAGCGCACCCCTCTGAATACACGTACCCTGCTCGCGCAAGGTAAATAGCATAGAGAAAGCACCCCCCCTGTGGTGTGGGCTGCCTGTGGGGCATGCCCAGGGTGGATGGGGTGCCTGCGTGCATTTGGGGGATGCGTGTGAAGTATCACACGCGATAGGCCTTGTGCGAGCGGGGTACGTGTATTCTGGGGGTGCGCGGGGTGTTGCACACGCGATAGGCCTTGTGCGAGCGGGGTACGTGTATTCTGGGGGTGCGCGGGAAGTCTTACATGCGATAGGCCTTGTGCGAGCGGGGTACATGTATTCTGGGGGTGCGCGGGAAGTTTTACACGCGATAGGCCTTGGCCGAGCGGGATACGTGTATTCTGAGGGGTGCGCAGGGAGTTTCACACGCGATAGGCCTTGCGCGAGTGGGGTACGTGTATTCTGGGGGTGTGCGGGAAGTCTTACATGCGATAGGCCTTGTGTGAGTGGGGTACGTGTATTCTGGGGGTGTGCGGGAAATCTTACATGCGATAGGCCTTGTGTGAGCGGGGTACGTGTATTCTGGGGTGCACAGGAAGTTTTACACGCGATAGGCCTTGGCTGAGAGGGGTACGTGAATTCTGGGGGTGCCCGGGAAGTTATACACGCGATAGGCCTTGGCCGAGTGGGGTACGTGTATTCTGAGGGGTGCGGGGGGAGTTTCACATGCGATAGGCCTTGTGCGAGCGCGGTACGTGTATTCTGGGGGTGCGCAGGACATTTTACATGCGATAGGCCTTGGCCGAGCGGGGTACGTGTATTCTGGGGGTGCGCGGGACGTTTTACATGCGATAGGCCTTGTGCAAGCGGGGTATGTGTATTCTGCAAGTTTTACACGCGATAGGCCTTGGCCGAGCGGGGTACGTGTATTCTGGGGGTGCGCAGGACGTTTTACACGCGATGGGCCTTGTGCGAGCGGGGTACGTGTATTCTGGGGGTGTGCGGGACGTTTTACATGCGATAGGCCTTGGCCGAGCGGGGTACGTGTATTCTGGGGGTGCGCAGGATGTTTTACACGCAATGGGCCTTGCGCGAGCGGGGTACGTGTATTCTGGGGGTGCGTGGGACGTTTTACACGCGATAGGCCTTGGCCGAGCGGGGTACGTGTATTCTGAGGGGTGCGCGGGGAGTTTCACACGCGATAGGCCTTGTGCAAGCGGGGTGCGTGTATTCTGGGGGTGCGCGGGAAGTTATACACGCGATAGGCCTTGGCCGAGCGGGGTACGTGTATTCTGAGGGGTGCGCAGGGAGTTTCACATGTGATAGGCCTTGTGCGAGCGGTGGAACGTGTATGCTGGGGGTGCGCAGGAAGTTTTACATATGATAGGCCTTGGGCAAGCGGGGTACGTGTATTTCGGGGGTGCGCGGGGTGTTGCACACGCGATAGGCCTTGTGCAAGCGGGGTACGTGTATTCTGAGGGGTGTGCAGGGAGTTCCACACGCGATTTCACTGGCCGAGCGGGGTACGTGTATTCCTGGGGTGCCCCAACGCAAATTGGCAGTGTGTGTCCTCCCAGGTGTGCCCTTTCCCCCCTCCCCAGGCCCTGCAGCCAGCCCACAACACAGGGGACTACCCTGCACCCCTGGCCATGCCCCGCAGGCAGCCCATCCACCCTGGCCATGCCCCCCAGCCAGCCCACATGTCACCATGCACAAGTGAGCACCGACACATGTCCCCCTGCACCCCCACCCACCCAGCACTGACAGGCACCTGCCAGCAGGCCCCGACACATGTCCCCCAACCCACTCACCCACCCAGCAGTGACAGGCACCTGCCAGCAGGCCCCGACTCATGTCCCTGCACCCCCACCCACCCAGCAGTGACAGGCACCAACCAGCAGACCCGACTCATGTGCCCCCACCCACTAACCCACCCAGCAGTGACAGGCACCTGCCAGCAGGCCCAACTCATGTCCCTGTACCCCCACCCACCTAGCAGTGACAGGCACCTGCCAGCAGGTCCCGACTCATGTCCCCCCACCCACTCACCCACCCAGCAGTGACAGGCACCTGCAAGCAGGCCCTGACTCATGTCCCCCCCAACACGTCATCACGATCCACAATCATGGGCCTTATGACCACCCAAATCACACCCCACGCCACTCCAGTCCAAACACACAACCAAGTATTACATCCACCCCACATTGAAATCCCCATCACATGATACATCTCAAATGGCAAGTATGCACATCAACACATTTCCATCATACACACACAATGGGTGCATGTGATTGAGAAAACACACATTGTGACATGCATGAAACCAAAGAGAGAATACCACACATTGAAGTATGAAATAAAAATGTATTAAACACAAACGCAAGGGAATGAAATGAAACACACAATAATGAAAATAATTAAGAAAAAGCTGCATGTCGAAAATATAAAATAAAAATGTGTGAAAGCAGAATCCAAATAAATCCAAAAGCACATGGATCCAAAGTGTCTGTACGTCAAAACAAATCCAAAGTGAAAAAATAAGAAAAAAAAAGAAGTTAAATCCAGTGCTGAACTATATACAAAGTACAAATCCAGGGTCCATGAGCCCAACCATTGAAAGGAAACCTACAAAAAAACCTACCTAATGAACAACTATATACAAAAAGGTGGGGCATTGTCCAAGTGCCCCAAAAGAAATAAAAACAGAAAGAAAACCTAACACTAATTAACTATATACAATGGCGGCGGGTAAGTCCTACGGCTCACTCTGTGATGTCTCAGGCCAGGGCATCATCGAACTCCATACTCGATGTCGATGTCCGCGGGCCACTCCCCTGGCCCTGAGGTCTCACAAGGATGCAGTAATGGTTTGTTCCAACTCCCTGCGGGTTGCCTCAAGTTACCTTGAGGCACTCAGTCCGCCTCAATGCCCTGCGCATGGAGAACTCCACCCTTACCATAGTGAGCCGTGCCTCTTCCACCTGCCGCCGCTCCGCATCTACCCGCTGGCCCAACCGCTGCCACAAGGAAGACACTCCCATTCCAGAGTTCTCCTGCCCTCCGGCCGATGCCTGCCCCTCTGATCTTGATGGCCCTGAGCCATCATCGCTCCCACCTTGCGCCTGCTGCTGCCTTCCATGTGCCCTGCCCGATGATGCCGGCACATCCTCCATCTGCTGGTCTCGAGTTGGTGGGGTGTCCACCCCTGCTGGACCTCTGACTCCCGACTTTGGCAGGGATGTGATCTCCACCAAGCTGGCTGCGTTGGTCGGGCCAGTTCCACAGGGGGCCTTGGTGGAATCTGGGCTGGAAGACGGCAGGGAGAACGACTGGCGCATAGTCTCCACAGAGGAGGAGAGGGCCGCCAGAGTGCCGACACATGTAAGAACCCTCCGACCAGGGCCCCTCCCAACTGGGCCACGTTGCCACGCAGCTCTTCGTGATGGCGTGCGTGGTCCCCCCAGGAAGCACGCACGTTATCACGAAAGTCACACGTGCGCAACGCAACACCAATCAGGACGGACCCCATACGGTCATGGGTCTCCTCGTCTGCAGGTAGTGGAGTGCCAGATGACATGGGCATCCATCCTACCTGCGGACGGGCCTAGGACGGGGCATCCCTGCTGGTGCATGGTGGTGCAGCCACAGGGTCAGGGACAGTGACATGCACAGGCCCCTCTGCGGTGACCTGTGCTACCTCCTGCCCATGGCCTGCACCACTTGCACCAGTGGTACCACCCGCACCAGGCCCCATGTGCGGCTCAGTAGCAGCCTCCTCCTCCTCTGTGTAGACCACCAACCTGGATGGCTCTGCACTGTCTTCCGCCATCGCAAGCCCCTGTGGGGGCTCACCCGGCCCTTCCTCTGAAACCATAGTGGCAGACGCGGCACCAGTCCCCTCGCTCCCGGATTATGGTAATTCCTGGGAGGGTTGCTGGGCCTTGCATCTGCGGCCGATGGAGGCATCCCCGCCGCTTTGCTCCACAGAGCCGTCTCCGCCCTCTTCTTCACTCGACGCTGTGTAGAGGGAGACATAGAACACAAGCATCAGGGTACTGTTCAATAGTCCCCTAGACAGGAAGCAATAGCACATGAGTGGCACTGTCAAACGTCACTTCCATCCTGTCCCTCCACAACACATGGGTCAATGCAGGCAACACACATGCAGAAACAGGCACGGCACATGCAATCAACATTTGCATCCATGTTCAAGGGCCTCTATTGAGATAAATGTTGTCTTCAAACTCACATGCATCATGGGTCATACTGATTCCATGCACACACATCACCGGAGGCTCATGCATCTGGCCTCGTACACCACAGACACAGTGGATACACAGATGACTATACTGCATCAGTGAATCAACACATCGACACAGACATGTGTCATGCATCCATGGCATTTCAAAGTCACACAAACGCTACTCAGACACACAGACATGTACACCATACACGTCCATGACAGCAGCACCCATCTCTCACAACCCATCCATGTCCAAGAACAGAGACAGGCATGCATTCATGTGTGCATTCTGCATGCTGCTCCCCATGTTGCATTGTAACACATGCACCATCCATGTGGTTCACGCATGACTGGTCTCACATGCAGCACCATGATTTCCCTGTACATACACATCCATACATGGCCTATGTCACACATACAGGCAAGTAGATCACTACCAGCACACTGCTACATGCCCTGTTTCACACAGCAATGCATGGCTACTTACCGCTCAACTCCAGATGGGTCTGCCTCTGAAGGATCTGGACGTGGAGCGCTGGGTTTATGCGTTCCAGGACCCTCGTCTGGATGTTGGTCAGGCTGACCCGGCACCCCTCTGCATCCTCTGCCTTCAAGAGGCGCCGGGCCTTGCTGAGGGTCTGGGACCTGAAGTCATCCAGCGCTTCCGGACGTGTTTGATGTCACGGGTTGCCACCCGCTCCACGTAGATGGCAACCACTACGTCCTCCCAGATCCTCTCCCATCCTTCCTTGTCAGCGCGCAATGGTGTGAAGAGGGCATCATAATGCCCCAGAACTTGCTCCACCAGGATACCAATTTCCTTATCGCTGAAGCTGGTAGCCCTCTGCCTCTCTGGCTGGGGGTCGCCAGTGGTCTCTGATGGTGTTTGCCCCAACATGGCGAGCCCCAAGGCAGATGTGGGTGGGCAACTGGATCCTGGGGCTGAGCTGTGGAGTGATGGTATACCAGTCGGGAGTCTTCTGTTCCAGCAGGGGTGGACACAGCAACTGGACCCCGCAGATGGCTGACGTGCAGGCACCAAATAGCAGGGCACGTCGCCAGCAGGCAGGCAGGCAGCAGCAGATGGCAGGTGGGAGCGTGCTCGGCACTCTGGGGGGCAGGAAAATGGCCTTCTGGGCAGGAGCGTGGTCTTGCGTGTGTTGTCGCCTGGCCAGCTTGATACGGAGTGATTTGGCACGTGAAAAAACTGCACGTCAGCGTGTAATTCGAGGAAAGGCCCTTAGCGCATAAGTGCATCTGTGGCATTACGCACACGGGCGTTTCCCTCATTACGGGTGCATAGTGATTCAGCACGTGAAAAAACAGCATGTCCGCGTGTTAATGCGTGTAATCCGAGGAAAGGGCCTAAGCGCGTAAGTAACGTGACGTGCGCAGGTGCTTCCCTCAGCACAGGTTAAAGGTGAGCGGGGCCAGCAGTTTGCTGTACGTGCCTTTCGTGGAGACCGACGTGTGTGTTGCTACTTCGTGTTGTTTCGCGCACCATCACAACTTCACAGCGGATCAAGGACATATCTCTTCTTTTGGCGGGGGTATTGGCTATGCGTGTTTTTCATCATCACGCTAGTCTGACGGTGAGTGGCGCACGCTATTTTTCCCACTGCGGGTGCCCCTGTGTATCGCGTACCCATTTTCGAGGTCATAGTAGCCTGCGTGTCCCACGCGTACATGTTTTTAGTGTCCCTGGGTGCCACTGCGTACTGTGGGAGGTTAATTCCACACAGGTACGCTACCGGGGTTGCATGCACAGTTTTACTGCAGTTTTGGGGTGCCTGAGCGTTGTGTGATCCGTCACTTCATCACCGGGGTCACATACAGCCTTGCAGGTGCAGGGGTGCTTTTAACATCTTGTATCCCACCCCCTTCACCTCAATTGCCCAGGACAATTGTCGTGTACACCTCCCATTGGCACTACTCCATCTGTGCCGGCACTACTCCATCTGTGCCATGGCTGGGAGGCCACAAAAGGTGAGGGGAGCCTCAGCTGGGCGTACACCTCGTGGCGTGCGTGGTCAGGGACGTGGCCGGGGTGACCAGGGAGTAGGGGGACTCCACGGTGTCCAGGGTGGCTGCAGAGGGAGAAGAGGCAGTGTGACCAGGGAGTAGGGGGACTCCAAGGTGTCCAGGGTGGCTGCAGAGGGGGAAGAGGCAGAGGTGCAGCATTTCAGCAGGATGTTCTGCCATGTGTTGGTGCAGTCATGCCACCACCCCCTGCGGCTCCGGGAGATGCAGTTCTTGCATCTGGCACTGGCGCCCATGTGACCTGGCAGTCTGTTTCATCGACTGCCACAGGCCCAAGGGTAGTAGTAGCTGCAGGTGCAGCTGTGGACACCACCACTCAGGCTCAGGGCCTGCCAGCGCAGGCTGTGTTGGCACTTGAAGAGTCCATGGAAGATTTCCAGCAGGTCAGGAGGCACACCGTACGTGAACGCAGGGCTGCCCTGACCGAGGCAGGTGTCCCTGGGGCAGTAATGTAATCTGCTGCCTCAACCAGCCGGGTGTTGGCAAGTGCAGGGGCAGATGCAGCCAACAACACCCCGGTTGTGAGTCTACCAACCAGGACAGTCACTGTCAATGACCCTGGCACAGCGGATGTTGCTGCACAGGGTCCATTCCAGGGCACCCAGCAGCCACTGACGCAAGTCAGGCCTTCGGTCGTCCTTCCACCTGCCACTCCCTTGGTTCAATCCACGGTTGCCACTGGCCATACTGATCAGGGTGGCATTCGCCAGCCGGGGTCCGCACCACCATCCAAGAGGAGGAAGGTTGCATCTGCAGCACAGGCTGGGACCCCAGACACAGCCACAGCCTCCTGCACGCCAAGGAAGAAGCCTTTCTGTGCGCAGAAACTGGACTTCCTTGTGGACTACGTGTGGGACCACAGCCGTGAGATGCTAGTGGGGCCGAATTGTCAAACTACGGCTGCCCATCGGAATACCCACTGGAAGCATGTCGCAGATAATGTGAGTGCATTCGGCCATGAGGTGCGCACAGCTGCCGAGTGCAAGAAGCTTTGGGATGACCTCAAACGCAGCACTCAGGCGAAGCGTGCCTCTAATTACAGCATGACTCTGGTGACTGGCAGTGGGCCACCACCTGAGGAGGATGACCTCACTCTGCACGAGTCACTCGTTGCAGAGTTCATACAGGCAGAATCGGTCGAAGGAGTGGGAGAGATGCAGGAGTTTGATGCCCCGTCCAGTGAGTGTTGTTGCGTGTTTGTTGAGCCCATGTGTGTTTTACTTGTGTGATGTCTTGTGCATGACTGCCACTGCATGTCATGTGTACATGGTTGTCATGTGCAAGTCAGGCAATGCTTCACTGATGCGTGCATGCTGTGCAGGATGGTGGACATGTAGAGCAGACAGGGATTGTCCTCATCACCACACTTGCACCCTACTCACTTGCTAGTCACCCGGATGCCCCTCCGGTCTATGTTCCAGCTCACTGGCCCTTCTGCATGTAGCCAGGGGTGTCTTTCCTCTCAGCACTGGGAATATGTCATTGCATGACTGACATGCATGTGTCCTCTGCTTGCATGTGGGTACTCCACATAGGCATGCCCCCTTGCCCCTCCAACCCCCCTGCACCCCAATTTCACCATTGCACTGGTGTGCATCATTTTGGCGTACTGCAATGGCCTGTTCAAGCCTCCTGTGTACATGCTAACTTCCACCAGCCAACCTGCCAGACACATGCAGTGGGGTACATCCTCTGCCCTTCATGCAGGGTGTCTCACTTGGACTGTGCAGATGGCAGATGCTCCACAGGGACATGAGTGCCCATTCATGTTCCATGTGCATTCCATGCATGACCCTATGTGTCCTTGACTGGATGTTAATTGTAGTACGTGTCCAGGATGACCTACATTTCATGGCATTTCATCAGCCATCCCATGCCCACTCTGGCTCAGTCCTGCATCGCACACATGTTTAGGGTATCACAGTCTGTGTGGGGCACAGGCCTCCCCCTGTATCAGGCCCACTGACTCTGTCCAACTGGTGTAGGGGCTTCTGCACACATGGGTGTACTACTGAGGGTTCATCATGTGTCCTGCTTACTGTCCCATTGTCATCTGCTGTGTTGTCAGTTGACTCAGATTATGCAATTGATGCTAGTCAATACTGTCTGGCAATACACAGGTCTCTGGTTTCCCTTTTGCTACCATGCAAGCCATCCCTGCATTTTCACTTGGGGGGGTAGAGGGCTTGCTTGTAGCCATGCAACCCATTGCATGCACATTGCACGTGATGCCTGAACTTGCCCTTGCACTGCCTTCACGTTTTTTGATACACACCATGAAGTACTTGTTCATGTAGATAGTGGGTAACGTACACATGTTCTGCACTGCATCAACCCACTTATGAGCCGTGTAACACCGTTCTACATGCCTACTCACTGGTGCAATGTCAAAGTGACCTGCCATGCATGGCAGGTTCTCATTTGTGTGTAACATGTCTGCTTCATGTGTTGGCTGTCTGTGTGATGTCTATGAGTGTGTGTGTTATGTGCTTCTAACATGTGTACTAATGTATTTATTTTTTCTCCACTTTTCAGATGATGACGCAATGGAGCCAGAGGATGGAGTTGTCATGCCAGGCACAGGGTTGTTATCACTACAGCAACCCGGCACAAGTGGGGGTCGTGGGGTGGTAGACCACGAGAACCCACATGTGCTACAGACCATCTTGTCTTTGGCTGGCAATGAGTACAGCCCAGATGACCAATCTGACGTCCATGTCGAGTTGGATGTGCATCAGGTCCATTTGTCAGGGGTGAGTAATTCTGATGTGGACGCTCCTCTGCCCGCAACACCTGCAATGAGGTGCCAGACGGTGGTGGGACCTCCGCCTGTGGTGGAACGGGACGCAGGGTCACCCTCCACACCAGTCGCTGATGTGCCTCGGACATCACATCAACGGGGGAATGTAGTCCTGCAGCCGCGGGCGGTGCCAACCCGACAAGGACGGCCGGTCCTTGGGGCCCGCAGGTGTCAAGCCCAGCAATGCGGTGGCCGCGCGCCACTGAGGTATACTGAGTGGGAGCAAGACATGACTGCCAATTCAGAATGCCAGGGGGCAGCAATTGAAAACATCGCTGTGAGCATGGAGCGTGTGCCTCAATCTGTGCTCCCCCTGCTAGGCAGGTGCTTCTCCAGCGGCAGGCGGCACAGTCCACACTCCACTCGCTCAGGCTGGGCATGGCGGCCTCTACAGGGCACGCCAGGCTGAAATGTTGTCTCTGCGTCAAGCAATTGCTGCTCACGCAGAGGCACACATGGAGGCCATGGAGGTTGAGTATGCTTCCCTCAGATCCACTCTGAGTGTGCTCATCATGACCCAGAGGGAGCGGGCAGATGATCGGTTTGTGCAGCTTGAGCGTACCATCTCGGCTGAGCTACGTGCTTGCCGGGAGGTGCATCAGTTGTCCAGCCAGGCTTTGCAGGAAGAACTCTGTGTTACACGTGTTACCTTGCAAGAGGAAGCACGCGTATCAAGGGAGGTTCTGCATGCAGACCTACATGTCATCGCAGCACAGAACCAGGCTCACCCGTCCAGCAGACTTGCTGACGACGAGGGGCAAGCTGCGCCTAGGCGTGGTCAGGCTCCTGTGCCACATCCTCCTTTCAGGAAGAGGCAGACTCGGACAACGAGATATCTCCCACACAGGTCGTGGCGTGCTGGCGTTGAGCCCATGGAGGTTTTTTTTTTGTCTCAACATCATCGCATGTGGGTGTTGAGGTGCACCCTGTACCTCCCCCCTCCTGGGTTCTTCCCCCTTCCCCCGGGTCGTATGTGGCCATTTTTGATTTTTGATTTTACTTCAGTTAGTTAATATTGACTATTTGATAGTTATTTTAATTAGGTTATGTAGGTTCTTCGTTGTTAGTTTAATTAGTTGATATAGTTTAATATTGTTTGTCTATTGTGCATTCATGTGACGGTGTGGTGCTTTGTGGCTTTTGAAAGCATCCACTGTCTGTTCCAGCTGGGTCCTTCAAGCTTGTCTCGTGTATGTGTTTGCAGCTTGGGGTCCTCACTCATATAGGCCACTCCTGCTTCCCTTATCCATGGGCTTGCTAGGATGGTTCGGTGTAACAAACATTTACACAAGGCTTTGGACTTTCGTCATAACTGTGGCATGTCTGCTGCTGTACTACTTGTGTTAACACCCCTAGTGGGGGGTTTATCCACCCCATGTCTGTAATCAATTTGGGTGAGTATGTGATTGATGTCTCCATTAATTGATGTGGATTGTGATGTATGTTATTTTCTAGCCTGTATATGTGCTTGATGCACTTCATGCTGTAGACAGTAGCCTGCACCCTTGGCCTGTCAAAGTCACACTGATGGTGGGAGGAGTTTGGATGTAGGTCTGTAACCTGGCCCAGTGACAACCAGCATGAAGACACACACACAGGGAACTTTCCAGCCTTATTAATATCTTTTATGCCCTTTATGCAGGAAAATGAGCCTCCACACTACCTTTGCCAGCAGACACAGGGACGAGTAATCCTGATAACTGGCCACGTTCGGTGGTGCAGATGTGTGCATGTGTGCGCAAGCAGAAGCACAGGGCTTGTGCTCAGACGTCCGACAGAAGCAGACGTGTTTCCAGGAGCTCCAGGCATGGTGAGCAGCACGGTGGTCAGTCAAAAGTCCCAAAAAAAAATATCGAATGACAAAAATCTCTAAAAAGAAATCTCGAAAAAAAGAAAATCGAATGTTTTATTTATTTATTTATATGTATTTTTGGGGTCAAGTAAGTAAAAAAAAGGGGTAAAATAAAAAAAATGAAAAAACGAGGGTTGGGGGGAACCCCCCCATTTCGAAAAAAAAACATATTGAAAAAAAATGTGTTTTTTTTTTTTTCGAGATTTTTTGGTTCAACCTTTTTTTTCGATATTTTTCTTCCGGTCTTTTCACTATAAACCGAGCAGCACAAGGGCCCACACCGCAGCCAACCTTCAACCAGGCCACTAGCACCAGTGCTGGGGATCTTTGCCAGGCATTGTTGGAGAAGCGCACAGTACAGCTGACATGTGTTGAGGGCCAAATGCCAAGTGGCTTTACAAGTTATCAGGGGCACACACAGGGGCCATTGAACATATCCTCGAGTACCCCCTGCTCCATTGAAGCAGAGTTATTAGGGCAGTAGCATTCCTAGCCAGAAACTGATACAGTGCACAGGGACACCGTGCGAGGCACAGACTCGTGTGCAGTGCATATTATTTGCATGTGCAAATTGCCACGTGCACTACCTATTGAAATCCGCGGCTGCCAGAACACAACTTGTACTGAAGTTGCACCTCGCTATACGCGTGTAGCAGCTCACCCAGCGACCATTGTATCATGTTTGATTCTTGACGCATTGGTTTTCCATTTCCCGCGCACCCAAATGCGCCTGCCTTACTGCATTGACAATGTTTGAACCATGAGGGGGCCAAGCTAACGTATGGGTACAAAGCAGCAGACAGGAGTGTTTGTTTGTGGAGAAGGCACTTACTTTGGGGCATGGATGGTGTTGTGTGTGTGTGTTGTTAACACACATTCAGATTAGTAACTCACGCTCTCTTTGCAGCATTGAACTGCTCCTGTTACCAGACCTGAGAGTGCGCATGCAGGAGGCCAGCACTCACCCGAGATAAGTCTCTCTTTGGCTTGCATTTGACTCATTTGGTAAAATGTGTATGATGAACATGTTTTCTCTGATTGAGTATGTGTTATTGTGAATAGCAGTTTTTTGTATTTTGACTACTTTCCCTTGCCAATCGGGCTCCCCTCTCCTGCCCCTCTTTCCGGTTATCCAGCATACCAATGCCTGTCCATACAACATATCCCTGACCCTCATTCCCCACCGGGGTCTCAGAGGCCTGTGTAAGTTTGACCTTGCAGGCGCCCAGACCACGGAGGGGGTGGTTGGTTCATGCCACTCCTGCGCCTGGACACCGGAGCTGTGACACTACCCATCAGTTGTTGCATCCTCATTGTATGTTATGTACCGTCAATGGTACCCATCCTGTAGGACCTTTGTTCAACTGTGCTACCTTGGTTGTTCTATCATTGTGCTTGTACATGTGCTTTGACATTTCCTGCTACTTCAAGTCATCTACTAGGGACTCTTCCAAGGTTTTTTGGTGCCTACAGGCTTTTTCCCTGGTTTGTGCATTTGGCTCTTTGGAGTTCTCTGCGATTTGGTATCTTTACCAGTCAAGGTGGCCTCTGAGGGGGCTGGACCCTATTTACACGCAAGTTGGAACATGGAGACCAAGTGGTAGGGTGATCCTGTAGCCAAGTAGACTTGAAGGAAGAAGGCTACATACCCCAGACACAGTTGTTCAGAAGGTCACGGTGATGTGTAAATGTGGGAGGGCCTTTTGTTGTTGGACAGTTGGCTTTGGCTACAGTGTTTTGGGCGATCTGACATTGTAATTGTGGGGTACTATGTACATGTTGTGTTCTGCTGGTCAATGCCTGTTCCTGTGTTGTGTTTACTTTTCAGGTGTCAGGGGATTGGTGTGGTTTGACATGCTGGGGTGTTCACATGGGCAATGTTCACATGCGATGTGCACAGGACACTGAGGGTCACTTGATTTCACATGCATATATTGAGTGCATGTACCTAATGACACACACAGTTGCACAATGATCCACCACACGAACCAACACCCTTCATTGCCCACTGGTGCACACAGATTGCCTTCTTGGGCCCCCTGTCTCCCTGCAGCGCATGATCTATTACCATTTGGGTATCTTGTACATGCGTCATTTGGTTATTTATTTGATTTGTCCTTTTCATGTGATGCTCAAGGTGTACCTGCAACACAATGGCTGCTCACTGTGCTGTGTGCTGAGCAGCTGAGCAGTGTGTTGCAGGAGACACACACAGCACACGGGTTTGGGAGTTGGGATTTGGCTGTGCCCAATGTGCATGTGAACAGGCATTCAGTGTTGTGTTCATGCTACGACTGGTGGAAAGCATTTGTGTCTGACTTTGTATGTGTGGGAGGTTGTTGGTCAGTCATTTCATCTGATTCCATGTCAGGCATCATTGTCTCGGGCCAGTTTTAATTTATGACATGTCAGTTCGTATCTTATTGGTGATGTGTTGGGCTTTTGCTATTGCATGCCATGTCATGATGTGGCAGATAAGGGTGATGTGGGTTGGGAGGGTTTGGGTGACATACCAGGGATTGTGATGGCCTGTTTTGCGGGGGTGGGTGGGTGATACACACCTTGCATGTGTTCCTTTTGGTCACACAGGATTGGTTATGTTTAAGTAGCTAGGGATGTACACAATGTAGCACTTCCGTGGCAACATTCTCAGGGTGGTAAGGTTGTGATAGTTGACTGTCTCTTTGTCATCATCAATTGTCACCTGGTATGTGCCAGGCCTGTGTGCACTCCGCAGGAGTGGGAGTTTAGGTGAAAAATGTGGCCACAGGCTGGGTCCAGGCTGCCTCGCCACGTGCCCTTTCCCTTCCCAGGGGCAGCGCCTGTGCCTGTGGTTGGGGATGTGGGGGCACCACCATGTCCACCGGTACGTCCCGCCGTGTTGCAACATTGTGCAGGACACATGCTGCCACAATGATCCTGCACACTACTGGGGGTGCATATAGTAGCTGGCCGCCAGAACAGTCAAGGGAGCGGAAGCGTGACTTGAGCACTCCGAATGTGCACTCCACTATGCCCCTGGTTTCAATATGGGCAGCATTGTATCTTACCTGGGGTGGTGTGGTGGGGTTCCGGATTGGCGTCATCATGTGGTTGCTCAGAGGGTAGGCACTGTCCCGTGGGGTGGTGATAATGGTTGTGATTATTGGGGTTTGTGTATTTGTCTGTGTGTGACATACATGCATGTGCACAGGCATTTGTACTCACCTAGGAGCCATGTGTCGCCATGCTGCCCAGCTTCCAGTGCCCGGCTCAGGGCACACATTGTGTATATGAAACTGTCATGGGTAGAGCCAGGGTAGTTTGCATAGACAGAGGTGATGATTCCCTTTGCATCGCATGCGACCGACCTGCACGTTGATGGAATGCCAGTGCTTGCGGTTTGGATAGATGTGCTCAGTAGCCCTAGGTGGACGTAGGGCCACATGGGTGCAATCTATGGCACCGAGCACTTTGGGGAAGTGTGCCATCCTGTAAAAGTCCTGGACCACGTCCTACCTTTCTGCAGGTGTTCTGGACATGTATATGTGCCTGCGGACTGAGGGGCGTGCAGTGATGATTGCCAACACCTGGTGTAGGCAGTGTGACTGGGTGGCATGTGAGACCCCCCCCCACTATGGCAGTTGTCCGCTAAAATGACCCAGTGGCCAAAAAATGCAGGACATTGAGCGCCTTCTCCAAGGGGCTCAATGTTTGGGAGCACAGGGTGGGGGATGTAAGGTCATCTTCCCACTCCCTGACCAGGTCTAGGATGATACTGGGTGGAAACCTATACCTGCCATAGACCTGGTCGTCAGGCATCCCAAAAAGGCTAGTCTGGGGAAAAAGAATGTGGGCCCTGGCTATTCTCCTCCTCCTGTGGTGTCCCACGATAAATGGTGCGACAAATGGGGCATTCATCGTAGCTGAATATACGTGTTTGTTGTTTGCACGCACTTTTATATTGTGCGCAGGGACGCTTCCGCCTGCCTTTGTGTTGTGGATGTGTTGACGCCTATGCGCGTCTTTTAGCGTGCGCAGGTTTCCCGTATTCGATTCCATGAATACATGTTGTTTGCTTGCGTGTGGGCGTTCTGTGTATTTCCCTGCAGTACTTCCCCAGTTATTCCCCATTCCGCTTGTTACGCCTCGTGTCCCGCCCCTTTTTGGTGTGTGCGCCAACGTTGTGCTTTTTCCCTGTGCGCGTTGCGCACGGCGTTTGGGATGTTGCAATGACGTGTGCGCCCGTGTGCGCCACTCACGGGTTTGGCGCACATCCCAAAGGTAACACGTGCAGGGACTTCCATGAATTGCACGCGTGCGCCTGTTTTTTCACGCTTGCGCCAAGATTTTCGGCGCACGTTTGTTCCATGAATCGGCCTCTTAAAACATTCTAAATGAAACACTCAAGTTGCTATTAAAATGGGCAAAAAGGATCACTAGGGCATAGACGGCTCCATTGCCTTCAGCACTACATCAACATATGCAATTCAGAATTCCTTGTATAATGAACAAAGCTCTTTTAACAGAAGGCCCTACCTTTCTAAACGAGACATTTCTAAAATATAAACCGAACTGATCATCAGGCTACGTAAACATTAACATTTTCGTCTTTCAAGTTCAGATATTAAAGGTTTGGTGGAAGATCTGTTCCCTATACTATTTTAATGTTCTATACACCCAACTTCCCTGGTTGTTTTCATCCCACTTCTTGTCTAATAAGTCTTTGCCTACCTGGTAAAGTACTGGTAGTGTACCCCTTCATGCCATGGTCACTGTGGCGGGCATAAGTATGCTTAAGAAATAGCATAACATAGCAAACATGTTACCACAACATGGATTGAGGTTTCTAATCCACAAGTCCAGTGATGTGTATTTGTTTTCACATGATGATTGCACTTGATATCTGAGGCTAAAAGTCAAGTTCTCTACCATGTACACAGCAGCCCGGCGTCATTATCCACAGTCCAAGAAAGATTCACCCCTACCTCACTCATCACACATCAAAGAATCCAATGTCTACCCTCGCAATCAGCACCCACTACTCTTTCCTATTCCTTAGCTCCTTAATCTTCCCCTCTACCTGTAAGCAAAATATTCGTCTTTGCAACGTGGGCAGTCTATCACCTTCCTAGATCCTCCGCCAGTGCCACTTACTGACACCATGACAGATGGATCTCCATGCACAATTGCTATCTCTTCAAGTTCCGCCGCCTTGTCTCCAAATCTAGCAATGGTCTAGCCTACAATACCTTACTGACTGTATTTCTGTTTAATCTTCCCTTTGATTGCTGAGATCCTCTGATCTTCTTCACCTATCTGTGCCCCGCGCCCTTTTGCCACCTACTGCTTCCTCCCTCTCTGTCTCTCCTTTCTTCCTTCACTGGAATGCTCTCGCTTTAGCCATCAAAGCCAGCCCAACAGTGGATCTCTTTAAAACCCAACTCAAACACCACTTACTGACTGGTGAGAGCGCATCTCCTAACCGCTTCCTGACCCTTCCAAACGTACCCTTATAACACCCCTCGTACTGTGTCACTCAGGATTGTAAATATAGCAATATATCTATTTCTCAAACATTGATAACAGCACTAAGCCCTATATGTCTATGTTAACCTTGTTTGTCCCCTTGTCTCATTATCACCCTGTGTACTTACAGCCTACTACCATTCCAGATTACAAAACCAACATCACACAGGGACTGCCTTCATCACCTGCTATCACATCCTATGGAAGTTGTTTCTAAACAAAATGATATTCTGATGGTTTAAATAAATGCAACAAATAAAATCGAACTAGTGTTAATCTGCCACTTCAGAAACATTACAACCGCTCACATCACTCAATAGGTGTAAGTGGTTGCAGTTAATCACTGAACCAAATAACTTCAAAGAAATTGCTACAATTTACACAATGTTGTCACTGACAGGACATCAGTACAAAGAGCACTACCAAGACACACATATACTTCTTACAAAGCTGCTCCGATTTCTATGTTTTAGTCATTTAAAGGATATCACTGCATTGCTGCCCGACCTCTGAGGCCCAAGAGGCTCTCACCTCTGTTCCCAAAGGAATATCCTTGAGGAAAAGCTGTGCAACCTGGTATGTATGTCTTCAGGGGTCAAGTCCTAAAAAGTAAAGTGTGGGGACTCATCAACAAACGCAAAGTTGCTGGAAATTAGCATATGAAGGTGAAATATGGCCATTTCATTACATTGGCTTTGCATAACCACCCAAATTGCACAGGTCGAATGGCATGTGCCTTTGATAAAATCAACACACACGCAAGAGCATATTTTCGTCTGATAGCGTTTTTGAAAATGTTAAAAAGTGTGCATGTTTTAAACTCCAAGAACCAATAGAAATGTTTTCCCTGGAACTTGCAGTACTGAAATGAAACATTTCACCTTCAGTTGTTTGTTATTTTTCATCAGGTTATCTAGTGCAGTGGTGAAGTGCCCAGCCTGCAAACCTAAAGACTGCAGTTCAATCCCTGAAGTCAAAGAGGATATTCAATGTTTCTCCTTTTAGCTGGCGGGGACTGAGTTCACCTTCTGAACAAAGTAGGTGGCATGTACCTTCTTCTTCTTCTTCTTAATTATCGAATGCGTGGGCGGACCCACGCAGGCGCTTCCCCACCCTAAAGGATGATGTGCACCAAACCCACCAATCAACACACAGCCCACACTTCCACACAAACCACCAACAACCTAACCACAAACATCCACTACCCCAAAACAACACCACCAGCTACCCCACCGCAAACAAACGCCCCCCATCAACGCACACCACCAGCTACCGTACCCCAAACACACACTCCCCTCCACTCAAAACACCATCCAGCGAGCCCCGGAGACCGGCACGCAGACACGCGGGACCCCGGCCTGTACGCCTGCACATGCGCCTTAGGCGAGGCTCCCACTACCCCGCACCGCCCCCAGGTCCACCGACTAACCACGTAGACACACCATCACCTTGTCCTGCCCACTCACTCCGGCATGTACCTTCACCTTCTTCTTAATTATCGGAGGCTCAGCCATGTGTATCTTACAATTAACATATCCTTTTTGTTAGGGTGAAAATGCTGCGCATCAAAAAGAGCAGAGTCCAACTTACTTTATTAATTAAAAAAGTGTTTCTTTCTGAATCACTTTTAAACATATTTGAAATGTAACATTGTGGGGATTCTTAATTTCCCAAAATGCTCTTTGCCTGCCTTTATGCAAATTGCAAGACTTTGGGTTCAATGACAAGCTACTGTGTTGCGTGACTTGGCCTGGTGTCACACGCCTTGCCCCTCCCCCCAGTCCCCATCCTCACCCGCAGCTTCGCCTCCCCAAAAAAAGAAAGGGCTTCCTGCGTAATGTTTGTTCCCTTTCCAGCACTGACTATTGGCCGTCACATAACCCAGTCAAAAAACACATTGCATGTTCTTACATAATGATTTATCTTAAAATGCCAGTGGTGTGCATCCCAGTAACTGAAAAGATACTACCCGTGACAAATCTTAATTACTTCAGACATAGATACCACGCAGCTCAATTATTTAAAAGACATTGCTACCTATCCCATGCCTCTATGAATGAAAGTGACACTGCTACGAAATCACTCCAAAGACACCTTTGCAACTCTCATAATTCAGTCACTTGAAAGGCACCACTCAATCATGTAACGTAATTACTTGACGAGACTAGTAACACACGCATAAAGTGATAACATCAAGGACTTGCCAGGTGTGGTTTCAAACTTGTATCGCCGCCCGTATCTTTCCAAAGCTGGATTCTTACACATCTTACAATGACATAGATACATACATATACAAGACTACCTTCTTAAAACCATCTTCTAACTTAACATGTACAAAGATAACACTGCGCCCTTCAAATTAGTGAGAGATTGTGTCAGTGAGCGAACACTTGCATAGCACATTTGCCTCCCTAGCAGTCTACCCTTTAACTAGTGCGGCTTAGTGTGGGTCAGAATATTGTGCCATTGGTGGAATCTGCTGGAAACCAGGCATTAACACAAGGGGTATCCACATTTTTTTTCTCCACCTGCATAATTGTACGAAGTTCCCTACTTGGCGACTACACACAATGTTCGCATCTTCCCGTTTTTTTCCAGCTACGCCAACAGGGACGTTTTCATCCAGCAGATCGTGTTTCCCAACAGTTCTCTGTGCAGTGACAAAGGATCACACCTATGTGTTTATGAAGTTCACAAAACACAGTTGTTCATACATAGAAGCAAAACCCCATTTGCGAAGTTTATTACTAGATAATTTACAGAAAACAGAGCGTGCAAAACCACACTTGCATCCCATTTGCACATTTTCTTCCCTCCCGAAAAAGTATAAACAAGTTAACCAATAATGAACTAATTAGTGCAATTGATAATTACCTTTGTTTTTGCATGACACATAAATGGGACGATCACACAGCACACCAAAGGGTGCACACGGATTCGTCCAATCACAAGGATGTTCTCAAGGCAATCATGAGGGAAAAACAGTGGGAGTGCTATACTGACTAGCCTGCTATTTGCAGTGCGTGACATGCACTTGACATGCAGATGCACTTTATCATTCGATTTTCACCTGGAAGTAATTCGTTTGCAAGAAGTGAAGTCAGCAAACAGTGTTATGCAGGGATATTGTGCTGCTCCCGCTTCTTTGGTTTGATATGCATAAGTTAGCACATTTTGTTTTTCGGTACAGCTGGTTTCATACTGGCAAAAAAGAATACAGCACGTGCAGGGCAGCATTTATCACGCTAATAATAGCATATGTATGTGTCCAGTGACAAAGTGAACTGCCTGCTCTTGGGGACCACCAGGGTGGTGACTCAGAACCACCCGATTCAACTGCCGGTTGGAAGGAGGATCCCATGGTCACTAGACCGGGGTGTCCATCACATGACAAGAAACAATCACATCCCAGGCAGTCTTGGGGATCTGAAAACTCCCGACCCCAATGGGCAAATAGGCCAGGCCAGCCCATACCCTTTGTGATATCTTGCAGGGCAATACTGGTGCATCCCCTCCCCAATTGAGCGAACCTGAAGGTCTCCCACAGCAGATCAACAACCTCATCACAGACGAACCAAATAGCTTTCCCTTTAAATTACATTATTATTCTTCACTCAGTGATGGCACAGAGTGTTTCGATACAGTTGCATCTTCACCTTGCACCTCAAAAAAGACATTCACAGGTTTGCCAGATAGTGAACTCCGTGGCTCCACAGATATATTGCTGCAAATCTTCAACTTCCTGAACGCAAAAGGTTCATTGGGAAAAACAAAGTTTCAGGAGCATTGTTCTGTCCCTTGCAATATTTCAATTTTTTCACAGGCTCATCCTGAAAAGAAAAAGAAGGTGTTGTGAAAGCCTATACACTGTCTTTTCAGCCTCTTATTCAAATGCTGGAATCACTGAAGACCTCAGCACAGTATAAGAAGCACAAGGAAAGGGCAGGGAAGGAAATATACAATCCAAGATGGCAGACAGGCCTTTTTTAGGTTTGGTCCAACCAATTAAAACAAAAGCAGCTAAAGGTGAACTCAAAGGCCACAATCCATGTCCAGCCCTAGCCCTACACCCAACAGGATCCATACCTCATACAAGATCCACCCAGGTCAATGATAAAATGCAGCATAAAAGAACCCACACCCAGCTGCTCACTATGGGATTCAGGAGAGGAAGTCTCATGATTGATGACTTTTGGAGACTTGAGAGGAGTAAAAAGAGCAGAGGCTGGAGAAATGGAAGAGAGTAGAAAGGTGGCAGCAGTGGAGAGGAGGAAGTGGTGGGACCTATGTGGGGTAAGGAAGAGTTAGGACCATCTGAGAGGAGAGTAAGAGTGACAAAAGGAGGTGGTGCATGCTAAGAAGATGAATAAGGTGGTTGTAACAACATAAATAGTGGAGGAAAGGAAGAGGTGGTGTGAGTTATCAGAGTGACAGAGAAGGTGGAAACATCGAATGGAGGAAGGTTCCAGGAGGAGGTGAAAACATCTGGACCCAGGAGTGGAAGTCAGAAGGAGGTGATAGAAATCAGGGTGCAGGAGAAGGTGGTGCCATCCAAGGAGAAGGAGAAGATGATCACATCAGTGGCTGGAAGTGACACAAGGGAGGTAGCATCAGGGGAGGAGAGTGATATGGAGGAGATGGAGGAAGGAACAGCATGACTTGAGGTAGTTGTGAAGTTGGTAGTAAAGACGGTACAGAGGAAATTGGAAGCATCCCACTCATGAGAGAAGGGGATTTCCTGGAGGAGGCAATGTACAGAGGAGGAGGTTGTGAAGAAGTAATAGTAGCTGGCAGAGGGAGCATTTCAGACATAACATCCCAGGTGTTTAAATGAGAGATACGACAAACGGTAGGTGAAGGAAAGACAGGAAACTAGCTGCTAGATAGCCAGGACAGGATGGTTCCAGCAGGCCTAGTGGGTCCCAACCAGGGCCATACAGAAATCGAAGAATTGAGATGGCATCAGGAAGGCTATCTCGAGATCAAAAAGGGGAGATACATCAGGGGGTATTCAGAGGAACCCTAGGAAAATCATAAGGATCCTTCTCTAGCTTTCCCTGATAGATAGGTTCCCTGACCCATCCACTCACAAGACTTTACACTAGAGTAAGCTGTGGGATATGAGTTCCTGGAGATCCTGCAGCCAGTTTAGACCAAGAAGAATGCTTTGGGTCACCTCCAAGTCTGAAACACCTGGAAGGGGGAGATAGCCCCCTTTTATACTGTATAACCTAGAACATTTTCTTAGAAGGCCGGAAGGACTAGAAACCTGCACCATGTGGAAGAGACCTTTGACAAGGGTGGGTGCCTGAGGGAAATAAGACCCATTCACTGACTATTGTTTGCTTGGGAAGATCCCATTTTGAATTGAGTTACGCCATCTTGTAACAAAACCTCTTATAAAAAATTGTGAATGACTACATATGGTCTTAGCATCCTTCTTTTTTCCAGGTGTTATGCTGCAACATTACTTCAATGCCCTCACGTTTGTTTTCGAAATTGTGAGGTAAAATTCATAAAGCACAGCAGCAATGGGAGTAGAGGGGGAATCATGTGATAAATCAGTGTAAGATGGCTGAGAGGTAAGAGATTAACTCCTCTTGTCATTGTGGTTGTGTGCCTACTGGCATAAAATGGCTTGTGACAGAGGCAAATGCAAAGACAGGCTTATGAGGTTGCTGTGGAGAGCATTCTGAGGGGAGTGTATCTGCAATGGAAGCTAATATGGAATGGTCAATGTAGTTGGATATGTGATATGTTTGAGGGTAATTCTGCAAGAAATTGATTTTTGGAGAGAGAATGGGCTGTGGAGGAAAGAAGTGTTTATGATAGCATTGTGCTGAGGTGCGTCATTCCTGATGTGGTGGGCATGCTTTGAGCTAGTGGCATGTCTGAGGGAAAGTAAGTTAAGCTGTTGTGGGGTGGCCTACCCCCCACACCAGTAGACCATCAAGGTGATAGACGCCGCTCACTGAAACATCCCTACAGACCATAACCAGATGACATCACACACTCACACACACACACACACACAGAGCCCCAACACTGGTGGCCGGGTTCCCTTCAGAGTAACATAGGGCTCCAGGCCCCCCTTGCCCATACTACCACTGCACTTGCTCTCCCCTGACCCCCGCCATATCATGCACTGGCCCTCACAGCCCCCATCGCACCTCCTACAATTGTCTAGCTGGCCTGCACCCTTGGAGACATTCCAGCCCCTTACCTTGCACTTGCTTGTGGACCCTCCTTCCCTGCACTTTCTGATTTCCCCTGGCCCTGTCCATCTGGCCTCTTCTGACACTCTCCTCTCTAGGTCGCTCTGCCCTTTTTTTAATTCCCCCCAGTCCCTTCCACCCTTGCATTTCTCGTTACTGCACTTGCACGATCTGAATGTCACAAGGCCTATTAGGATTCCTACCTTTTGTCCTCAATGTCTGCCCCTTCCTTGCCTTGTTGCGCCTCAAAACACTTGTGTATAGGCGCATTAAAAATGACCAACAAATAGATGGGTTAGCCATGAAGTCCATGCATCCATGCATGAAGTTGCACAGACGCTTAGGCCAAACGCTCCTAGAAACAATGAAACAGGCTTATAATCACTAAAATAGAGATCATATACACCATATCTCTTAAATGCAGAAATGCCAATAACACAAGAATACATATAACTGCCTGCTGACACTGAATGAAACTAACATGAGTGTCCATGTAAATCAAGATGGAAGCCACAGCTGCATTGAAATGAATGGAAGGCACAAAAGAGGCTCAAGAACACAGGGATATACCTGACACACTGATTTTGCGGAGAAATTCAGACCAGGCTGTCGGTGCAGCCATTGTGCATATTCGTGCCAAGAGCGCTGAAGGAAGAGAAAGTTGTACATTAGCAGAAGAGATAGGACACCTGCATGTGTAAAAGCTGAACATCCTCATAAATGTGGTCAGGAAAATGTGGTCCCTGCACACATGATCTGAACCTGGAAGACACAGCCTATTCATTTGAGCCAGACAGAGACCGTTGTTCCCACCCAACTTCAGACAGATGATACAAAAGTAAAACAGCATGAATTTGAAAGCTAGAATGTCCTTGTTGCTGCCAGGGGAGTCAGAGAGTGGTAGCCTCATTGGAACAGGCAGCACCCTGGGGTCCTTCTCCCCAACCCCCATTATGCTCATGTGCTGGTAACTTTCCCAGGCTGAGAAAGCCCACAATAGCCAATCCCTACCCACCGTCCATGCTAGTTCACACTTTGCTGCAAGACACAATATAAATGTGCCAGCCTGACATGCCTGTATTTGCAACATTTAGGAGTTGGTCACAGGAGGAGCCACCAGATACAGTTTAGCCAATAAGGTTACCAACGGCATATACATCCTATATTTAGTCTACCTCACTAACCAATCCCATGTTATGTTAGGTTTTTTCAATGCATCATTTGTTTGTGACATCACTGTGCCTTAAAACGTCTATGGCATGACAGTTACCATTGAGAGAGTATTGGAAATCATGTGATATCCAATCCTTGATCCCTGTTTTGAAAGGTTTTATTAGAGAGTTTTGTCCCATTTCTAGACCCTTCCATTTTTAAATGCGGGGTATTTCCGCTGGGCCATTTACTCTTGCTAATTTTTGGGGAAATTAATAGACCCTGTGCCTGACTTCAAACGGATTGATGTTTTTTGCTGTATTTTTGTACATGTGTTTCAAACAGAAATATGTACATAGAATCATATAGCAAAACAAGGAAATCCTGCAAATGGGAGCTTTACAAGGTACAATATGAATAATGAGCAATGAGTCCGTTGGTTGGTGGAAAGCATCAGGACATGTACCTGGGACATACATACAGAAAATGGACATGGAAGAATGCAGAAGGAATAAGTCACGAGAGAGGTTGGGTGGAGGATATTTGGGAGGGAAGTGTGATGGACTAGTGAGTGGGCATTTTCAAGTTGGTAGAAATGGACGACTGATTTCAAACCATTGACATTGGGAGGTATTGAGTTTGTGTGTTGCGTATGAGTAGGAAGAAGCAAGTGAGTGCCCAATGTGGACTAGAATGAGAAGAGTACTGGATCAGATGGTAAGACTGGGGGATATAGTAGCAGCCATGTACGGGGGCATTTAGGCCATTAATAAATGTGAAGACGAGGAGTAAGAATTTATAGAGAGACCTCCTGTTAGGCATTGAGAGACAACTGGCAAGATGGCAGTATGGAGAGTTTGGAGACGAGCGGGGTTGATATAGAGTGTGTGAGTAGATAAAGGGAAAAGAGTAGACATAGATCAGTAGTTGAATCATATGTGTGGAGGTAAGTGTTTTAGAGGAATCATAGGCGAGTGGAGGGTGAATTTTCTTGATATCCAGCAGGTTTAAGTTTCACAACAGTAGTCATGCATGTGATGGACTCTTCAAGCTTTATAACACTATGAGACAGGCTCAGTGGCTGCATAGCTTGGGGGCGAGGCTGGAAATGTCATGGGAAATTGTATACTTGAAGGGAGGTGGGATGGGATGTTCAGCCATAGAAAATAGATGACTTTAGTCTTAGCAGTGTTGAAATTCAGTGCTCAAAGAGCCATTAAGTTGCAGAATGCCCCAAATGATTGAAATTAGCGAAGGAGATGAAGATGTCATGTCATCAGCAAAGAGGTAACTGAAGGAGAAAATCTTATCAACAGAGGTGTTCCTTGAAAAAAAGAAGTGGGGCAGGATTGCCATTGAGGTATAACCTTTATATATTTTTTTTTATTTGAGTACTTTGGTAAAGAAAACCATTTACACCATACATATTAAAAAAGAAGAATACAAAAATAAGGCATATATACATGTTTATTTTGTACAAGACTTAACACATCATTAAAGGACTTGGTCACATAAATCTTCTGAGGTTCACTGCATAAAAGTTATTTTTTCATTTAAAATATCTCTGCTCCAATAAAACCCAAATATAAAAAATTGCAGGATTTAAAATGGTACGTTCTCCTGAAAATAACTTGGCCCAAAATTGATCTGTCACAATGCTATTCATATTGTGTACTATATTTCTATAAGCTTTACAATATGTTGCCCCCAACTCGGTACAAGAGGTAAACAGATGTCTATTTGTTTCTACCTCTAACTGAAAACATCTGCAAAGTCTCTCTGACCATGGGGTCTTTTTCCAGGCACACAAACCAGAAACAGTGGGCAACTGGTCAAAGCACAGTCTCATCAAAAAGCATCTTATTTGTGTATTTCTAGTAAACACAATGGGCCTCATTATATATATCATATATCACTGACAAAAAAAGTTGTTAAAGGGACTTTATGGTTAAATTGCACTAGTAAAAACCTACACAATTCAATGGACAAACGTTGTTACAGGGACGTTATGGTTACAGGTAAAAGTGAAAAACACCTGAAATTCGACAGTTATGGTAAGCTAAGCAACAATAACTCCTGCTACCACTGTGCACTGCCAGGACTAACACCGATGACATCAAAGATGACATCACTAATGTCATTCATGACATGACTGATGACATCACATGTGTGGCCCCCTCTTTTTTTGGTCAGTGACATATGTAGACCGGGTGCTTTTCTTCACTGGGAGTCAGGAACTGAAAATGGAAAAGGTAATATATTTTTTGCCCTTACCCTTCTCATATGTTCTTACACTACTTTCCGTTGGGTTGAGTAACATCATATGATACATAAACATAGGGGAAAAAGCAATCCTGAAACACAGCAATCATTTCTGTGCATGAAGATAAGCAGTTAGGGTATGAAAACTGTCTGATAGTACTGCTACTCTTTTGCTTAGTTTACTTTCCCTATGTATGGGCATATTTGTATGCGTTGTGGTCTCTTTATGTTTTAAGTATAATTAGTACAATGATGTAGTAAGAGAGGCATTTTTAGCTACTTGTTACATGTTTTGCACTAGAGAAAACTCTCAAACGAAAGCATTCATCATTTGACTATGCAACATCCGAAGATTTTGATTATTGCACCTGTATGATGCATGCTGTAGACAATGGCAACGTTTCTACATGAGTTGGGTCATGTACTGGAAAGAACTCTGTAATGCAATGGTGTTTATAGGAATGCATTCCGTAATGAACTATGTATCTCATGATAGTTCTTCCAATGAGATCTGATAGTGTGGTGCAAACATTACAATGACAATCCCTTGTCGAGGCTGTTTATGAAAACTATATACACATGTGATGTCATCAGTCACATCATGAATGACATTTGGGATGTCATCTTTGATGTCATGGGTGTTAGTCCTTGCAGTGCACACTGGTGGCGTGAGTTATGGTTGCTTAGCTTACAATAACTGGCAAATTTTGTCAGGGCTGGGGCAGGTCTGAGGGTAAGTGCCCTTATGGTTAGCCTGGGGGGCGGGCAAGCAACCAGAAAGCACCACACCAGGTACTTCAGGCGTGTTCTCCACCCTTTCCGTAGAACCGTGGTCCAGGGATGGAGAACAGCCCGAAGACTTCATTTCCCAGCAGGCCGCTCACCGCTTGGGCCTGCTCGGAGGAGGACTGCCACGCCCCTGACCGCGCCCGCATCAACGCGCATGCGCGAGCCGCGCCCGTGGGGAGCCGCTCGCAATCCTGACCGGCGTCCGAGAAAGACGTGTTTTCAGGAGCTCCGGAGGCAAGCTTACGCGGGGCGATTTCGCCTGATGCCTGCAAAACCCCAGGCCCCGCGTACAAGGCAGAGATAAGTACCCAGCCTTAATCTGTATTACTTACCCGAGGCACGCAGTGAAACGGCGCTGAGGCTCATCAGCTCACCAGCCCACCGCGAGCCGGAGCGCATAAAACGCCTGCAGGGAACGCTGGCAGTTAAACGTTCCTAATCATGCATGAGAATCCAACTAACAACGACCGCATGTTTTATTTAATTAACAGTGAAGTCGCATGACTCCGGACCGGCGCTTCTCGCCGTACAGGGTACTCAGAAAACTAATTAATCAAGCGTACTGCGCGCACTGTTACTGACTCAAGTTTTGCTCTTGCAGAGAGACAGGAACTATGGGAGAAGTTCGTGGCCAAATCAGCACGAAAAGGGCAGAAAACTCATGCTGCAATCGAAGCTAAGTATTTATTTGTTTTGGGCAAAACCTCATTGGCACTGCATGCTATGAATGCAGGATTGGGAGGGCAGTTAGGCACTTGCTACAGAAATTGCATGAAGTAATGCAGCCTTGAAATACCGCATGGTGTAATGTGGATAAACTGCAGCTAAAGTGTTTCTTGTAATGTACTGGTTAGGGGCTCCAGTACAAAGGCCCGAGGTGAACCAAGGTGTTCAGTCAAGAGTGTGAGGTGAGAGTAGGAGTGCGTGGGCGGAGTTTTCAAAGGAGTCGAGGAGCATGTAACCCGACATCCCCCTTCCTATCCAGAACCTCTACCCAACCCTTTTTCCGGTGTTCCTACAATTCCCCTACCTATCCAACCAACGGACCCTAACCCTCTTTCCCCGAAGGGTCAAAGTTTCCTGCGTTGTCTATCTCCAGGTGCTGCGACCTAACGGGGAGGGAGGCGTTCTAGCTGCGTTTGTGCTGCCTCTACGCCTGGAAGGAGCAAGGTCTGACAGAATTGCGAGCCCAAGTATTATAGAGGCACCCAGGCAGCACAACCATGGCGGAAGTGGTAGCGCTACTCCAAGAACTAAAAGCGGAGCTGGCGGCAACAAGGCAGGATTATCAGACCCTGGCGGGACAGGTACATACCTTAACGGTGCAGAATCAGGACCAGGCCACTCCCTTACCCAGAGCCCCTCCACCAGTCCCCGTACAGGTACAGGTAGCTACTGAACCATCTCTACCCTTGGCAGCTCCGGAACGATACCATGGAGACCCCCAGAACTTCAATCAGTTCATTATGCAGTGTCAGTTGCATTTTTTAACAAAACCCGTTGTGTTCAGGACAGCTCAGGCTCGTACGGCATTCGTGATCTCCTATCTCACCGGGGATGCCGCTTCATGGGCCACGCCTCTAGTCCGCAAGGATGATGCCTTGCTCTACAGCTGGGAACATTTCTTGGAGGAGTTTGGTAGGATATTCAATCGTAGGGCCGCTTCATTGCTCAAGGATAAGGAGTTGATAACACTACGACAAGGAAACAAAGATCTAGTCACTTATGTTACCACATTTAATCGACTAGCTATGGAAACGGATTGGCCACAGGAGAAAAGGATGGCGTTGTTTTATCAGGGTCTTAGGGAGGAACTGAAGGATCTGGTAGCTCAGGTGGACCCCCAACCAGACGATTGCTCAACTATGATTGACCTCGTTCTTCGTTTAGATCAGAGACAAAATGAACGGAGACAGGATCGACGCCGTTGGGAAAACAAACCAATGGTGAGATTGGATCAACAGAAGCCCATTCGGGTGTCAGACAAGGGGACTGATGAACCAATGCAAATAGGGTCCATTCGGGGACCTCTCTCTAAGGAAGAGAGGGAGAAGAGGAGAAAGGAGAAATTATGCTTATATTGCGGAAAAGCTGGCCATTTTGTACGAGAATGTCCCAACAAACCATCCAAGGGTGGGGCGTCGGGAAACGCGCTAGCTCGCCCATGAGGGTGGCAGGAGCGAGCAACATGGAAAACACCCCACACGTGCTGGCAAACGTGCGCACAAATCAGATCACCCATGTGACCCTAGAAGGATGTCTACAATGGCAAGGAAAGTGTGTTTCGGTGACCTTGATGGTAGATTCCGGCGCCACAGGAAACTTCGTGGATGTGCAGATGGCCAAGAGGTTGGGCCTCCCGGTAAGCGCAAAGACAGTTCCTGAGGAAGTGAAGTCAGTAGATGGTTCACCTTTGGTCTCAGGGCCGGTTACCCAGCAGACGATACCTTTGCTGCTGGAATGCAGCACAATGCATCAGGAAACGCTCAGTTTTGACGTCATCGCAGCCCCACAGTTTGGCTTCATACTGGGGCTCACTTGGTTGAGGCTCCACAACCCATCCGTCGATTGGAATGCCGGCACAGTCCAGTTCAACTCCGGTTATTGTCAGACACACTGTCATATAGACCCACCAAAGCCCTTGACCCATTACGTGGGAAGCAGTGAGGTAACAGGTTTGCCAGCAGAGTACGAGGAGTACAGGGATGTTTTTAGCAAGGCAGCAGCTGAAACTTTGCCTCCGCACCGGCCTTTTGATTGTCGGATTGACCTAGAAGCAGGCGCAGTGCTACCCTGCAGTCGGATATACGCCCTCACCGAGGCCGAAAACAAGTATTTAAAAGAATACATAGAATCTAACTTGGCCAATGGTTTCATCAGGCACTCCACATCTCCGGTTTCTTCCCCCTTATTCTTCGTCCCCAAAAAGACCGGGGACCTAAGAACTTGTATAGACTACAGGGCGATAAACAAAATAACCACCAAAAATCGTTATCCCTTGCCCCTGATACCCGTGCTGTTGGACCAGGTACGTGGATCTACTGTCTATACCAAATTGGACCTCAGGGGGGCCTACCACCTAGTGAGAGTACGAAAAGGGGATGAATGGAAAACGGCTTTTCGGACCAAGTTTGGTCTCTATGAATATCAAGTTATGCCGTTTGGGTTGTGCAATGCACCAGCAGCTTTTCAGCATTTCCTGGACGAAGTTTTGCGTGGGTATCTGGATGTGTTTGCCATAGTCTACATCGATGACATCTTGATTTATTCTCAAAACTTGGAAGAACATCGAAAACACGTGCGAGCAGTACTCCAAAGGTTACGTGAACATCACCTCTACGCCAAGCTCGAGAAGTGTGAATTTCATCAGACTACTATCGAGTTCCTTGGATTCGTTCTGTCACCACAGGGGGTCACAATGGACAGGAAAAAAGTGCAATCTATCATAGACTGGCCATCCCCGAAATCAGTCAAGGACATCCAATCAGTTCTAGGCTTTGCAAACTTCTATCGCCGCTTCATAGATGGCTTCGCAAAAAAGGTGCAGCCAATTACCAGACTTCTCCGGAAAGGAGTTCCGTTCTCATGGGATGCGAAGGCTGCTGAGGGATTTGAGGCACTCAAGAAAGCGTTTGTCACCGCTCCAGTATTAAAGCACCCGGACCCGAGTAAACCATACGTCATCGAGACCGACGCTTCTAGCTATGCAGTGGGGGCGATCTTGTCACAAAGAGACGAAAACGGGCAATTACACCCAGTCGCCTACTACTCGCGGATGTTACTCCCAGCGGAACAAAATTACGCCATCGCCGACAAAGAATTGTTGGCAGTGAAAACAGCGTTCGATGAGTGGCGTCATTATCTTTTGGGGGCCCAGCACATCGTGACTATCTACAGCGACCACCGAAATCTGCAGTTCTTAAAATCAGCCAAAGCCCTTAGTCCCAGACAACTCCGATGGGCAATGCAATTCTCGGAATATGACTTTGTGATAACGTACCGTCCAGGAGCAGAAAATCGAAAAGCGGACATACTCTCAAGATACCCAGAACCAAGCATAGACCCATCAGAGACAAGAAAAGAAGAACCCAGACCCATGGTGGACCCAGGTCGGGTAATTGGGAGTGTAACAGTCGATTCAATGTTTGACAATATCAGGGCAGCTATGTCGGCTCAACAACTGGCTCAATGGGAGATGCAAAATGAAGACCAGTCGGTGAAAGAAGGACTACCGTTCTACAAAACCGCACTATATCTACCAACAATACCATTACGTCAACAGGCAATACAATGGTGCCACGATTCCCCGTTTGTAGGCCATCCCGGTATAGTCAAGACCATAGAACTAGTGAGACGTCATTTTTGGTGGCCAACCATTTGTAACGACGTCCGGCAATACATAATCGCATGTGAAGTGTGTCTCAGAAACAAATCTGATCGCCAAAAACCAACTGGACTCCTACAACCACTACCAACGCCACCTACCCCATGGCATACTGTTTCGATGGATTTGATCGTTGAACTACCTCAGAGTAACGGCTTTACAGCGGTTTTGGTTGTGGTAGACTATCTAACCAAGATGGCGCACTTCATACCCTGCAAAGGAACCCCATCAGCAAGTACACTGGCCAGTCTGTTTTCACAACAGGTGATTCGTTTGCATGGATTACCGTACGGAATTGTTTCAGACCGAGGACCGCAATTCACGTCAAGATTTTGGCAAGCATTCTGCAAATCAGTTGGAATCGATGTACGTTTGTCTACAGGCTATCACCCAGAAACTGATGGTCAGACAGAAAGACTAAACCAGACTCTAGAACAATACCTTAGATGTCTCACCCAAGGAAAAGAAAAAGACTGGGCGGAGGTCCTCTGGCTTGCCGAACTCGCATACAATAATGCAGTACATTCCTCTACTAAAACGACACCATTCTACAGCCTGTATGGTTACCATCCGCGGTTTCAGCCAGTACCCCAAGAAAACATACCTGAAGTACCAGCAGTAGTGGAAAAAAAAAAAAATTTAAAAGATCCAACACAATCTAGTCGCAGCCAAGCATGCCTACAAGCATCATGCAGACAAGAAAAGACGGATCAGTCCCATGTACCACGTCGGGGACAAAGTATGGCTCTCTACACGAAACATTAGTCTACAAGGCTCACGCAAATTCATTCCCCGCTTCATAGGACCGTTTCCGGTTGAGTCACTGGTTGGTTCGGTGGCTGTTAAGCTGACACTTCCCCCGCACATGAAAATACACCCGGTGTTCCATATTGCCTTGGTAAAGCCGGCCCCCGCCTTTATGAGAACTAGGAAACCACCACCCATTATGGTAGACGGCCACCCTGAATTTGAGGTCCGTGCTATCCTAGACTCAAGTGTTCGACACAGGAAATTATGTTATCTGGTGGACTGGGTGGGGTATGGTCCCGAAGAAAGGTCTTGGGAGCCAGCTGAGAACATCCATGCTCCTCGACTCCTCCGCCAATTTCATCTCCAATACCCTAGTAAACCAGGGCCTGCAGGAGGGAGGGGGAGTACTGTCAGGGCTGGGGCAGGTCTGAGGGTAAATGCCCTTATGGTTAGCCTGGGGGGCGGGCAAGCAACCAGAAAGCACCACACCAGGTACTTCAGGCGTGTTCTCCACCCTTTCCGTAGAACCGTGGTCCAGGGATGGAGAACAGCCCGAAGACTTCATTTCCCAGCAGGCCGCTCACCGCTTGGGCCTGCTCGGAGGAGGACTGCCACGCCCCTGACCGCGCCCGCATCAACGCGCATGCGCGAGCCGCGCCCGTGGGGAGCCGCTCGCAATCCTGACCGGCGTCCGAGAAAGACGTGTTTTCAGGAGCTCCGGAGGCAAGCTTACGCGGGGCGATTTCGCCTGATGCCTGCAAAACCCCAGGCCCCGCGTACAAGGCAGAGATAAGTACCCAGCCTTAATCTGTATTACTTACCCGAGGCACGCAGTGAAACGGCGCTGAGGCTCATCAGCTCACCAGCCCACCGCGAGCCGGAGCGCATAAAACGCCTGCAGGGAACGCTGGCAGTTAAACGTTCCTAATCATGCATGAGAATCCAACTAACAACGACCGCATGTTTTATTTAATTAACAGTGAAGTCGCATGACTCCGGACCGGCGCTTCTCGCCGTACAGGGTACTCAGAAAACTAATTAATCAAGCGTACTGCGCGCACTGTTACTGACTCAAGTTTTGCTCTTGCAGAGAGACAGGAACTCTGGGAGAAGTTCGTGGCCAAATCAGCACGAAAAGGGCAGAAAACTCATGCTGCAATCGAAGCTAAGTATTTATTTGTTTTGGGCAAAACCTCATTGGCACTGCATGCTATGAATGCAGGATTGGGAGGGCAGTTAGGCACTTGCTACAGAAATTGCATGAAGTAATGCAGCCTTGAAATACCGCATGGTGTAATGTGGATAAACTTCAGCTAAAGTGTTTCTTGTAATGTACTGGTTAGGGGCTCCAGTACAAAGGCCCGAGGTGAACCAAGGTGTTCAGTCAAGAGTGTGAGGTGAGAGTAGGAGTGCGTGGGCGGAGTTTTCAAAGGAGTCGAGGAGCATGTAACCCGACATCCCCCTTCCTATCCAGAACCTCTACCCAACCCTTTTTCCGGTGTTCCTACAATTCCCCTACCTAACGGGGAGGGAGGCGTTCTAGCTGCGTTTGTGCTGCCTCTACGCCTGGAAGGAGCAAGGTCTGACAGATTTCAGGGATTTTCGGTTTTACCTGTAACCATAACGACTCTGTAACAATGTTTGTCCATTGAATTGCGTGGGTTTTTACTAGTGTGACTTAACCATAACGTCTCTTTAACAACTTTTTTGCCAGTGAATTTCATTGGTTTTTAGCAGGAAACCCTTAGTTTTTAAAGATGTACTGTGCAACCTAGTGAAACTGCTGGCACCATGTTAATGTGGACACCAGTCGCGGACTATGCGTCTGTTTGCAGAGATCGGGTGGCATCCAACCTGCTCAAGAAAGCAGGCGCTCTCTTACATAGTGGTACAAATCAGCAAACTCAAAGAACATATACAAACAGCACCATGTACAAGAATTGCAAGGGAAAATAGATCAGATTTGCAAAATGTATACTTATGAAGCAAACAGATTAAAGGCATAGGGAGTACACCATAAAGGAATGCATCAACAACAAAAGTGACATCTGCCTTCAACAATCTTACTGCGCTGCTACTGTAAATGGGAACAAAGAACGAACGGCCAGAGTAAGGACTGGAAAGTACTAAGACCAGAACGTCTTATGTAGTAACGACACTAAACTTTGTCTAATAATTGCACAGGTGCTGCAGTATAAAATAGTACAGAACCGTAACGTGTCTTTTTTGTAACGCAGCAATGGCAAGCACCTTAGAGTGGCAGGAAGAACATTTCCCTCATGACGCAATGACTTACTATAGTAACCCCATTGGTACTCACAGTAGTGTGAACCATACATTATGTAATATATATTGCTGCATGTACACCAAACACATTCTCTTTTTGTTAAGAGAACATATTGGAAAGGAAAGCAAAGCAGTACAAGTGGCAACCCTTCCACAACAGCATACAGGCATAGGAAAAGAAAGAAACTCTGTGCATAGGAAAATGGACAGCCTGGATGCCAAAGTGAAAACATTGGTAAACAGTTGTGCTGCCTTAAAGGTTGCGTACAAGGATATATTGTGGACAAAATGAAACAGCACTGGCACACCTGCACATGTACTCCTTCCCCATGTCAGAGCCCACCATCCCCTCAAAAACCGTGCATTGGGAGACGTTACAGTGATACATCAATCTCTTCCTCTCCTCACAACCAAGTTGTGGAAATCCCCATTTCCCCACAATAAGTATCCACTTCTGCTACTGCTTCCCTTTCCTAATGGTGTGTATGAATGTGTACAAGTAAACATTAATAATGAAAATGTTGCTGAGTGTATGTGTCGTATTGTTTTTGTCCTGAAATGCCATTCTGACTCAGCGGCACGCAGTCATCGTTGCACTGACCGCAATTAAGAAAAAGGTAGGTGTTCTACGGACACCGCAGCTGCCCGCCCTATCCACAATGACAATGAAGGCTTGCGTACGACGCCAGCAGGCTCTGCATGTCCGCATGATGTCCACCACCTATCAATGCATGTGGGAGCGGACGTTTGTTTGTTGTGCAAGTCGACGCATGTGTATCTGTTCCTCTGTGTCCTGATAACATCGGCACTGTGCAGCATATGTGAAAGAACGTTAATTAGGTCGGGGTGACCACCCACGTCCTACAGGTAGCTATACACATAAATATCCCAGCAGCTGTACCCTATAAATAGCCAGCATCTCCCAACATGGTCGGGGCATGTGTGGTGCACTATTAGGCAGTAGAGAAGTGGCAACATTGTGCATAGGATACCCATGCAGATGCACACAACGTATTCCACCCGAAACACGTCCAGCAGACACCCGTCCCAAAGGAGAACAGTGGTGACCCCACCATGCAACCACACCCACGCTGCATGTGGGCCCTTATTTCAGGGACACTAGCCGGACCTTCGAACAGCGGCAAAGTACAGTACACACTTAGAAACACACCACAATGTGCCGTTGCACATGTATGTATGTTTTTGAACAATGTAAGCCTGTTTTCTGGGTGAAAGTTCTCCACAGCAACCCTGCAGAAGGGCACACCCCAGAGCTGCTCCGCAATCTGTTTGCAGCTTTTCAGAACAAAGTAGCAGGCCACATAGGTTTGCCCTGTAAGTGATGGTGCAACAGTTCTGCTGTGCTACAATGCGTCTGCAACTAATAGCAACCATGTCAGTCCCGCTGAGTATGCACAGTAATGGAGAAAATTATGGACGGCCTTTGCTGTGACCCACATCCGCAGGAGCGATAGTCCCCATTGTCCCAATCTCATGGGTAGCATGCTGAAAACAGGAGTATGTGCACGTGCGTTTCCTCAAGGACGGCGATGGCTGTGTCCCAATGAAGCAGAAACATTCCTTCTTCCCTTTCTAGTATCTTCTTGTCAGAGATCTGAGCCTCAACAGGGTGAAGCGCCTGGTGATCGAAGAGACGCTGTTGAACCCGTAGTGCAGTGGTATATTCTTCCTACCAATGTAACACTCAGTTGTATATAAAAACAGTCTGAGCGGTCAATTGGTTGAAAGATGTTTGAAGAATGAACAGGACCCTCTGGAACTCCTGATGACTGCAAGTTTCTTCCCGATAACTGGGAATTCCACAAGACAGACTGAACACTCAGTGATTGTCAACAGGGTGAGGTACGGTACTTAATAGAGAAGGAACTAAATAAGACAAGGAAAGGCAAAGAACCAATAACGGAAAATGAGCAGGAAATAAGGACTCTTACTTGTATATCCGGGAGACGGGAAGCAACGATGAAGATAGGATGATGGTGATCTCCCAGGATCCACGAAGAGAGAGCCCAGTCTCACGGAGTGGAAGGGATCCTCAGTCCGATGCAAGACCTATTCCCGCCGGCACGCGTACGCCTAGTGAATAATCCCAGGAGTGCTACAGGCAGTCTCTAGTCCAGCACTCGACTCCTATACCCGCCGGCACGCGTACGCCTAGAGTGAATAGTCCCAGACGTGCTACAGGCAGTCTCTAGTCCAGCACGCGTAACCTATTCCCGCCGGCACGAGTATGCCTAGGAAGAAGGAATCCAAACGTTCCGGGTCAGAATCAGGTAACCAGACAAGACAAAGTATGAGGCAAGAATCGAAGTCAAAAGGAAATCCGGGTCGTAGCAGGGGTTCGTAGCTGAAGTTCGAAGCAGAAGTACCGAGGGCAAGACAAGAGCAAAATCCGAAAAACAGGCCAGAGGTCGAGAAGAGACAAGATCAAAATAGCAAGCGCCACTGTAGAATTCCAAAGAAAACAATCAGAAGCACCGAAACAGCGGACTGGCCGGACTTAAGATTGCGTGACCACAACGCGGGAGTCACGTGACCGGGAAGTCGGAGCAACACGTGACTGCAGACGTAGCAGTGGCCATCGTCGCCATGGCAATCCCCAATGCCTTCGAAACAAGCCTTTAGAGGAATAGAAGCGCTTATTGCTGTCCCTAGCTATATTGACTACCGTAAGCCTGTCAGGTAAGCGGGAACGTGTAGCAGGAATTGGTGTTCTGACAGTATCCTCCCCCAAAGGTCCCCCGAGACCTTGAGATGCGAGAAACTGGGACAACAGCACGGGTGCATGGATGTTGGACTCAGGTTCCCAAGTGCGATCCTCCGGACCGTAACCCTTCCAGTCCACCAAAAACAAACGTACACCACGCGATATTTTAGTATCCAAAATAGCATTAACCTCATACTCCTCCACCCCTTGTACCAACAGGGGGGGGGGACGGATAGGTAACCTCACCTGCTCAGAACATGGTTTGACCAAAGACACGTGGAAAACGGGATGTATTTTCCAAGTAGGAGGCAATTCCAATTTGACCACAAGGGGATTAATCACCTCCTTAACAATATAAGGACCCACAAAGCGAGGTAATAGGGTTTTACGACCTGGAATACTGAGATTCTTGGTAGACAGCCAAACACGCATACCTGTGGTATACTGCGGTGCCGGCTGGCGATGGCGATCGGCATACCTTTTAGCCTGTTCCTGCGCATGTATTAAGTGTTCCATAACGTTCCTACGCAACGATGTCAGATCTCTAAGGCAGGATTGGACAGCTGGACAATCCGAGGATATACACGAATCCAAGGGTAGAGAGCGTGGGTGTTGTCCATACATGGCATAGAAAGGAGAAACCCCCGTAGAAGAATGCGCAGAATTATTATAAGCGAACTCTGCCATAGGCAAAACGGAGAGCCAGGTTTCTTGGTGCTGTAGGATAAGACATCTCAAGTATTGTTCCATGGTGGCATTGAGTCGCTCGGTTTGGCCATCGGTTTGTGGATGGTAGGCCGTAGAATACCTCTCGTCAATACCCATGGACTGTGTAAGGTGTTTCCAAAAACGAGAGGTAAACTGAGAACCCCTGTCAGTTATTACGATCTCAGGAAGACCAAAGAAGCGGAAGACATTGCGTAAAAATAGGTCCGCCAGAGTAGTAGCGGACGGAAGACCCCGACAAGGCACAAAAAGGGCCAACTTAGTAAAACTGTCGATTACCACCCAAATAGTGTCAAATCCACCAATCAAGGGTATTTCCACTACAAAGTCCATGGAAAGCATGGCCCAGGGTTTAGCAGGTACTGGCAGGGGTTGTAGAAGACCCATTGGTTTGGCCGGAACGGTTTTACATTGAGCGCAAACCGCGCAATTAGCGATGTATAGCACAATGTCTTTTGAAATGAATGGCCACCAGCACCAGCGCTTGAGTAATTCCAATGTCTTACGATGACCAGGGTGTGCGGCCAACATGGAGTCATGACACCAAGACATGGCAATCCTGCGGGTATACGAGTTAGGTATATAGATTTTGCCTTGGACGTATGGCAAGGACTGAATAATATCCAGATTAAGATCCTCCAATTCAGGATGTTTTTCTGAGACCCAATGTTGAATGGCTGTCCTCAGGGATGGTTGCAAAGTGCATCCACACACGACCTGGTTGGGCAAGAGTAGTCGACCCTCCTGTGGCCGATGCACTGGGTCTTCAAATAATCTTGACAGGGCATCTGCCTCGGAGTGCAAGGTCCCAGGACGGTAGGTCAATACAAAGTTGTACATTGAGAAGAACTCATGCCAACGTGCATGACGCGCTGTCGTGCATTTCAATGATTGAAGGGCCAGTAGGTTTCTGTGATCAGTAAACACTTGAATCGGAGTCTCTGCTCCCAAGAGATGATGTCTCCAAACTGTAAAAGCCTCCCGGACAGATAGCAGCTCACGTTCGGTGATGGTGTAGTTTACCTCATACGGAGTAAGCTTGCGTGAATGATACGCGACAGGATGGAGGATCTCTGTGTCAGGACAAAACTGGGAGAGAACTGCCCCTACTGCCACGTCAGAAGCATCGGCCTCTACAACAAACGGTTGTTTGACATTGGGATGTTGAAGCACCGGAGCTGAAGTAAAGGCTTCCTTAAGAGTCTGAAACGCATTCTGTGCTTCAGGATTCCACTGAAACGGATGCTTATTGCTTGTTAAAGCAGTAAGTGGAGCCACAATGCTAGAGAAGTGCCTGATGAACCGCCGATAAAAGTTTGCGAACCCCAAAAAAGACTGCAAAGCTTTTAGTGTACCTGGAACGGGCCATTCCAATACAGCCTTGACCTTGGTTTGGCTCATCTGAACACCCAGGTTAGTAATGTCATAGCCCAGGAATTCAACTGAAGTAGTATGAAAAATGCACTTCTCTAGTTTTGCGTATAGTTTATTCTTCCGCAGACGTTGTAGTACTTCAGTAACATGTTGAAGGTGTAGTTCAAGAGAAGGGGAATAAATCAAGATATCGTCTAAGTAGACGATCACAAATCGATCAATCATGTCCTGAAAAACATCATTAATGAAATGTTGAAATGTGGCAGGGGCATTACATAGCCCAAACGGCATGACCAAATATTCAAAAAGGCCGTGTCTGGTTTTGAATGCTGTCTTCCATTCGTCCCCCTTTCTTATCCTTACTAGATTATAGGCACCCCTGAGGTCCAATTTGGTGTATATCACTGAAGAGCCTAGCTGATCCAAAAGTACTGAAATCAGTGGTATGGGATATTGATTCCGTATTGTGACTGCATTCAATTCCCGATAATCTATACATGGTCTCAGGTCCCCCTCTTTTTTCGGGACAAAGAACAGGGGAGATGCAGCAGGAGAACGGGAGTGGCGAATAAAACCCGAAGCCAAAGCCTTGTCCAGATACTCCTTTAAAACTGCATCTTCCTTTAAAGTAAGAGAGTAGATCCTCCCAGAGGGGATCCTAGCTCCCTCCTTAAGGTCTATGGGACAGTCATAAATACGATGAGGCGGTAATTTTTCTGCCTCACCTTTGTCGAAGACATCTGCGAAAGACTTGTATTCCGGGGGTAAAACGGTCTTGACAACGCCACCTATCATTGAAACAGATTCCAATAAGGCTTGACAGGGGTTGTTCTTCACTTGAGTCGTTGGGCCACAATGTCTTGAACAATACGTTGAGGAAAACGAGACAGACCCAGCAACCCAATCTACCAAGGGATTATGGAGCCGAAGCCAAGGTAGACCCAGAATAAGTCGGAATTGAGGTGCAGTAATGACATCGAATGAAATGACTTCGCTATGACAACCATCTATGAGCAAATCCAGGGGAACTGTCGACTCCGTTACCAACCCTGAGAGTAGTGTGGTACCATCAACTGCGTTGACCACCTCGGGTTGTTCCTTTGGTACCAGGGGAATGTTCCAGTCTTTCACATACTGGAGATCAACATAATTTCCAGTAGCCCCTGAATCCAAAACCGCTTCAGAGGACCAGGTTTCGCCGTCCGGAGAAGCAACAACTAACTTAATAGTGAAAGGAACCGAGAATTTGGAGCCCGGAAGATCAATGCTCGACATAGGGGCTCCCTCTATTGTCGGGCTTTGGAGTTTCCCGACTTCGCCGGTTTCTTGGGACATTGATTCAAAAAATGACCAGAAGAACCACAATAAAAACATAACTTGTTCCTTTTACGCTTCTCTCTTTCTTCGCTAGATAATGGTCCTCTTATCGCCCCTATTTGCATGGGTTCCCCATTGCCCGAAGCCGAACTTGTCAGACTAACAGGGACCGGAGGCAAAATCCTCTTTTCCCCCTTCCTTTCCGCTTTACGGGCATCGATCTGAAGAACTAGATCCAAAAAGTCAGGAAAGGAGACGGGGACCACAGGTACCGTAGCAATGACATCCTTGAGGGAATCCGACAAACCCTTATAAAATAAGGCTGCCTTCTTCTCGTCCGGCCAGTTGGTTTCAGCAACCAATTGGTTAAACTTAGCCAGATAAGTCAATAGAGTAGAATCGCCCTGCTGCAGATTCAATAACTCCAAGTCAGTTGCCTGAGATTTGTATCGAGTGTCAAAAACTCTGGTAAGCGCCTCTATGAGAGCGTCACAGTCAAATAACATATGACTGCCTTGCTCCAAGAGTGGATTCGCCCAGACGGCAGCAGTACCCCCTAGGTTAGACAATATAAAAGCGGCCTTAGTAGTTGCATCGGGAAATGATGCTGGTCTACAAAGAAAATGCAGTCTGCATTGATTGATGAACGTTCTAAAGGTTTTTGGATCGCCCAAGAAACGTTCAGGAGGAGCCAACGGGAATTGTGTCATAACTACCGGTACCGGGTCTGCCCTGGCCTGAGCACTGGCCGTACCAGACCCCGAAGCCACTGCGACTGATGGAGGTTCAATGGCACTAGCCCTCAATCCCGCTTGAATATCATCAATACGGCGATGAGTAACATCATGGGCAGTTTGCATGTCAGCACGTAAATCAGCCACTAACTGAACCAAGGTAGCCAAAGGATCATTGGCTGTGTCCATTTTTAGGCTTCTGATTCTGTCAGAGATCTGAGCCTCAACAGGGTGAAGCGCCTGGTGATCGAAGAGACGCTGTTGAACCCGTAGTGCAGTGGTATATTCTTCCTACCAATGTAACACTCAGTTGTATATAAAAACAGTCTGAGCGGTCAATTGGTTGAAAGATGTTTGAAGAATGAACAGGACCCTCTGTAACTCCTGATGACTGCAAGTTTCTTCCCGATAACTGGGAATTCCACAAGACAGACTGAACACTCAGTGATTGTCAACAGGGTGAGGTACGGTACTTAATAGAGAAGGAACTAAATAAGACAAGGAAAGGCAAAGAACCAATAACGGAAAATGAGCAGGAAATAAGGACTCTTACTTGTATATCCGGGAGACGGGAAGCAACGATGAAGATAGGATGATGGTGATCTCCCAGGATCCACGAAGAGAGAGCCCAGTCTCACGGAGTGGAAGGGATCCTCAGTCCGATGCAAGACCTATTCCCGCCGGCACGCGTACGCCTAGTGAATAATCCCAGGAGTGCTACAGGCAGTCTCTAGTCCAGCACTCGACTCCTATACCCGCCGGCACGCGTACGCCTAGAGTGAATAGTCCCAGACGTGCTACAGGCAGTCTCTAGTCCAGCACGCGTAACCTATTCCCGCCGGCACGAGTACGCCTAGGAAGAAGGAATCCAAACGTTCCGGGTCAGAATCAGGTAACCAGACAAGACAAAGTATGAGGCAAGAATCGAAGTCAAAAGGAAATCCGGGTCGTAGCAGGGGTTCGTAGCTGAAGTTCGAAGCAGAAGTACCGAGGGCAAGACAAGAGCAAAATCCGAAAAACAGGCCAGAGGTCGAGAAGAGACAAGATCAAAATAGCAAGCGCCACTGTAGAATTCCAAAGAAAACAATCAGAAGCACCGAAACAGCGGACTGGCCGGACTTAAGATTGTGTGACCACAACGCAGGAGTCACGTGACCGGGAAGTCGGAGCAACACGTGACTGCAGACGTAGCAGTGGCCATCGTCGCCATGGCAATCCCCAATGCCTTCGAAACAAGCCTTTAGAGGAATAGAAGCGCTTATTGCTGTCCCTAGCTATATTGACTACCGTAAGCCTGTCAGGTAAGCGGGAACGTGTAGCAGGAATTGGTGTTCTGACACTTCTTTGCAGCACGCCGTCATTGCATACTGTTAAAAAGTTGCACACGCTTCCACCCATGACATTGAAGAGCTCTCCATGTAACAGTATCAGTTCTGTACAACTGTATTCTGAGTACACAGCATGCCCAATCCCTCTGGCTCCACAGTCCCCTTTCCATGGCTGTCATCCTGAATATTCCTAAATGTGGCTTTCGTGCTGCGTGCAGGCGTGGGGTAATAACTTGCAACTAGGGTAGGGGGAGCTTGTTGTAAGGGTTCTTTTTCCCCCCTTTTTTAGATGCTTCAAAAGAAACACCTTTTTTTTGGTTTTTATCTGATTTTGTGTTTCCTTGTCCGCACATTATTACAGTAAACTCTTCACCGCATCCTGTAGACGGGCAAACAAAACTGCATTACCAATGGGCGATAACAAAATGCCATTTTCTCGGAAAAATGCTGCATTTCCACAACTAATGAGGTCATTGTTGCAGAAGAACATCCCACCAGCGGACAAAAAAGTATACATGCTTCTGTTGATGAGGCACCTTCCTGCGTCGGGCTCTGAACAACATCCATGAGCATTGCCCCATACTCTTTGTGGTTTTATGGATGAGAAAAGCACTTTGGCAGTGGGAAAAAGACTCTTCACTACATTCAACAATCTCCTCAGTTGCCGGAACAAATCTAAGCAAGCCACGTAACCCATATGCATGCTGCCGTAGTGGATGACGATAACATCTACACGAGAAGAAGTGGCCAGGCCTTTGCAAAGTGCATGCATATTGGCGAAACTGCACTCATAGACAGCGTTCCACAATGCGTCCACTCCTTCCAGACCGAAATTGACAAAAAAGCATCTTTCCAGAGCAAACTTGTGCAGATCTGTGACAAAGGGATCACCTACAGTCAACACAATGTGTTTCGCCATGTCAGCCACCCTCACTATGCAGAATATAATGTACAACAGTTGGACCGCCCCTTCCTGTGACCCACACGCACAGTACCTAATTGGATAATCCTAACATTGCCATGTACATTGGGCAGCATGGTGAAAGGGACAGATTGTGGCACATGCGTTTCCCAAAGTACCGCAAGGTCTGCATCCCAGTAAAGCAGGAGCAGTCCTTCTTCCCTTTCCACTACCTTTTGTCCACCTCTACCTCATTACACACGATTCCACCAAAGGCATCCAAGACGTTAGCATCTAACACTGTGAGTTCTGCACAACAGTTCGTAGGTACCGTTAGAAAATCAGCCTGCTAGTGTCCTGTCACTGGACAGCATGTCCAGTAGAAACTTCAGTAAAAGATTGCAAGATTTGTGCATCCACATTCATCCACATGAGCACCCATTACCACAAAATGGAGGTACGGAAACTTATTCAGCAGTATGTTTACAACTCTGTTAAAAGTGCCTCTGCGCACGGTTTCTGCCACTGAGCTGCCATTACATTCTTTAAAAGCATACTGTTTTTTCCCATCCCCTACCATCAAGTGGTACTTCAGTGGTAAGTGCTTGCAACATGTTCATTTACCCATATCATACATTGTAATATCGAAACAGGAACTCTCTGCTTTCCTTCCAACAATGTTACAAAATGTTTTCCCCTCTAACCCACCTCCTACATAAATTGTAAAAAGATGCCACCAAAAGCAGCATTGCATGTATCGTACCAACCGAAAGCAACTGTCCAAAAGATCACCGTCTGCACAGATGTACTTCTGTCTAGGCTGCAGCATTGTATTGTATTTATAATCTGCCTGCTTCTACTCTCCGCCCTCTGGAACGCATCCAGAAGAGTAGTGCGTGACTTGGGAAGCTATCGCTCCTGCACTGAAATGCCTCCAATACTTCCCAGTGGCTGCGAGGAATAAAGTGAAGACTCTGCATTATGCAGAATGCCTTCTGGGCCCTGGGACCTCAATAATTTCAACCCTGACTTCTTATTTATCTCTGTGCACGAGCTCTTCCCTCATCTACCTCCAAATCCCTCAGGGTCAGTCGTTTCTGGAATAAACCAGTTGGTGGTAGATGTTTTTTTTTTTCGCCTGCGCCCATGTCACCTCCCTCCGCCAGGCGAACCCCTGCACTGCCTTTCTAGCAAACCCTGCACTTGGGGACTGTTTTCTGTGTCCCTAACAGTTCCTCCACCTCCTAATGTGTGCACTTATCCATGCAATTGGCAAAATCGGCTCGTATTTTTACTTATTGTCATTTGTTCTTCTTCCCATGTACTGTACCTTCACCTCCCTCCACCCATGCACTTGGGCGATCTAAGTCACAACTGGCCTAGTACGGTTGTTGTCCCTGTCTCCCCTCTGTTCCCCCTCCCTTGCCCCGTTGCACTTTGCTAAATGTTTGTATAGGCGCATTATGAATGCCATGGCATACAAATGCGTATCATATGATATAGTACACACAATGCATTCGTCACAGTAGGATGCCTACCACTTACCCTGTACACTTAAAAAAATGTTTTTTTTCTGCAGTACCCCACTTTCTTCACACTTTTCAAAAAATATTGCTCAAAAGCAGCACTGCATGCATGTTACGAATTTCAAACAAATACATACAGTTCATGCATACACCCAGGATGCTTGCCCCTTACCTTACACACTTCCGCCATAGCCTTCTGCACTTCTTTGTACAAAGAGACCTTCTTTCGTAGTGTTTGCATACACACCAGAACCACGAACCTTAGAGAGCAGTGTCTTTCGCTATACAGTTTCGTTTCCATGGCTCCCTGTCATGATGCCTACCCCCGGAGCACCAGGCCAGGCCCAGCACCCCCGGGAGCAGGCATCACGCCCCCGGGTAAAAGCCCAGCGGCCCTCTATAGGGGCTCTTTGGACTCTGTCCTGGCGTGGTTGGCGCCAGGCTCATGTTGGACATCAGTCCTGGCGCCATAGGCGCCAGGCTCATAAGGGGAAGTGTTTGGTGCACTTACCTGAAGCAGACCATGCTGCACACTCACCTGATGCAGACCATGCTGCATGAAGAACCAAGCCAAATGAGGCTTAGGCGGGACTATTTTTCTGAAGGAACTATTTTGTTACTTGGGTGGGGCTGTGGAAGAATACTCACCTGGAACTTCTTCCAAGGCTATGTAAGCCACGCCCGGACAGCCACACGTGCTTCGCGTTGTTCTGCATCCCAGCAGCTGAACGCTCACCGTGTCTGCTCCTGCACCTGTACTCCAGCCACGCCCGCCTCGAACCTGGAACACCTGTAAGGAAAGAAGAGAAGAGAAAGGTGAAAACCAAGAACTTATTCAACCTTCTTACCTGCATCCGGAATCTTCACGCCAGCATTCCTGAAGGAAGACTTCCATTTAAAAGCACCGCGTTGCTCGCTGCAGCGCCGCTCTTCACACACCTGTTCCCGAGACGCCGCCCGGCTCCATCGCGGCTCTCAGCACCGGTCGCCACATCTCTGCACCTCGGGGAGAGAAGAAGAGAGAAAAGGTGAGCAAGGGAACACAAGAGGAAGGCCGAATTTTCAGCCATATTACTTACCGGCTTTTCATGGTGAACCATTCCACATCTCGGGTCGGCGCCGCATCTTTGGCAGGTACCGCACCCCGGCCCCTATGGGGAAAGGACAAAAGACATTACTGGGGAATTATAAAGACATTTAGAGGGGTCGCCCTCAGCACTAACTCACCTGATTTTACCACCGGCAATTTAACCCCTCAACGCATCGCCTTTGTTCTGCACCTGAAATAAAGGACAGATCACAGGTTAGGAAAAACAACATAAAAGGAGGCTCACACTTGAACTTTTGCATCTTCATACTTACGGCGTATCGCTCAGAAAGGTCAAGTGGATTTGCCAGCGCCATTCTGAAAACCAGTGAAGTAACTGGACGAACGCGCGCCCCTGCACCAGAAGCAGGATGGAGAGTTCATCCTTCCAAACGATAAGGTGAGCTTAAACCGGGGGTTTTGGAGGAAGTCAGAGAAGAACGAAGGGGGTAAGGGGGGAGCAAGCACACTATTCAGCAGACAGTTAATCCCCTTTCTCATCTGCAGAAGGATATTCCTACGGGCCAGCCAAGCAAGATTTGGGGGTCCTGTTCAATCGGTGGTCCGAATTCTGCGCATCACGCTTGAAGAGGCCACAGCAACCCAGACCAGACCAGCACCTCCGTGGGAGCCAGGTGAGCGTTACAGAACGCGAAGCCTTCCTACAAATTCCCACCCAGGCGCTATGGAAACTTCTGAGACTGACCAGTTGGCCCAACTACTGGGGGAATTACGGGCCGAAGTACACGCCGCTCGTCAAGAGACTAATGCTCTCTGGAGGGAAGTGATTGTAACAAAGGAAAGAGCTGATGACCTGGCTAGACAGCTTTTGCAAGGTCAAGCTGGACAAACTCCTTTACCCGGTTCCGGAGAGAACCCCGCTCCTGTGCTTTCCAGTAACCCGGTGCAGATGAATCTACCTGGAAACATGCCGCTGGCCCCACCCGAACGCTTTGCTGGGGACCCCAAACGGTTTGCCGTATTCATGAATCAGTGTCGTTTGCATTTCCTGTGCAGACCTGGGGCCTTCCCTAATGACCAGACCAAGGTAGCCTTTGTATTGTCATATCTCAGCGGCAGTGCTGCCGATTGGTCAGTTCCACTGGTAACTCAAGATGACCCGATTCTTCGTGATTTTCAAGGATTTCAAGCAAGCATGGAAAGGTTATTTGCTCGTCACTCCCAGGGGCAGGCTCTAGATGGCGAACTTCTATCTCTGCGACAGGGCAATCAAGACCTCCTTTCCTACATTGCAAACTTTAATAGACTAATTGTGGAAACTGGGTGGCCAGAGGATAAAAGAATCACGTTATTTTATCGAGGTCTACGCGGAGAACTTAAAGATGTCCTGGCCCAAGTTGTAAATCCGCCCCAAGAATGCTCAGAATATATAGACTTAGTGGTCCAATTGGATCACAGACTGCAAAACAGAAAAGCAGATCGGTCCAAGTTTGAGACCCGGGTGTTAGTCAAGACCCACGCTAACCTCAAGGGGGCTGAAGCTTCTGAGCCAATGCAAATCGGAGGAGTTAAAGGACCTTTAACTCAGAAGGAACGTGAAAGAAGATGGCAGATGCACTTATGTCTTTATTGTGGTTCCTCTGGACACTTTCTACGAGATTGCCCGGCAAGGCCGCCAAGGAAGGTGGTAGGAGCCGCTGATAAAATCCATGAAACCTCTGTATCGGGAAACGACCCCGCCCGACAAGCGTAGGGGTCCGCTTGCCGAGCTTGAAAACGAACTCTCAGACCTCGCATTTCATTGTGCCAATGGTCCTCGTAGATCCGGAACAGCCTAAGCGGTTGCATGCAATAAAGGCATACATCGATAGTGGGGCTATAGGAAACTACGTGGATCGTGAATTGGTCTCCAGGATTAACCTCCCTCTGCGTCCTAAAACCAGCAAAGATGTCATCACCACAGTTGATGGTACCGAAATTGCCTCAGGACCGGTAACACATTCCACAGCTGAGGTGACACTTGTAGGTCCGGACTGCCATCGGGAGGCAGTTGTGTTTGATGTAATCAAGGCTCCACAGTTTCAGGTTATTCTCGGGATCCCTTGGTTAGAGACACATAATCCTCGAATTGATTGGCGAGCAAAGAGAATAACCTTTCCGGAGTGTGCACGAACCTGCTACCCAGAAAATGTGAAGGTCAGTCTAGCATCAGTAACCTCTGTCTCCATGCAACTACCTCCGGAATACCAAGACTTTCAGGACATCTTCCAAAAGGAACAGGCCAACACGTTACCTCCTCACAGATCGTACGATTGCCAAATCGATCTGGTGCCCGGTGCACAACCCCCTTGTAGCAGGATTTATGCCCTTACTGAGCCGGGGAATCTGCATTTGAGACAATATTTAGATCAATACCTAGCCAATGGTTTCATTTGCCCGTCAAAGTCTCCGGCATCCTCTGCTTTGTTCTTCGTGCCAAAAAAAGAAGGCGACCTTAGAACTTGTATCGATTACCGCGCATTGAACCAGATAACTGTTAAAAATCGTTACCCTCTGCTTTTGATCCCTGAACTCCTTGACCAGGTGAAGGACGCTTGCATATACACCAAGTTAGATCTCCGGGGGGCTTATCATCTGGTACGAGTAAAAGAAGTCGACGAATGGAAAACGGCCTTCCGTACAAAATATGGACTATTCGAATACCAGGTGATGCCTTTCGGGTTGTGCAACGCGCCTGCTGCCTTCCAATTCTTCATGAACGATGTCCTTCGGGAACTCATCGATGTCTGTGTTGTCGTGTATATCGATGACATTCTGGTGTACTCCTCTTCGGAATCAGATCACAGAAAACATGTCAGGGCCGTACTTGAGAAATTGCGCCAGCACAAACTGTTTGCAAAACTGGAAAAATGCGTTTTCCATACCACCGAGGTTGAGTTTCTTGGATTCATCCTGACACCAAAAGGGGTCCGAATGGACTCACGGAAAGTGGATGCCATCCTCAAATGGCCATCACCTAGTTCGGTGAAAGGTGTCCAAAGCATGCTTGGTTTTGCCAATTTTTATCGCAGGTTTATCCCGGAATTTTCACGGGTGGTGCAACCCATCACTGCACTCTTGCGGAAGAATAAAGGTTTTCAATGGACCGAGGAAGCTGAACAGGCCTTTCAGGAATTAAAAGCTAAATTTACGTCCGCACCTATTTTGAAACACCCGCGTCCTGATCTCCCATATATAGTCGAAACCGACGCATCCAGCTTAGCCATGGGAGCTGTCCTGTCTCAGAGAGACCCCGAAACCAACCAACTGCACCCCGTCGCATTTTGGTCCAGAAAGTTCTCGCCGCCGGAGATAAATTATGCAATCACCGATAAGGAATTATTAGCCATTAAGTCCGCCTTTAAGGCTTGGCGGCATTATCTTCTTGGCGCCAGGCATACCATCACCGTGATCACTGATCACCGAAATTTACAATATTTAAAAACTGCCAAGGCTCAGTCTTCATGACAGCTCCGATGGGCTTTATTCTTTGCTGAGTTCGATTTTGTAATCACTTACCGTCCCGGCTGTAAGAATGGCAAAGCGGACGCGCTATCTCGAATTGGAATGGGAGAAATGGACACAAACTCAGAACCTGTGCCGATAATTCCCGAACAAAGAAACTTGGGGATAACCACTTTACAAACCCTTGAAGACATTCAAGCACGGGTAAAACTATTCCTGGACTCTTCAGCCTTGCAGGATTGGATCAAAAGGGGGTCTGACTTTTCAATCAACGATGGCTTACCTTACAAACTCAGAACCTGTGCCGATAATTCCCGAACAAAGAAACTTGGGGATAACCACTTTACAAACCCTTGAAGATATTCAAGCACGGGTAAAACTATTCCTGGACTCTTCAGCCTTGCAGGATTGGATCAAAAGGGGGTCTGACTTTTCAATCAACGATGGCTTACCTTACTTCCAAGGACGTTTATTTTTGCAGAAAAGGAATTGCAAGAACTGGTTATTTCCCGTCATCACGATACTCTGATGGAAGGACATCCTGGCATTGCCAAAACAGAGGAAAGAATTAAACGACAATTCTGGTGGCGGTCCTGGCGAAAGGATATTAAATCTTTCGTGATGTCCTGTGGAGTTTGCGCCCAAAACAAAGGTAAAAAAACACACCCGCCGGTCTTCTTCAACCCTTAGACATTCCACCAGCACCTTGGCACACCTTGTCACTAGATTTTATCACGAACCTGCCCTCTTGTAATGGATACAATACTATTCTGGTTGTGGTGGATTTATTTTCCAAGATGGCCCATTTTATTCCGTTGAAAGGATTACCTTCAGCTTTTGTTCTTGCCAAGGAATTCCTCGAAAATATCATCCGTCTGCATGGATTTCCGTCCATACTAATCTCCGATCGGGGAGGCCAGTTTATTTCTCATTTCTGGAAAAAGTGTTGTCAACTGGCACAAATCGACGTAAGACTCTCAACCAGCCACCACCCACAGACCGATGGTCAGATGGAGAGAACGAACCAGACCCTTGAACAATATCTACGATGTATGTTGCACCAATCGGAGGGTAATTGGAAGGATATTTTATAGGTGGCTGAATATGCATACAATAACTCGATACACTCTGGAACTGGTCAGAGCCCCTTTTATACCGTATATGGACATCACCCTCGTACTTCAGACTTGGACTCACCTTTGAGCCTCGAAATGCCCGCAGTGGATCATTTGCATTCTACGATCGATTACTCAAGCCTTCAAGGATGCTACTGCACACTTACAACGTGCGAAAGGAATATACAAAAAGAATGCGGATCTGCATCGAAAGGAGGCGCCTCCATACCAAATAGGGGATCAAGTATGGTTGGCTACCAAACACTTATCGCTCAAGGGACTTCAGACTTTTAATCCAAGGTATTTAGGCCCTTACTCGATCAAAGCTATAATTAACCCAGTGGCAGTCAAGCTAGATCTACCTGCTAACATGCAGATTCACCCCGTTTTGCATGTGTCGCTTTTGAAACCAGTGCAACCAGGAACCAGATTAATAAAGCCACCAGAACCAATCCAGATAGATGGGGAGCCTGAATTCGAGGTGAAGAACATTAAGGACTCTAAGATCTCAAAATCAAAACTTTTCTATCTAATTGATTGGAAGGGGTAGGGGCCTCAGGAAAGATCTTGGGAACCCAGCGACCACGTACATGCACCTCGGCTAGTAAAAAGGTTCCATCGGAATTTCCCGAACAAACCGAAACCTCCTGAGGGAACGACCTTGGGAGGGGCCTTGGGGGGGAGTGCTGTCATGATGCCTACTCCCGGAGCACCAGGCCAGGCCCAGCACCCCCGGGAGCAGGCATCACGCCCCCGGGTAAAAGCCCAGCGGCCCTCTATAGGGGCTCTTTGGACTCTGTCCTTGCGCCGTTGGCGCCAGGCTCATGTTGGACATCAGTCCTGGCGCCATAGGCGCCAGGCTCATAAGGGGAAGTGTTTGGTGCACTTACCTGAAGCAGACCATGCTGCACACTCACCTGATGCAGACCATGCTGCATGAAGAACCAAGCCAAATGAGGCTTAGGAGGGACTATTTTTCTGAAGGAACTATTTTGTTACTTGGGTGGGGCTGTGGAAGAATACTCACCTGGAACTTCTTCCAAGGCTATTTAAGCCACGCCCGGACAGCCACACGTGCTTCGTGTTGTTCTGCATCCCAGCAGCTGAACGCTCACCGTGTCTGCTCCTGCTCCTGGACTCCAGCCACGCCCACCTCGAACCTGGAACACCTGTAAGGAAAGAGGAGAAGAGAAAGGTGAAAACCAAGAACTTATTCAACCTTCTTACCTGCATCCGGAATCTTCACGCCAGCATTCCTGAAGGAAGACTTCCATTTAAAAGCACCGAGTTGCTCGCTGCAGTGCCGTGCTTCACTCACCTGTTCCCGAGACGCCGCCCGGCTCCATCGCGGCTCTCAGCACCGGTCGCCACATCTCTGCACCTAGGGGAGAGAAGAAGAGACAAAAGGTGAGCAAGGGAACACAAGAGGAAAGCCGAATTTTCAGCCATATTACTTACCGGCTTTTCATGGTGAACCATTCCACATCTCGGGTCGACGCCGCATCTTTGGCAAGTACCGCAACCCGGCCCCTATGGGGAAAGGACAAAATACATTACTGGGGAATTATAAAGACATTTAGAGGGGTCGCCCTCAGCACTAACTCACCTGATTTTACCACCGGCAATTTAACCCCTCAACGCATCGCCTTTGTTCTGCACATGAAATAAAGGACAGATCACAGGTTAGGAAAAACAACATAAAAGGAGGCTCACACTTGAACTTTTGCATCTTCATACTTACGGCGTATCGCTCAGAAAAGTCAAGTGGATTTGCCAGCTCCATTCTGAAAACCAGTGAAGTAACTGGACGAAAGGCGCGCCCCTGCACCAGAAGCAGGATGGAGAGTTCATCCTTCCAAACCATAAGGTGAGCTTAAACCGGGGGTTTTGGAGGAAGTCAGAGAAGAACGAAGGGGGAAAGGGGGGAGCAAGCACACTATTCAGCAGACAGTTAATCCCCTTTCTCATCTGCAGAAGGATATTCCTAAGGGCCAGCCAAGCAAGATTTGGGGGTCCTGTTCAATCGGTGGTCTGAATTCTGCGCATCACACTTGAAGAGGCCACAGCAACCCAGACCAGACCAGCGCCTCCGTGGGAGCCAGGTGAGCGTTACACTCCCATCCTGAAAATGATGATGTGGCATGTGTAATGGTGACAGTACAGCGTAATCCACTGAGTTTTCGTGCTAGGGAGGGGGAACAGGGGAAGGGCAAAACAGTGTAGGGGTTTGGGTCTATAGTACTGTCTCAGAAAAGATATGGTATTTCTACATTTTTATTTTTTATCCTGTTTGTGTTATGTACCTGCTTGCGTACAATTTCTTTTTTTAATCTCTTTCATTGAGTTTCTGTTTGTTTCTCCTGCTGACATTTGTACCGAATGAACATCAACGCTTCTCTTACATTTCTACAGGATTCTCTGCAATGTTTCGTGCAGAGTGGCAAACAAAACAGCATTGCCAATGGAGGTAAAAAAAATGCCATTTCCTTGGAACCATCGCAAATCTTGCTTGTTAATGCTGTCATAGTCGGTGCAGAACATCCCAGCACTGCACGTAAAGTCGCACATGCTTCTATTTATGAAACACAGCCCAAACTCTGCTGTGGACAAATTACACCGGCATGGTCCCATGCACTTCTTGGTGGTATGGATGAGAAAATCACCTTGGCAGTGGGAAAAATCTGCATCACTGCTGTCATCAACGTCTTGAGGTGACAGAGCAAACATGAGCATGACATGTATCCCAAACGTAGTGCTCCATAATGCGCAACCACAACTTCCACAGTACCGACAGAAGTCACATATGTACAAAGGAGAACCATGGCATCAAAACCCCACTCATAGACTGTGCCCCAAAAAGCCTCTACTCCTTCCAACTGAAAGTTAGTATCAAAGCTTCTTTCCACAGCATACATGTGCAGATCTTGCACAAAGTATCAACCACGATCAACACTTGCCGTCTGTCCATCTCTGCCAACCTCATTACATCGAGGTTTGGGGAAATATATCATTGCCCCTTCCTGTGAACGACACCCTCAACACCTTATTGGATAATCCCCACAGTTCCATTTGCAAAGGCACCATGCTCAGAAGGGCAGAATGCACCACAGGCGCCTTCCCAGCTACAGGGTGGGTGACACCCCAGTAAAGCAGAGCCATTCCTTCTTCTGTTTCCACTATTCTATTTGCAACACTCCCACATTAGGTAGTATTAAATAGTCACACATGCATGTAACATTCACATCCAAGACTTCTGCATCAAACACTATAATTTCTGTACAGCACTGCAGACGTACCATTATACACTCACAGTACAGGTCTTTTGTCATGTGAAAGCACCTCCGGGTAACAGTTCTCCAAACCTATCCACGCTTTCAGCATCCACATTCACCCAGACCGGTACCCAGCACCACGAACTACAGGTAGCAATATTTTCTTTCCTCCCAGCACTCCACCAACTGCATAGATAAAATACTTCAAAGTGCATTACAGTAGTTAGTAATCTGCGCAATGCACACTACCCAAGCACATACTCTATGCAGGTGAACCCTATGCACTGGTACACACACACTTTCTCACCACAGCACTCAGTAGACACACTGCAGAACTGTTCACTCCATAAGCTCCTGCCATGCACTGGAAAATGTACGATGTGCTAACAATGAGCACACCCATGGAATCAACAATGCATGCACAATTCACAAACCACACACGAAACGCAACAATCAGAAGAGTAGTTACAAGCAACCCACATAGCTGTTCCTGTAAGGCCTCCAGCCATGCACCCAAGATGCTAGGGCCTCACCACGCACAGCACACCCTAGTGCACCCCATGTTTAACTCCTCATGTCATTTGTAATGCACTCCCCATCTGCAATTGCGCCTGCCAACTTTCACCCATGCCACATCTTTGCATGCATGGCTCCATGACGTTGCGTTTACTGTGCTGAACGGTATGTGAGTGGCTGTGTACATTGTGCATATAGCAACTTTCTGATGCTGATGGCTTCCTTTCATGGCGCAATATGTTAAAATACTTCCTCAAGCAAGGGTTTTTATAAAGGGCATCCCATAGCAAATGGAAATGCTAACATATGGTTCCCTAATGTGCAACACGTGCAATGATCTACAATGTGCTAGTGAACGCATATCACCTCACTTTGGTTGTTCCACCAAGTGTAAAATGCTCTCCGCACCCATTATTCAAAGGTCTCCATCCTCGGAGAGATGCAGAGGCAACTCTGTATGGCTGCATTATGGTGTGCTGGCTGTCGTCAAGGGATAGGCTCTTGGGTGCATGGCCAATGGCCTATGGCCTTTGGTCATGTAGCCAATAGTCTAGGCCTTACCCACACCCAGCACAACATAATGGCCTCATGAATGGGAACATTTGCCACGTACCACAATCCACACACGTAACATAGGATGGGTGGTGTAAAGGGCAACCCATATCAAACGCAAATGGTGACATGTGGGTCCCTAATGTGCATGACGGTGCAATAATCTACACCATATGGTACTCTCCGCATATCAGGTCACCTGTGCTGTTCTACCACATTTACAATGTCCTGCAGAACCATTTTCTGAAGTCACCACCATCGGAGACATGCATACTGAAAACTGGATGTCTGTGTTATGCTGGCGTGGCTATGGTGCAGGCCTAGGCTCTTCGGTGCCTGGCCTACGACCTATGGCCTTTTGCCACACACCCAACAGTGTAGGCCTTGGCCACACCCAGCACAACATAACAGAGTCATCCACGTGAACAAGTGGCCAGGTACATGCGGTTCACCCCAAGCCTCTTCTAAGCATTCAGTACTTCACCACTGCACCCACAGGCCACACTAGAGGAGTCGTCACTCAGTAAGATCCAGGCATGGACTAAACACTATACGAAGTGCAACCAATCCCCACAACCATGAAACCAACATTGTATGCAATTATCACAAACCGCACACCGAAAGGCAACAATGTGAAACCAACTTCACCCCAGGGCACATATTTGTTGGTACAAGGTGCCCACCCATTCATCGAAGGGGCTATGGGCTTAGCACAAAGAACACACCGCACTGCATTGTACGCTTGAAGTTTCATGTGGTCTTCATTGTCCCCCCTTCTGCCATTGCTGTACCATCACTGACCGCTAGAGCCTCACCACACACAGCACACCCTAGTACACCCCAAGTTTTACTCCTCATGTCATGTGTAATGCACTCCCCATCTGCAATAGTGCCTGCCAACTTTCACCCTGGCCACTTCTTTACATGCATGGCTCCATGGAGTTGCGTTGCTTGTGCTGAACGGTATGTGAGTGGATGTGCACATTGTCCATATTGCAACTTTCTGATGCTGATGACTTCCTTTCTTGGCGCACTGTGTTAAAACACTTCCTCAAGCAAGGGTCTTGTAAGGGCCTAACCACAGCAAACGCAAATGGTGACATGTGGCAGTCTATTGTGCAACAGGAGCAATGATGTTCACCATATGCTATTGTAAACATAGCAGCTCACTTCTGCTGTTCCACCAAGTGCACAATGTCCTCTGCAACCATTGTGTGAAACTCACCAAATTCAAATGCACGCAGAGTCACAACTGCATGGCTGCATTATGTGTTGGTGGCTGTGATGAAGGCCTAGGCTGTTGGTTGCATGGCCTACGGCCCACGGCCTTCGGCCATGCACCCAACAGTGTAGGCCTTGCCCACACTCAACAAAACATAACCAAGCCATGCAGGTGAACATGTAGGCATGTGCCAGAATTCACAAAGGCAACACAGGCATCAGCACTTCTACTCAACCGCCGCACCATAAAGCAGGGATGCAAGCACACGTGTTCCACTAACCGTAATGCAGATTCATATCAGTGTTTGGCAGCGGTACCCACTTCCAATCACAAAGCATTGTAATCATGCCAACCAACCAACACAATCTTCACAACATTGGTCCTGCTCCCAACACTCCAGTACGTGCATAGAAGCAATGTTGCGTAGTGCACTGCAACACTTACTAATGTGCACAATGCACACTACTCAAGCACATATAAGAACCAGTTGCACCGTAACATCTTCCATATGTACACTATTCCATGATTGCACCCAGTGGGCACAGTGTACGCTTGGTCACTGCAGCATCTCCATCCATACACCGAAAACTGTAGGATGTTCTACCAATCATCACACCTATGCAACCAACAATGTGTGCAATGCAGCCAAACCACACACACAAAGCAACATTAAGGCACCTACTTCCAACCACTCAACATACCTTTTCAACCAGTGGACATACTTTTCTGAGCAAGGGCTGCAGCCATGCATCGAAGGGGCTACGGACTTAACGCACATAGCACACCATAGCACACCTTATCTGTACATGTTCATGTCTTGTGGAATGCAATCCCCTTCTGCAAATGTGCTTGCCACCACTCATCACAGAAAGACTTTGCTGCTTCAGCTGGCATGCCATAACGAAGGATGCCTGCAATGACCACACAAGATTGTTGCCTGTTGAGGTAACCACGATTTGGCATAGAATGCACAGATACTACTGGCACATCACTGCCTTCTTCTAATGCCATATATCACTTGAATCACTTCTCAATCCCCACCCTTTCCATCCCTTCTTCCCAACACCAGATGCTGTAAACTGTGTTTTCCAGGACCTTTCTCCACCACATTGTCATCCGATACAACATGCCGCCATTATGGTGGCATGTTGTATCGGAGATACAACACACACATCACTTCACTGCACACTGCGTTGCAATCAACATTTTGACTGTGCAGCGAACAGGGAAATGGGATGCCAGAGAGGAGTCATATATGACTAATTTTAGTGGGCACACTGCTACGTACAAGAGGCCCAGCCATGCACACAATGGCTTAGAGCCTTAGCACACACACCACACAACATCCTCTGATACACATATTGCAGCATTTCCCAAAAACATTAATGCGCAGCACGCTTCCCTCCAGCCAACCAGCGGCCACGTCCAATGTTCGCCGACATCACGGCGTACTGGAAGCCAATGAAACTTCGGTCCGCGGGCGAATAGGGAAATGGGTCAGCGGAGCGGACCCAGATATCACTAATCTGTTTAGACATATATTTCAGTTCTTTGCAAAAACAGTACTGGTCAGATTTGCACCAAACACACAAATGAACACTTTCTGACCCAAGCCCCCACTCCTTCTGCAACTTTTGTGAAAATCCGTCCAGCCGTTCGGCCTGTAGCTGTGCGCAAGGTTTTTCCCCATTCAGTTTATGGAGAAAAAAAATGGTGGGACCCCCCCCCTATAATTTTTCCTCAACCCTGCACAAAACCTTACCCAACTTGGTGAAATAATTTAGAGCTGGCCATATACTTTTTTTGCAAAGTTTGGTGATGATTCCTTCAGGGGGAGCGAAGTAATAAGCCGCTGAAAAAGTGGTCTTCCTATGGGTTTAGAAACTTAACCATAACCTCAGGCCGTGTAATATATCTCATTATATATATATTCAGCGGTAGTTGTGCCAGTAAAAATGGCAGGCTGCCGCCAGAGTTATGCCTTTTTTCCGCCGGAAAAAGTAACTCCACATTCCCATTCGAGTCCCATAGGACTCAATGGGAACGGGGAGGACGGATGCACCGGCACTGTGTGCAACAATGCCAGTGCATCTGTCAAAGTCTGAGAGCGGGTGCCTTTCTGCCCGACAGCTCAGACCTGGCGGGCGGAAAGGCACCCGCACACAGAACTCAGAGTGTGCTGGTCCAGTAACAACTGTGCCGGTAGTTTACCGGCACCGTTGTTACCAGACCGGCATACTCATAATGAGGCCCAATGTATTTAAAATGATCTCTTAAAGGAAAACCTTGCAATACATACTGTTTAAAAAGGTTCTTTTCACTTCGTTTTCCAATGTTGTTATTCCGATCTCACATTATCGCTTTATTTTTTCATTGTTTATTTAAAACTGGCCAATTTATCGGTGGATCTAGACTTAAATTTATGTCATCAAAAAAATTGTTATCTCCTTATGCCAGGTAATATAGATCTTTCCAACCATATCCGAGAGGAATACTTCATTAAAATGTGAAATCAAATAGGAGGGATCTTTATTAGTCTCTAATATTTTAAATACCATTTACTGCACACAGTCTTCCATTTGGTGAGCAGGGACGCTATAACCAATTCCAAACTTTAAGCTTCATGTGGGGTAGCCTTAGATCTCCACAGTGTACTCTCCAGCAACAAAGCTTCCTCCCCTGTAAAATGTTGAGACAATAGAGGGCATTCGGCACGATACTCATTATGTACATTTCTAAAAAGACCTTCTATGGAATAGCCAGATCCTTTAGAAATGAAGCTTTTAATAGCACTACATTTTGTATGTATTTTGGTGCATATATCTTTGGAAAAAGAGTAATTGCGCAAGGAGTCTTAAATAAGCATTCCCAAGTAAATCGAGTTTTGCACAATTTCTTAAAGTGTTTTCAATTTTCCATATAAAACCATTGTTTTTAGTAATTCTTGTGGATTTAATGTTCATATATGTTGTGATTAAGTTGACTTCTAGATTATTCCTAGTTGTGAATTCATGAAGGGCTGTGATGCTACGCTGCAGCCCCATTTCTGTGCGGTCTATTATTAAGGTATCGCCCGCGTAAAATAGCCAGCTAACAGCCTGCTAATCCCATTGAGGGACTACCACTGCAAGAGAGGTGGAATTAGAGTTTTTTGTTCCAAGAAATTGTAAAACTGTGCTCATCGAGATAGAATTTCTTTTAATGATTGTCTGGCCGCAAGACTTCAGTAATACCCATTCAAAGGACGGGACACTGAACCCAGCTCATAATGCATCGTCTGTGTCCTGATGGCTTCCGATAAATGTGGTAATTCGGAACTTGCGGGATGTCTTGCTAAAAGTTTATGGGCCTCATTCCGAGTTGGGCGGTAAGGGTTAACGGTCACCGGTAGAGAACCAGGTGCCAGTAAACCCTTACCGCCCAATTCCGAGTCCCCCTAGCGGGACTCACAAAGGCTGTTTTCGGGCCCGTAATCAGCACCTTCCCCACTCCCATTGAGCCATATAGGGGCTCTATGGGAATGGGGAATGGTTGGTTGAATGGGGACTTACCGGATCCGCACAGGTCGGAATGTCCCGGTAAGTCCCCATTCAACCAGACCGGACCCGGGTTTAGAGGAAGCCATGGCGCTAATAGCGCCATGGCTACCTCCAAACTCGGAATGAGGCCCTATGTCTAAGCTAAATATGCCAATTTTAAAAAAAAGACGGAACAAGTAGGAGCTGTGGCCTGAGTTCCTAGATCAGCTATGGGAGAGAGGGGTGAACAAAAGTGTTAAAGGCTGCTGAAAGGAACAGATGTATGAGGATAGGGAAGAGTTGGAGGCTGTGGGCAATGGCGAGGTGGTTAAGGCAGGAGCCAGGGCCTTTTCCGTAGGGTAACAGCATCCTCATTGAATCATAAGTACTGCTGACTCATTAGCAGTGCGAGATCCTGCTGAATGCCACCTGATAAAGGGGTGGTCAGTCATAATGTAGAATGCAATAATGTAGAAAGTCAAAATGTCGAAAAAAATTTTTTAGAAAACAATAATGTCGAAAAACAATAATGTCGAATTTTTTCTACATTTTTTAGAATATTTCGAGAAAAATAAATAAATATATATATAATTAAAATGTGTTGAGTATGAGGGGTGAGAGGGTGGTGGGGGGGTGGGGGGTTGCCGGGGGGTGTTGGGTGAGGGGGGAAGGGGGGGACCCCCCTAGAAAATGATACTCTTCTTGTTTATTTATAAATAAATATATATATAATTAAAATGTGTTGAGTATGAGGGGTGAGAGGGTGGTGGGGGGTGGGAGGGTGGCCCGGGGGTGTTGGGTGAGGTGGGTTGGGGGGGTTGGGGACCCCCCTAGTAAATGATACTCTTCTTGTTTATTTATTTATTGATAATGCTAATTGACATTTTTTCTTCTACATTTTATTTTCTAAAAATTGACTCTTTTCATTATATGTATAGATTTTCGACATTATTGTTTTCTACATTTTTTTTTCTACATTTTTGTAAGTCGACATTTTTTTTTCTACATTATGACTATAAACCTGATAAAGGATGTCAAAGTGGTGCAAGAGAAAAGAAACAGGTCAATCATTTGATGTACCACTGGGGTCAGCAGAAGGCGTTTTAAGATTTATCAGAACGGCTCTGAGTGTGAAAAATGTGAGTCCCAGATGAAATGCAGAGGTTGGGAAGTGAGGAGAGGTAGTAGCAAGTTACTGGTGCTAATGCTTTTATAGTTGATGGAGCAAAAGGGTGCTATAAAGAACATGACAGGTTGACTTTCTGAAGATAGGGAGTCAACTCTGTAGGCGAGTTTGGTGGCAGAGAGCGAACGTAAAATCTGGGAGACTAGAAATGTTGGTAAGAGAAAAAGGAAGCTGAAGGGGGAAAGGGATTAGGGCAGGAGGGGGTTGCAGAGATTGGGGGTTTTAGAAGTAAAGTATAGGGTGACGTCATTAGCTGATAAAGATGATGTAACACATAGGGAGCCATAATGCAGCAAATAGACTAGAACAAGTAAGCATAATGCAAGCAGTTTTCCTCTTTCAGTACTATCAGTAATAATCAAGCAAGATGGCAGATAATGAAGTAACTAGAAGAAATCCACCAGTACCTCCATCTGCCAGGTATGGATTTGTATTGTATTTGTATTGTATTTATTATGTTTATATATCGCTTTACTCCAAAGCGCTTTACATTATAACAACAAGAATACATAGAAGATTATAACAAAACATGAATCAAACCAACAAAAACAGTATGTAGAACAATTAGCCTCTCAAGATAAACGAGAGAAGGAGGTGGTGAGGAAGGGGAAGGACGGGGGAGACAGGATGGAGATTAGAGTGAGGAAGTAAGCGTAAGAGAAAAAGGAGCAGGTAGGGAGAGGTACGTAGGTGAGGACGTGAGTGAAGAGAGAGGGAGGTGAGAGGAGGGGATGACATCACACAAACATCCAGCAACATTCTCACAAACGTCAACATTCTCACAATGTTAGGAAGGATGCCACATATCTCACTTCCTTTAATGGGCATAGGGAAAGACAAACATGTGAAGAGAGCAAAGTGTAACAGGTGGAATGTGCACCCTCCTGTGGATCTTCTGTAGTGGTGGTAGAAGGGTGGCACAGTCCATACTCATCCCATTCAACACTTCACAAATGCACACAATATTTTGGCACCCGTTTTTCAGGATGACTTGAAAACTAATTGGAAAGAAAGAGGCACATGTTCACTAACACAATCGCCCTCTTATGCTCATTAACCCAATCACTCTGTGGAATCAGAAAAAATACAATATTACGGCTGTTACACCAAGCAAAGGAAAATACACTGACACGGGCTTGTAAAGATTCCCAGAATCTTTATTACAAAACTGAACAGTAGTCAACAAAGTACACAAATAGCTATTTGGCTGTCAATACATCACAGAGACCACCAGCAGGGTTCAATGTGAGCAGTGAGCAGAATTTGCTAGCTGGACATCGGCGTATTTATACAGTTTGTTATAATGATGTCCAGCCTCTTACAAGTTAATAATACATTGGGCTAGAGTCACGCCAGGTTCACTTTCCTAATTTACATATCTCGTGCATGCAGTTTACTTTTGAATACATTTACTAACACACTCTATTATTCTTTAATTTAACGTTACACTCTTTACGTATCGTTTTAATACAGATCAAACACATGTTTCGCATATCGTATTTGGATAGCATTACTGTTCTTGTATACTTTGCTAATTCAAGTAATCCCCTGATCCCAAGGTCAACAAAGGACAAGGTCTACATGACCCTAACATGTAGCCTGAAGGCAGGTTGGACATTAACCCTCCTACAGAGGTTGAAGGTTAAGGCAAGAACAAGAGCACACGAGGCGGCCATTTTAGACTACAGGGTGACTTTGTACAAAAAACTAAAATGGCGGTTCTAATCTAAAATAGAGGCTCGATTCACTTGGGGTCTTGACCTTGTAATACGGGTTTCCTCGCAAAGCGACTGGGCATAGGCCAACATATACGATGAGGACGAAACAATATTATATCAGTTCTAACAAACCCTCCTTTTGGCCTATGCCAAGCGCTAAACTACCTTCAATCACTTTGCGACTAACTCCACATTTCAACATCTATACATCCCGAACCATTGTCTGACATATCTATTGCCATTAGATCTGACACCAGAGTTTTTTTTAACCCATACTCTTTGGAAACCTTCTCTGGGGTGTATATTTTATGCCCTAGTACACTTGTTGCTTGCGCGCAACATCCCCCTAATACTGAGCATATAAAAGGGAGACACTGTATACAACAGCAAAGAAACAGAAAACTTACTTAGATAATCAGCAGGGCCGAAAACAACTTCCATCCCCATGACCGTAGGAGGTCCCAAAACCATGCACTAAGTTCCCAGTTTCCCTCAGGAACATGTACTTCTGAACTAAGAACATGTAGATTTTGGATAGCCCTAAAGATCGTCGGAGATGATTCTGGTTCGTAAACACAGCAAGTGGACCCCACTAATTTACATACTCCTCCACGCTCGGCCAGAATGACATCTAATGCCATCCGGTTCTGAAGAGTCACTAATCTTATCGCTTTCTGTTCTAACGTCATATTATAGAGTATGTCAGTGGTCCGATTGATGGTTCTCTCCAATACTCTCGCTAGTCCCCTGATATCTTCTGAATTTGTAATTTGCCCAAAAAATGGCACAAAGGATTTCATGATATCTCCTAGAGTTTGCGCTGGAGTATCCCCTTTCACACCTTGTCGTGGATGAGTTTTCGAAACATCTGCAGTACTAGCAATAAATACCCCAGCTAGTAAAATCCCTAAATAGCAGGTTCCTTGCCAATCCCTGGGCAACCATGGAAATGCCACATTACCGCAAACAAAATAGACAGGTTCGCCTACGTACAGAGGTCTGTTTTCACTAGTCAAATTCGCAACGTTGGCGCACTTTCTAAAATTACCCATTGACCGTGTTCCATTCCTCTGTATGCAGAAGGATACTGAATCGGGGCTATGATTAACAGAATAAAATGGAGGCGTGGCATCCTTATTGCCTATAGGAGCCATTTTGAAAGAGATTAAAGACTGAAAAGGACGAGACAATCTGTCAGAGGGCCTAACAGAAGCAACGTTTGGCTTACTTCTATTTGCAAAAAGCGAGCAACCCAGGGGCATCAAAACATGCTTTTCAAAGTTATTTAAATTTGTACCATCAAAGTTCCCTGAGATGCTGTCATTCCATCGACCAAAAAATAGTGCTCTAAGAGAAGCGTAACAGGCAGTTGTCAAAGGAAAAGGATGAATATGCCAACCTAGCCCCTTATCACCATGTTGCGGTAAATGCGAACAGATCCAACAATTGGTCTTATTAAAAATTGCATGAGTGACATTCATGATTAACAAAAGGGTATTATTCTGATAGTTCCGTCTATGCAAAGAATCTCTAGGCGACAAAGTATGCAATTGCACGGAAGGAGTGGGGATAACAGATGCATTTTCAATAGGTAAAAAGTCCTCTAACGGATATGCTTCATCCAGATACCATAACCCAAAACCAACAGTTACTAAAAATCCAGTAATTATCACAAAAAGGCAACAATACACTTTGGGGGTCCCCTTACATGCTTGATCATTGTCTCTGCTAGTCACATGTTTATCTAAAAGTTCGTTACGAGCGGTAGCGGGTGCAGGCATTGTAGTCTTCAACTGAAAAAACACCAATTGTTCGTTTGCTGGCGACTCCAGTTGCGCGTCTTCTTTATGTCTTTCCCACAACCCTTAGCCAACAGAATCTTCCCGTACAGTCGGGCCAAAAAGCAAGCCCTCAAATGATTTTCTCAATCGCACAGTCAGACCATGCTGTACGTTTACTTCCTTGGACACAAATTATATTTTGCAGTTTCTGGTGAGGACAAAGTGTCATCACTTCCTCCTGGAAGTGGCGAATGAACGGAAATGGGATCAGAAAAGGATTGATCTGGAAGTTCCACTGTTGGGGAGTGTGGAGACAAGATGGCCGTTTTGTCTGGCCTTGCAGATTCTGAAGCGGTCTCAGATTCTCCCTTGTTGGTTGTTGCTGTTTCAGGCACGCTAGTTACAGCAGTGGGAAGGGATTCTGTATCTTCTGTACCGTATGGCACGGGCTGTGGGATCCGTTTGGTGTGCGTTGCATGAATCCAGTTCTTACGACCCGCTACCCGCACAGCAGTCTGAGTGACTAGCAGGACTTGGTAGGGGCCAGCACACGTCTTAGCGAGTTTGTTCTTTATAATGCCGTTATGCCTTTCCACTAATACGGCACTTTGGGCATGTCTGGCTGAATGGAACCGTTTGTCAATCTGTAATCCTTTGCAAATTTGTAGGATTACAGTAGCGATAAAGTGTGGCCCATTATCTGACCAGATGACTCTCGGCAGCCCGAACCTAGGAAAAAACTCTTTCAACAGAGTTTTTTGCCGTGGTTATGGCCGTTGCATCTCTAACCGGGAAGGCCTCAACCCACTTACTAAAGGCACAAACGACAACCAATACATATTTAAGATTGTTACAACATTCCATTTCAATAAAATCAAAGTGAATAACCTCAAACGGGACAGAAGGTGGAGCGAAACTTCCTGTAGGAGTTGAGGTACCTTTTCCTACATTGTGCTGCAAGCAGACCATGCAGCTTTGGACAAAACGCTCTGCAGTTTTGAAAATCTTATCATTAGCCCATACACTGTGTAGCATTTTAGTCAATTTACACGCACAAACATGTGTCGGACCATGAGCCATAATAACCATCATTGGGCCTCATTACAACTCAGGCGGTAAGGGTTTTACGGCGGCGTAAACAGCGCCGACCCTTACCGCCTGAGTACGAGGTCCCTTAGCGCCATGGAGGTTTTAACACCTGCTTTTAGCAGGTGTTAAAATCCATGGCGCTAAGGGACCATGGAGTTAATTACGCCACCGTAATTTACGGTGGCGTAATTAACGCCTTCCCCATCCCATTATGCCCTATGGGGCAAAATGGGAATGGGGAAGGGTAAATGGGAAAATGGGGATTTACCGCCCCGCCAAGGTTGGAATGGGGCGGTAAATCCGCCAACCACCATGGCGTAAACGTAGTTTACGCCATGGTGGTAAAGTCACGGCCCAGGCGGTAACTTACCGCCTGGGTCGTAATGAGGCCCATTGTAATGTAGGCGTCAGGGAGTAACCATTTTCCTTCAATATTGTCTACCCAACACCCATCGTCATCCAATCTCCCTGCACCCTCAATCCATCTCTTAGTTTCCTCTATGGTAGCATCTGCTTGAATATCTTTTACAGCATCAATACTTTCACCCAAAGTGCAAACGTTTACAATTTCTTTTACAGCATACATTTCTGAACTGAAATCAGTGGCAGTTTGTTTAGCTATCTGATCGGTGAAAGCATTCCCTTTTCCTACATCATCTGTAAACTTTTGATGTGCTGAACATTTTATGATAGCTAACTGAACAGGGAGTGTGAGTGCTGAAAGTAATCGCCCTATTAAAGTGCCATGCTGAATTTTCGTTCCGTGCGAGGTCAAGAAACCTCATTCTTTCCAAAGTCTACCGAAATTGTAGGCCACCCCAAAATCATACTGACTATCGGTATATATATTTACTGTAAGCCCTTCAGAAAGTTCACAAGCTCTTGTTAACGCTATAATTTCTGCGGCCTGCGCGGAATTATGCATAATTCTTTTAGTTTCCACAATCGTGCTTAAAGTAGTGACAGCATAAGCAGCCGTGGATGTACCGTCTGGAAGTTTAAAACAAGAGCATCACAAAATAGCTCTCCTTGTGGGCTATTCAAAGGCGTGTCTTTCAGATCGATTCTGCCTTTAGTCTCCTGTTCTGTCATATAAAGGCTATCGTGTGACGTATCGTCACCATCAACAGTATCTTGCGAGACAGGTAAAAGTTCAGCCGGATTTAATACACAACACCTCTGAATTTGAATGTGGGGGGCAAACAAGATTAGTTCATATCTTGTCAATCGTGCAGAAGTGAGGTGTTGCGTTTGAGTTCTATTCAATAAAATATCTACAGAGTGAGGTACCATTAGGGTTAACGCATGACCCAGGACCATTCCCTCACTCTGTTTTACAGACGCAACAGCAGCAGCAACAGCACGCAAACATCTTGGCAAAGCGCATGCTACAGGATCAAGGGCGGAGGAATAGTAACCGCACGGCCTATTCTTCCCTCCATGTTCCTGCGTTAATACAGCCAAAGCGCATCCATCACGTTCATGCACAAACAATACAAAGGCCTTGTCATAATTCGGAGTTCCTAAAACCAGCGCTGAACACAGCGCGGCTTTGAGCAAATCAAATGCTGTCTGGTGTTCCAAAGTCCATGGCAATGGCAAAGAAATGCCCTTCTTTGTCAAAAGCCAGCATTGGTTTAATCGTTAACGATAAGTTAGGGATCCACAATCTACAATAAGAAGCCATACCTATCAGGGGTCTAACTTCCTTCTGCGTATTTGGGACAGACATGCCAGAAATAGTCTTTATTAGTTCAGGTGTCAACCGTCTTCCCTCCTTTGACAGGAGGTAGCCTAAATAGGCCACCTCCTGACAACAAAATTGGAATTTTTTAAGTGAAGCTTTGTGGCCATGTTTCGCTACATGACAAAGCAACAAAACGGTGCCTTCTTTACAGGCGCTCTCAGAATCAGCAGCCAAGAGGAGGTCATCTACATACTGTAGTAATGTGCAAGTAGTAGGCAACTCGAGAGTATCGAGCTGCTCTTTCAATGCCCTACTATGAATACTTGGACTCTCAGTGTACCCTTGTGGTGCACGAATGAATGTAAACGAACGTCCACCTAGGGTAAACGCGAACAAATACCTGCTATCCTTGTGTATGGGAATACTGAAAAACATGTTTTTAAGATAAACAACGCTAAAATGAGTGGCAGAAGCTGGAATCATGGTTAGTATTGTTGTAACATCAGGTAATATAGGAAATTGAGGAGCCACAATTTTGTTAATAGCACGTAAATCAATTATAAAACGAAAGGTAATCGCATTATCACCTTTTTTGTATACTGGCAAAATGGGGCTGTTACATAAGCTACCCGTAATCTCCTCAATTACTCCACGATGTACAAAATCAGAAACTATACATTTCAAAGCCTGTTCGCCTTCAGCTGAGATCTTATATTGCAGGATGCAAAGCAATTTTAATCCATGTTTCAAAATAATTTGAACAGGTTCAATTTGAAGAATGCCCATATCATTATCATCAATTGCCCATAAGCATTCTGGGACATTACTGAATTCTGGCGGTAAAGGTCGAGTCAAAAACTGAGAGGCGAGTGATTGCTGAGGTGAAATTGTTAACCGAACTCCGTCCGGAGAGCAATTAATTTAGCCCCAGCAAGTTCTCCCCACAGTTTGTAGTAAGTAGAAATGGACACTGTTCTGTGAAGGGACCCAGTGTTATCGGTACCGGCAAAGAGACCGGACAAACTACAGGTGTGCCTGAAAACCCTACGGAAACGTTGGACTGCCCTGACAGGGGAATGTTTGGAACCCGTGAATGATCAATGGAACATTTCTGTGCTCCCGTATCTACTAAAAATAGGTGCTTCCTATTTCCCACCGCCATCTCAACGTAGGGGCCTTTCTGATGAACGGGAATAGGTGTAGGTTCCAAATCCTGCTTCGGGCAATCCTAGCGAAACAGAATATTATCAAAAGGAAGCTCTTCAGAGAGGTATGCGGCAGAAGGGTGATCAAAAATGTTTCTATTATCCACATTCGAAACTTGCTTATCTTGTGAAGGAGGTTGCTGTGATTCTGGTACAAACTGACCTCTACCAGGGCCCCCTGCACCTGGGCGACCTCTGGATCATCTACCCATGTTCCCAAATGACCTTTGCTGCAAGGTCGGACATTGTGCGCACCAGTGGCCTTCCTGCCGGCAATAGGCACACTGGTTAATGGTTACCGGAGCCAAGGGCGCACTTCCCTGTGGAATGTACTGACCTCTAAATTGATTACCCCCTGTAGGGCTTCTAACAATCTGTTGTAATAAAACTTTTGTTTTCAGGTCACCCTTTTTTTCTCAAGTTTTTCCTTTTCAGTATTTACACGATTTTCATAGTACTGAGCCATATGCAGTACTTCTGATTGAGACTTTGCCTGCCAAACGCTTTCAGAAGACATAATCTGTAACTGGATGTCAGGCAGTAATCCACGTACAAATTTGTCGACAAACAGCCTTTTCCCTGACTCTGTGCCTAAGTTTTGTCCACTGAAATCTGAGAATACCTGCTCGAACCAATTGAAGAAATCGGTAGCACCCTCAGACTTTCCTTGGACACAGGCCGTAAGCTTGTCCCAAATGATTCTTTTTTCAGGAACCATAGTTTTCAATTTTACAATAATTCTATCAGGCAAGGTTAATATCACTTGAGGCGGTCGTTCGCCAGCTGGTCTTTCTCTATCTACCCTAACCATGTTATCCCATGTATCTCCCAACCCAGGTATGTCATCTATAGTCCTGATCTGTTTACACAAACCGACTGGTAGGAGTACGGGAAATAATAGGTCAATATCACTTAAGGTGAATACCGACGACTGTAAGACCGACTCTATTTCTTTATAGAATCCGGTCGGATTCTTTCTTATATCGGGAATAGATTGTTTTATGGTGTTCACTTCCTGTCTTGAAAACGGGACGTGAACATACTGTGATACGTAATATGCAGGAATTTCTCCAGCGACTATTCCTCGTCCAGCATCGGCCGCAATCTCAACTTTCGGGACAAATGTCAGAAGGACCTCTCTCATAGGCAGCTGAGAAGTAGGCAGCTCCGAACGCTTACTAAGCAACAGAGCCAAATCAAGCGCTAGGGCAGTCGAAGAAGTATCAATCGAAAAAGCTCTCATATAAACACTCAACAATTTTGCGGGACAACAAATCTTTCTTTTTACACACTCATCCTGCAGGTACTCTACCATCACCTGTATCACTTTCTTGTGTCATATACTTCATCTGGAGTTATCGACATATCCGAAATCCATCTTATCGCATCCTTTATACAAATTCGTGCTTCCTCACCTTTTAATTCACGGCGAGGAGAAAACCGTTTCTGTAAGTACATAATACCTAAACTACCACCATCTGCTTCCTCATTCTGTAACCCTTCCAACTCCTTCCTATACTCAAAAATCCTCTCAAAATGCTCATATACGTTCTCCGCAGTATCTCTGGACAACGCTAAGGCGTTCAAATCCCGTAACCCCTGTGGGAAATCTTCATAGTTTAATCTATTCCACATTATACTCAAATGAGTCCCTAATCCTTCGATAAAAACATTTTTCTCTGGAATGCCTTTTAAATTTTCAAGTGTGGAAAAAACATTGGCTTGTTCACACTTCTCCATACCATGTTTAGCCCATGCAATCAATTCGCTCTTTTTGTCTGGGGACACAGTATTACGAGTCACGACCCTTGGTCTCGCTCCCTGGTCTACTACAAGTGATGCAGAATCACTTGGAAGAAGAAAAGTAGGCACGTTCTGAATATCAACAGGTGGAGGCAAGGGGGCAGGCAAAGGAGTGATGGCTGGAAGAACAACAGGAAGAACAGAACGGAGGACCGGAGGAACTGTAGGAGGGGGAACAACAACGGGAAGGGGCAAAGCGCCAGGAGGAGGGACGTACGGCGGTGGCGCAGAGGCATCGGGCCTTCGTTCATGCAAAAGTTTATTAATCAATTCATCTGACATATGAAAATCTTTTGAAGGGTAGATTTTCTGAATGCCTAATTGAAACGCCCTGTCTGCGTTCCTAACTGACTCCAATTGTTTATTTTGGTCTTATAACCGTGCCTTTTCGACACTTGTCATATGCCTACGCATATATTTTTCTCTACTCTTCTGTTGCTGCAAAGCTTCTGTTTTCCAACTATGTAACGCGTCAAATGCTGCAGGTCTAGCCTGTTTCTTTATTAATACAGACTCTAAATATTCTATACGAGGGATTTCAAAACTACTATTGGTTGGCCACCGAAGATTAGAATTATGTCTGGTCTGTCTGGGCCAAATGTCATTAAATGCTATACTACCAAAGCCTTTTTTACAGTACATAGTACATGCCGGCGACCCCTCCTGTGGTGTGGGATGGCTATCTTCCAGAGATTGTCTGTCGCTGCGGAATAATGCCCTAAAGCAGGCAGACAATTTCCCAGGCATATCAAAGTTCTGGTGTTACCTGGTTAAATAATTGTGCTCGCGAGTACAATGCTCCAAATTCATATTGTCAGGGTTAGATTAAGAATCGGACATGATTCACCTGACCAAAGGACTGGGAGGCCCGATTGGGTTACTAAGGACAATACTAAGGACCCACGTGTCTGGTGATTTTCAGGAAAAATATCCCCCTCAAATGTATGGACCCTCGTCAAGATGTCGTCTCGGGCTACAGCTCACCGTTCAGGGATCGGATCGTGCAGTTTCATCGAGGAATTCGCTTCTCGTCTAGAGTGGCCATTTCTGTTGGCACCGTCCGATCCCGGTCCGACAGCCGAGCCAACCTTCAACGAGACAAAGTCAATCTTGAGGGTCCCTATTCGGGCGCCATCTGTGGAATCAGAAAAAATACAATATTACGGCTGTTACACCAAGCAAAGGAAAATACACTGACACGGGCTTGTAAAGATTCCCAGAATCTTTATTACAAAACTGAACAGTAGTCAACAAAGTACACAAATAGCTATTTGGCTGTCAATACATCGCAGAGACCACCAGCAGGGTTCAATGTGAGCAGTGAGCAGAATTTGCTAGCTGGACATCGGCGTATTTATACAGTTTGTTATAATGATGTCCAGCCTCTTACAAGTTAATAATACATTGAGCTAGTGTCGCGCCAGGTTCACTTTCCTAATTTACATATCTCGTGCATGCGGTTTACTTTTGAATACATTTACTAACACACTCTATTATTCTTTAATTTACCGTTACACTCTTTTCATATCATTTTAATACAGATCAAACAAATGTTTTGCATATCGTATTTGGATAGCATTACTGTTCTTGTATACTTGTAGTTTAACATTTGCTAATTCAAGTAATCCCCTGATCCCGAGGTCAACAAAGGACAAGGTCTACATGACCCTAACATGTATCCTGAAGGCAGGTTGGACATTAACCCTCCTACAGAGGTTGAAGAGGTTAAGGCAAGAACAAGAGCACACAAGACGGCCATTTTAGACTACAGGGTGACTTTGTACAAAAAACTAAAATGGCGGTTCTAACGTAAAATGGAGGCTCGATTCACTTGGGATCATGACCTTGTAATACGGGTTTCCTCACAAAGCGACTGGGTATAGGCCAACATATACGATGAGGACGAAACAATATTATATCAGTTCTAACAACACCACCTACTCTGCCCTCCTTATTCTACTCATGACTCACCTTGACACACACAGCTATTTGCCTACAAACAGACAACACCAATAGAGCAGCAGTGCTGCTCACTCTAGCCCTCTCACAGCCCCCCACATGCAGCTGCTACCCTGGTTTTACAGCACTGTCTTTGAAAAGTATTGATTATGGGCTCTCCCCTCTGAGTTAAAGACTCGCCAAATGTGTCCCCTCCTTTTATCTTATAGTCTCACATCCAACAGTCAGCACTCAGGGATTCAACCTGCATGCATCAGCATCAGAGGACTCGTGACTGCCTTTGCCACTTTGCCACTTACAATGAATTAACCCTCTTTTCATGCAAGAACCTGTGCAACAAGACAGCCAAAATAGCAGATATAGGCCGTACAAGAACACTTTGCATCAACACCATGCAGCTCTACACAACCCTGCCAGGTGCAGTGGAAAGGCAAAGCCTCTGCACTCTTCATCCCTCAATTGCTGCATGGTCTCCAGCAATATATGCACAGCATTCTATACCCCACACAACATCAACATCTCACCATGAGTAGCTGCGGCAGTCACATGCACCTGACCACATCTTGGTTTACGCAGACTTTGACACAGTGCTCTAACGCAAAGCCATAATACGAGCTGTTGTTATCAACAGGCATCACCAGGCACAGCCTCTGCATCTAATCGTGCAATGGGTATTCGCCTGACATGACACTCTGACCAGGTGCAACTGCAGCAGTCACATTCTCACAGCCTTCACTAGAACCTTATACTACATGAAACCCAATGCTCAGTCGCAGCAGCTGGATCTTGTCTTAAAACAAGTAATCACAAATGAATCTCATGCACAACCCAATGTGACCAACACTCTCTCAAAGAGAGGCTGCAGCAGTCTACTGCATCGGACCATATCTGTTACCTAGACGAGAAAACGATGTAATCCATGAAATAATGCAAATCCACATCCTCGTCAACAAGGGACTATCCAGACCGGAGCATAATATTGCAATAACTAAACATACTCTCATATGCATTTTGATTAATATTACTGTAAAATTGCAAGGTGACTATCATTCCTAAGCACATACGGCTAAACATTAATGGCCAACATGGCCACATTTCCCAAAAAGGGGGACTTTGGTTCATACATTTAACGAGGGGCTGAGGCATATTGAAATTATATTCGATCTATGTACTTCTTATGATATTCTCATTCATTTTCATTCGTTGGTTCCTATTATCAGAGGAGAGTTTTTACACAAAATTATATCTCGACTAAAATTATCACAAGAGAATGGACAGATTAGTAGAATTAGAAATATTAGTATTAATATTATTATTGTATATTATATTTATTTTTAGAGCAAACATAGCTCAAGAGCAATAAAGCGTTTTGCAGGTCAGTGAATGTAAGATGACTTAAAATAATGCATTAAAGTTATTAAAGAAGGTACACTTTTCTGTAGGTAATGAAATCAATGATGCAAGAAATGGTTCCAGAATAGGAAACATGAATTTTCTTTGTGGAGATGGAGAGCCTTGGAATAAATGACACAAAGTAGAGACACAAAAGGACTCTGGAAATGTGTACCTCAGGCTTCAATGATGGAAATACCTCTCTGGCGACCTCTTCTAATGATGAGGATGAGGTTTTGTGCAAATATTTCTCAGTTATAGTGTGCCATGCTACCCTAGGAGAGTGAGTTTTAATAACTCCTCATCGGAATTGATTTCATTTGTTTCCTTATACTTGTTTTTTTTCTATCTCTAAATCTGGGCAATTCAGGGGCACTTCCCCTGTTCCCGGTGTGCAGCCACTGACACGCACTATGCTGATGCTCACCTCACTGAAATTAAGTTTAAAAATAAATTAATAAATAAAGTGCATGGACACTGGAATGTGCAGCATGGCACGTGTTGACCTACATTTGATGAGCAGCCAACAAATTGGCAGGAGATCGCCACATGCATCCAATATAGTTAAGACTTCTGGGGCACATTGGTTCTGCCTGAATTTGTTCCTGCCACTGCCTCCTCAGGACTGCTGCAGACAGAAGAAAATATAAGGTGCAAAGCTTTTTTCTCAAAAAACAAAGTATTTGTATTTGTATTTTTATACTGTGTGTGTTTGAATGCAATGCATGCAGTGAGTATGCGTTTGTGTTTTGCAAAGGTTCAGAGTAAGTCTGTAGTGCATGTATGTGTGTGTATGATTGTGTCAGAGCGAGTTTTTATGCACCAATACATATGTCTAAGTGTGTGGGTGCCTGGGTATGAGTGTGAACGTGAATGTGCTAGAGCAGTAGCAAGGAATGTTGGCAATATTTTTGCACTCAGCTTAATGAAATCTATTTAATACAACCATTGCTGGCATAGAAAGACTGTGGCAGCAGCATCATGCGAGAACTTTACATTGAACATCACTGCCATGGAGTGGCCACAGACTCTTGCAAGTAATTTATAGTGACCATTCCTAACATAGATTCATTGTTCCCACAGCTTCATGAACGTGATTTACAGTGACCATGATTGGAATAGATTGATTGTGGCTGCAGCTTCATGCATGTAGTTTACTTTGACCACTACTGGAATACAATGATTGTTTCTCTAGCTACATACAAGTGATTTACAGGGCCCATTCCTGGAATAGATTGACTGTGGCCGCAGTCTCATTCAATTATCTACAGGACCCATTACTGGCATACATTAATTGTGGCACCTGCTTCATAAAAGTGCTTTTCATGCTTTAATCATAAGGCTACAGCCATAATCTATGCCATTAACAGTCACTGCAAATCACTTTCACGACCGGCATGGATAGATTGTGGCCGCAGTATCATTAAAATGGTGTAAAATGCTACAGTATTTGTTACATGGAACTGGATTGTTTCAAATGTTACCTTTGAGAACCAATTGTAATTTGCATACCTTTTTGCCCCACATGTTTCAAAAACTGTTTTGTAAAACGCACCATTTCAAAACATTGCTGGTATAGATAGATTGCAGCTGCAGCCTCCGACATTTGATTAACATTGACTATTTCTAGCATATATTGGGGCTGGATACTCATGAAATTGATTTGTAGTGACCAGTAAAGCCATGCATTAAATGTGGCCACAGTTTCATGCAGGTAATTTACAGATTGGACATCACTTTCATGAAACTGTGGCATAAATATATCTATGCCAGTAATGGTCACTGTAAATCACTTTAAGGACTGGCATAGATAGATTGCGTGCACAATTCATGAATGTGATTTCAATGGCCATTACTTTCATACATTGATTGTGACAGCATCTTTATGCAAGTGATTTACAGTGATTATTACTGGCGTAGTTGATTGCGCTTGCAGCTTCATGCAAGTGATTGACAGTGATCATTACTGGCATATATTGATTGTGAATACAGCTTCATCCAAGTGATTTAAAAACTGTAAATCACTTGCATGAAACTGCAGCCACAATCAATGTATGCCATTAATGGCCTATGTAAATCAGTTCTATGAGCAGCCTCGACAGATTATGTCTGCGGCTTCATGCAAGTGATTTTCAATGGCATTTACTGACAGATAGATTGCAGCCACACATTTTTGAAAATGTTGGAAAATGCTTCTGTACACTGTTGGTGGCATGGGATTTATTGTCAAATAACAAGGGTGGTCCTGGGAGGCTCTCTGACAGACAAAAGTCCTGGTTACAAGAGCCTTACCCAGAGTCTTTAGCTCACTATCTTTCACAGAGGAGAAATATCCTAAACATATCAGTCTTTGTCCTGCCCTGGGGCAGACCAGCACTGAATTGCTAGGCAATTCTCCTCTGAACAAGAGTACCAACAGCAACCCCAGACACATGTTTTGGTCTGGTTGAACCTCATCAGTAGGGTGTAGCTGTGCCTCTCTAAGAACAGTGAGCAGGGGTCCACGTCTGGATTCCCCCAGTAACTTAGGGTGAGACCCAAAGTTACTTGAAATATGCAAATAACAAGTGGGGTCCTGGGAGACTCTCTGCCAGACAAAAGTCCTGGTTACAAGAGCCTTACCCAGAGTCTTTAGCTCACTATCTTTCACAGAGGAGAAATATCCTAAACATATCAGTCTTTGTCCTGCCCCAGCACCGAAATTCTAGGCAATTCTCCTGTGAACAAGAGTACCAACAGCAACCCCAGACACATGTTTCGGTCTGGTTGAACCTCATCAGTAGGGTGTAGCTGTGCCTCTCTAAGAACAGAGAGCAAGGGGTCCACGTCTGGATTCCCCTAGTAACTTAGGGTGAGACCCAAAGTTACTTGAAATATGCAAATAACAAGGAGGGTCCTGGGAGACTCTCTGCCAGACAAAAGTCCTGGTTACAAGAGCCTTACCCAGAGTCTTTAGCTCACTATCTTTCACAGAGGAGAAATATCCTAAACATATCAGTCTTTGTCCTGCCCTGGGGCAGTCCAGCACCGAAAAGGTAGGCAATTCTCCTCTGAACAAGAGTACCTACAGCAACCCCAGACACGTGTTTCGGTCTGGTTGAACCTCATCAGTAGGGTGTAGCTGTGCCTCTCTAAGAACAGTGAGTGAGGGGTCCACGTCTGGATTCCCCTAGTAACTTAGGGTGAGACCCAAAGTTACTTGAAATATGCAAATCACAAGGGGGGTCCAGGGAGACTCTCTGCCAGACAAAAGTCCTGGTTACAAGAGCCTTACCCAGAGTCTTTAGCTCACTATCTTTCACAGAGGAGAAATATCCTAAACATATCAGTCTTTGTCCTGCCCTGGGGCAGTCCAGCACCGAAATGCTAGGCAATTCTCCTCTGAACAAGAGTACCAACAGCAACCCCAGACACGTGTTTCGGTCTGGTTGAACCTCATCAGTAGGGTGTAGCTGTGCCTCTCTAAGAACAGTGAGTAAGGGGTCCACGTCTGGATTCCCCTAGTAACTTAGGATGAGACCCAAAGTTACTTGAAATATGCAAATAACAAGGGGGGTCCTGGCAGACTCTCTGCCAGACAAAAGTCCTGGTTACAAGAGCCTTACCCAAAGTCTTTAGCTCACTAGCTTTCACAGAGGAGAAATATCCTAAACATATCAGTCTTTGTCCTGCCCTGGGGCAGTCCAGCACCGAAATGCTAGGCAATTCTCCTCTGAACAAGAGTACCAACAGCAACCCCAGACACGTGTTTCGGTCTGGTTGAACCTCATCAATAGGGTGTAGCTGTGCCTCTCTAAGAACAGTGAGCAAGGGGTCCACGTCTGGATTCCCCTAGTAACTTTGGGTGAGACCCAAAGTTACTTGAAATATGCAAATAACAAGGAGGGTCCTGGGAGACTCTCTGCCAGAGAAAAGTCCTGGTTACAAGAGCCTTGCCCAGAGTCTTTAGCTCACTATCTTTCACAGAGGAGAAATATCCTAAACATATCAGTCTTTGTCCTGCCCTGGGGCAGTCCAGCACCGAAATGCTAGGCAATTCTCCTCTGAACAAGCGTACCAACAGCAACCCCAGACACGTGTTTCGGTCTGGTTGAACCTCATCAGTAGGGTGTAGCTGTGCCTCTCTAAGAACAGTGAGCAAGGGGTCCACGTCTGGATTCCCCTAGTAACTTAGGGTTAGACCCAAAGTTACTTGAAATATGCAAATAACAAGGGGGGTCCTGGGAGACTCTCTGCCAGACAAAAGTCCTGGTTACAAGAGCCTTACCCAGAGTCTTTAGCACACTATCTTTCACAGAGGAGAAATAGCCTAAACATATCAGTCTTTGTCCTGCCCTGGGGCAGTCCAGCACCGAAATGCTAGGCAATTCTCCTCTGAACAAGAGTACCAACAGCAACCCCAGACACGTGTTTCGGTCTGGTTGAACCTCATCAGTAGGGTGTAGCTGTGCCTCTCTAAGAACAGTGAGCAAAGGGTCCACGTCTGGATTCCCCTAATAACTTGGGGTGACACCCAAAGTTACTTGAAATATGCAAATAACAAGGGGGGTCCTGGGAGACTCTCTGCCAGACAAAAGTCCTGGTTACAAGAGCCTTACCCAGAGTCTTTAGCTCAGTATCTTTCACAGAGGAGAAATATCCTAAACATATCAGTCTTTGTCCAGCCCTGGGGCAGTCCAGCACCGAAATGCTAGGCGATTCTCCTCTGAACAAGAGTACCAACAGCAACCCCAGACACATTTTTCGGTCTGGTTGAACCTCATCAGTAGGGTGTAGCTGTGCCTCTCTAAGAACAGTGAGCAAGGGGTCCACGTCTGGATTCCCCTAGTAACTTAGGGTGAGACCCAAAGTTACTTGAAATATGCAAATAACAAGGGGGGTCCTGGGATACTCTCTGCCAGACAAAAGTCCTGGTTACAAGAGCCTTACCCAGAGTCTTTAGCTCACTATCTTTCACAGAGGAGAAATATCCTAAACATATCAGTCTTTGTCCTGCCCTGGGCAGTCCAGCACCGAAATGCTAGGCAATTCTCCTCTGAACAAGAGTACCAACAGCAACCCCAGACACGTGTTTCAGTCTGGTTGAACCTCATCAGTAGTTTGTAGCTGTGCCTCTCTAAGAATTGGATCTTCTTGTGTACCACCCTAGAGAACAAAAAAATAATCTGTATGGCTTTCCTCCCCATTTTTCTGAAGTTGTGCTAAAATGCACCATTTTAACACATTCGAAATATTTTCATGGGGGAGATCCGCCAGAATCACCCTACATTATTTTGGGCTCCCTCTCTATGCTCTCTAAATCATGCTAATTTGGGGATACATTTTACCACCTAATAGAAAATATTCACCAACTCTGACTGACCATGAATCATTTACAATCCTGTATTCCCTCAGGAGGCACCCCCACCCGCTTTACACCAAAAGCTACCTCTGCCACTGCTCTGATGTTAAAGGGGCAAATGATATGATGCTCCTGGCTCAGATGGGATTCCTGTGGATCTGTTTGAAAGTGATGTGGCACCTTCCCTGCCCCCTGACAGCCTGAGCTGAGAATACCCATACACATACGATGGGTTATAGAAGCAAGCAATGCAATTTTCAACTGAAATCACTGCTTGAGGCCCTGTGCACACTTATGTTAAGCTTGTTCTGAACAGTCTGGAAGCGTTAATAGAACCACATAGGCTAATTTTAAAAGCCCAAACTAGGTTTAGAAGCGCACAGGGCACTAAAGATCAATGTTTTCGAATATTTGTATTTGTTCAGATATATGTGGTTCTGACAAAATGTTCTTAGTATTTTTCTTTGGTTGACCTTAGAGCCACATTCAATCTAGTCAATAGGTTGAAATTGGGGGCTAGATTGAGCTTGAATGGGTTGCGACTAGATTTAATTAGATCCATTTTATTGGTGTAGGTTTACGATTTAAGCTCTGTTGACATATAGTAAACTGGAGGAGCTGATAAATATACCCAACCTCTTGTATACTGTTGTTTTAATCACAGTATTGTCTCAAAATTAATGGTAAATATCGTTGGCCCGTTCTTCCTCATGCCAATGATGTAGTGCTCATGGCCAGGATGAAAGTTTAATTGAAAATTATATTTTAAGTCATCCATTTTTCTGTATTAATCGGGATCTTGTCATGAGCACCTAAAAACAAAGGTGATGAAAGTTGCAGCACGGAATAACATTTTTAACAGTTTCTTTTTCAATAGTGAGCTCTTCATGCAGGGAATAACTTTGATTATTTGGGTGAGCAAACAAATAATAACTCACAGGGAGCTACTAAGCCCAGGCTCAGCAGTGGCAGCCCTACACATGGTGTAAAATATAATGCCTGGGCGCGCACCCGAAGTGAGGACCGCAAGTGAGACGGCTGTTTGGCGGGGGAGGATGTTTTGAAAAGGATCTTTCGTCTTTTGTGCTTGGTTCTTTTCAGACTTTGGACTTTCTGTCCTGGGAGAGCTGCATGCGCAAAAGAAAGCGCTTTCAAATATTGCACGTATTGCGTTACGGTGCCACTGTAGCCCCGCCTCCTGACTGTGGCGTTGCCCGATGACGGGCGGACGCGGCGGCGTGACGCATCACGCCGCCGCGTGGTGTTTAAATAAAGGGGGCGTTCCCGGCCGCAGCAGAGCGACCGGGAAGCCCGAACGAACAACACCGGTCTCCGTGTGCTGTCTGTTGTGGGGGCTTGCGGGACCGCATCGGGGGCGCGGATGGCGACCCCCAACAGTGGCGACGAGGTGTAGAGGAGACCCGGGCCCGGCGGTGAATGCATTCATCTCAATTTTTCTAGTGGGAGCGGATCGAAGATTCGCTCCGATCGAGGCCGGGTCGCGAGGACGCACACGCGGCCGGCGGCCATTTTGTTTGAAGGCCATAAATATTTCGAAGGCTCCGGTTCGGAGCGGAATCACTTTATGGGCCTAATTTTTGGACACATCAGGAGCGGACAGCTCCATCTGCACGCCCATACCTGTGATATGGTTTTTTGAGTTTTCCTGGGACTCACACGTCGTGTAGAAGCCCGGAGAAGGATTGCCATGACTGGGTTTGCCTGATACCAATCCAATGCTCCAGGCTTAATTTTTGGAACTTTCTGAGTTGGAAGGGACATGACACAGTGGCTGCATGCAATTTTCTTCATCACCCTCATCATCAGTGTGCTGTGCATTCTTTTTCATCTCCTTCATCATCAGGTGGGTCTGAGTTGCGGCCCCCAACGCTGTGGCTGGGGGTGCCTGTGCGCTCAAGTCCATGGATGAATCGGATGGTGCTGACAGTGACTCTTCATTAACGTCGCAGCCCCGGGATCAGAGCCAGGTGACTGCCCCGCTGACCAACCAACAGCCCGCTGCTGCAACACCAGGTCGGCCACTGGGTCAACCTGCACCTCCCATCATGGCTCAACTCCCGGTGCCCATCGCACACGCAGCTCTGCAGCCCATCCCGGAGTTCGATGCATCGGGTCCGCCCTCAAGCATGGGGCCTCGATGGAGGAGATGGGTGAGTCGTCTGGACATGTATTTCAGGGCGGCACACGTAACGGATGACGACAGCCGAATTGCCACTATGCTGTACTCGGCTGGGTCGGCAGTCCAAGACATTTTTGAGTCCCTGACGCCTGCCAATAACACATATGATGCGGCCAAAGCGGCACTCCTGAATCATTTTATCCCCCTCGCCAACGCGGACTATGAGAGGTTTATCATGCTCTCGGCCAAACAGAAGGAGGAAGAGACGCTAGACACTTTCTATGGTCGCCTACGCCGTCTCTCTCTGGGATGTGCATGGGGTGATGCGGACGACATGATGCGCACTATGCTCATTCAAGCATGTTCGTCCGGAAAACTCAGGAGACAAATCCTCCGGGAGCCCGGCATCACGCTACAGCGCATACTGGAACTAGGCCGGTGCCATGAGGTAGCGGAGGCCAGGGCCGTCAAGATGGAGTCTGGATCTCGATCAGTGAGGTCGGAGGAGGTGTGTGCCGTGTGGCGAGGTGGGCGAGGAGTGAGGCGTCCAGGCGGAGGACCCAGAGACAGGGCAGGGAGAGCCGGTGAGTCATGCCAAAAGTGTGGCTACGACCTCCCTCATACCGCGGAGTGCCCGGCGGCCGGAAAGGTCTGTGGAAGATGCGGACTGGCAGATCATTTCTCGAGGGTGTGCCGGGCCGCCCTGCCCGTGATGGTGCCGAGAGGTCAGGCTAGGATATGGGCCCCTCGCCAATACCAGCAGCCCAGCGTAGCCCAGGTGGAACAGGGTGAAGGTGATCCCCAGGCGGAGGTGGCGGATGAAGAGGACGAGGAAAACATATTCATCATCTCGAGCGTGGGGATGCTTAAAGGAAAGAGCAGAAGGCAACCACGGTGTATTGTAGGGATCAACAACGCCCCGGTCCCAGTCCTGGTGGACACAGGTGCCTCGGTCAATGTGATGGCCAGGGAACATTATGACTCTCTTAGGCCTCCCCCAGTTTTGGTAACGCCGAGGGCCCGCATATTTGCGTTTGGTGGTCAAGATCCCATACCACTGGACGGGGCATTTATAGCGCAGGTGGAACATGATGGGTCGCACATCAAGGCTCGATTCTACGTAACACCGATCAGTAGCAACACCTTGCTCAGTTGTGCGGCTGCGGAGGCGTTGGGAATCGTAAAATTTGCGTACGCCGTGCACCGAGAGGACATCAGCGACCTCCTAGACCGCTATGCCAAGCTCTTCCAGGGGATCGGCAAGATGGCTGGAGAACCGATCCGATTGCATATTGACGAGTCCGTGCAACCGGTGGCGCTGAAACACCGCAGAGTGCCATTCCACCTCAGAGAACTTGTGGACAAAGAGCTAGACAATTTGGTACAACTCGACATCATCGAGAAGGTGGAGGGCCCGACACCGTGGGTGTCCCCGATCGTGGTTGCCAGAAAGCCCAAGCAACCTGACTCAGTACGCATTTGCGTCGACATGAGGCTCCCCAATAAGGCCATCCGAAGGGAGCGGCACCTTACACCGACTATTGATGACATTATTGCGGAGGTTCAAGGGGCTCGCGTATTCTCCAAGCTGGACCTCCGAGCGGGCTACCATCAAGTAGTACTCCACCCTGAGTCCCGGTACATTACGACCTTCACCACCCATCGGGGATTGTACCGGTACAAGCGGCTGAGCTTTGGAGTGTCATCGGCCGCCGAGGTATTCCAGAATATCATCAGGGGCGCGCTGGCAGATCTGGAGGGCGTCCTGAATATAAGTGATGACATTCTGGTGTTTGCCAGGACCGAAGCAGACCACATGCAGAGACTGGACAAGACCCTGGAGCGTCTCCTGTCGCTGGGCCTCACCCTTCACCGGGAAAAATGTGAGTTCCTGCGCTCGTCGATCGAGTTCTTTGGATTCATATTCAAGGAGGGTGGGGTGTCGCCAGATCCAAAGAAAGTCCAAGACATTAAGGCGGCGAAAGCACCTGAGTCTGTCACGGAGGTGAGGAGCTTCCTAGGTATGGTCACATACTGTGGGCGGTTCATCCAAAGTCTGGCCTCAAGATCGGAACCCCTCCGGGCGCTCACCAAGAAGGACACGCTGTGGCACTGGGGCCCACTGGAACAAGCTGCCTTCGACGACATCAAAGGTGCCCTCGCCAGGGAGGATACGATGGCATTCTTCGACCCAGCGCTGGAGTCCGAAATTGTGGTAGACGCGAGCCCTTTCGGGCTGGGCGCTGTGTTGACCCAAATTGATATCACTGGGACCATCAAGCCCGTGGCGTACGCCAGCAAGGCTCTCACGGACACGGAACAGAGATACTCCCAAATCGAACGGGAGGCTCTAGCGGTGTTGTGGGGCTGCCGCCATTTCCGGCTCTACGTGCTGGGGCGCCCGGTGACGGTGGTGACAGACCACAAGCCACTGATCCCAATACTGGCGGGGTCCTCATCTAAACCCCCGGCAAGGATCGAGAGATGGATGCTGGCCCTACTGGAATACTCCGTAACACTTGTTTACAGACCAGGAGCTAACAATGCGGCGGACTATCTATCCCGCCACCCTGGAGCGAGTGGGGGAGAGGAGGACGAGGCCTGTGAAGAGGAAACTGACAGTCACATACGCATGGTCGTGGAGGCGGCAACACCAAACGCGATGTCCATAGAAGAACTGGAAGTCGCCGCCGCAGGAGATGAGTGCTTCCGAATTCTGAAACAAGCCATGCACAGTGGGTCCTGGAAGTCCGTGCTGGAGGCCGGGGCTGGACGCACGCCAGGAGCGAGAGCATGCCTGGAACAGTTGTGGAAGGTCAAGGAAGAGCTATCCTTCTCTAACTCAGGGCTGCTGCTCCGGGGGGACCGCATTGTCGTTCCACAGTCAAAGGTTCTTGAGGTAATCAGCCTTGCACACCATGGTCATCAAGGGGCTGCCAAGACCAAGGCGCGACTCCGTTTGAAGGTTTGGTTTCCCGAGCTCGAGAGGAAGGTCGACGAGTTCGTGGCCGCATGTGTGTGGTGTCAAGCGGCATCCCCCCTCCAACGGGAGCCCGCCATTCAGGCCATGCCCCGGGGCACGAGGCCGTGGGAGATCGTCCATGCGGACTTTGGCTCGACATCGGTGGGGACCCATTTCCTGGTGATAATTGACGAATACTCCAGATATCCAGAGGTTGAGTTTGTGGAGTCCGTAGCATTCGAACATGTGGTGATCGCCGTTGAGAAAATATTTGCGGCCCATGGTTTTCCACACACGCTCTGTTCCGACAATGGTTCACCGTTTCAAAGTGAGAGATTCTCTGAGCTGATGGAGAGCTGTGGAGTACATCACCGGAAGGTGTCCCCCCTGTGGCCCCGGGCCAATGGGGATGCCGAGAGACTCATGCGGACCTTGAACAAAACATTCAGAATTGCTCAGGGACAAGGCCAATCACTACAACGGGCCCTGTACCAGTTTCTCCGTGTGTATCGCACCACTCCACACGCCGCCACTGGAGTAGCCCCGGCCGAGGTGTTGTTCCAGAGGTGCCCCCGAGGACTGTTGCCGGAAGTGGGGGACAGGGAACCAGGGGTCATCGATGATAATCGTGTTGAGAGTGAAAGACGGCTTCGGATTGAGCAGGAAAATCTACGACGGGGCCTCCAGCCACAGAGTCTTGAGCAAGGGGATGAGGTTTTAATCCGGAATAGACGTCCCCAGGGCAAACTCTCACTCCCCTACGAACCCGACCCACTGGACGTGGTGGCGGTGAAGGGTTCCATGATCACGGCCTCGGACGGCAGGTCGGCCGTCACCCGGAACGTTAGTTTCTTTAAGAAGTTGGGTGATTCGCGAACTGAAACTCCCCCTGAGCCTGATCCCCCCTACACGTTGTTTAATGACAGTCTCCCGGCTGAAGTGCCGGAGTCTCCCATCCGAGGTGAAGGAGCCGAGGGGCATCAAGTGCCAGAGGTAGGCCGGAGGTACCCCCAGAGACCTGGGCGTGGGAAGCCCGCCTACCTCAGTGACTATGTTGTGGGGCAGATGGCCCCTGAGCCTGGGGATCCGAATGGGGGTGGCTGTCATTAAAGGGGTCCACGAGTTTGGGTGTGCGGTGAAGTTTTATAAGTGTGGGTTGAAGTTAATAAAGTTGACGAGTTTGTAATGTTTGTTGATCCTCCCGGAAAGGGAGGAGTGTGGCGTTGCCCGATGACGGGCGGACGCGGCGGCGTGACGCATCACGCCGCCGCGTGGTGTTTAAATAAAGGGGGCGTTCCCGGCCGCAGCAGAGCGACCGGGAAGCCCGAACGAACAACACCGGTCTCCGTGTGCTGTCTGTTGTGGGGGCTTGCGGGACCGCATCGGGGGCGCGGATGGCGACCCCCAACACTGACGATCATTCAGCCAGTTCACTGGGGCTCGCGAGCGCACCCGAAGTGAGGACCGCAAGTGAGGCGGCTGTTTGGCAGGGGAGGATGTTTTGACAAGGAGCTCTCGTCTTTTGTGCTTGGTGCTTTTTGGACTTTCTGTCCTGGGAGAGCTGCATGCGCAAGAGGAAGCGCCTTCAAATGTAAGGTGGCTAAACTGGCATGAACTTTGTGTTAATAGAACTATACTACTCAGTGGCAACTAGCTAGCAGCTAGTTTCTAGCTACTAGCAGCAAGTGTCTAGTGAATGAGTATTTTTGGGTTCTAAACGCAACGTAACAGTGTTCTTGTTCTTCTGTTGCAGATTGCATAGCTAGGTCAATTGCTGTTCCCTTGCAATTCCTCTTAGCTACGGATAACAGGACGGCCCTAAGAGGTCATGAAGAGAAATAAAATGCTGTCAATTAGAAAGGAACCAGGGGCTGATTTTTTTCCATGCGGTGAGTACATGTAGAAAAAGCCTGGCGCGGGCAGCGGCTCTTCCTCTTCCTTTACCGTGTGCTGAGGAGGAGGAACTGTTGCAGTGTGCACAGGACTGTTCGGTGGAATTGAAAAACTCTGGTAAGGAAGTCGATCCATCCCAAACTCTTTTTGGGGAAGACTTGAATTATGGTTATCCCAAAGAGGATTGCCAATTGCCCAAAAGTAACGGTTTGGAAGATCAGTCCGTAGACACACCGTCGATTTTCATTTCTGACAACGTACTTGAAGATCCAGTATATGATTTGCAATTGGGAAGGGGGGATGATTTTTCTAAAGAACGGAGAGTTAACAACCATGGTGGCCATTTTCAATAGAGCAATCCTGTCGGAACTACGAAAGCATACAGAAGTTCTTACTAAGATTGCCAAGAATGCAGATGAATTACCCTCCCGATTAGCTGACAGACTCTTACCATCAATGCAGGAGACCATCCTGGGTCTATAGACAGGGATAAATGCCAGGCCATTGAATGCAGTGGGGGGACCTGGTAAAGATACAGGCCAGCACCCAGGGCAGCCAAAGGAACCGGCAATCAGGGACTCGATTCCGGTTTCAAATTGTCCAGAGGAGGCAGTGGCTAATGTAGGTAACCCCAACCTAAGTGTGGAGACGAAAGCAGGGGGGGCATGTTCCCGATGACTTCTCTAGCAAACTGAATAACAAAGCAGCCATAAAACAAAAAAATGAGTTAAAAAATAAAACATCCAGAAAATTCTTGAGGGACGTGGATTTTAAACATCTGATAAATAACGAACAGAGGGATTTGAAAGCTCATGGAGCTGGTCCCGCTAGACCCGCAAATGAGAGTGTGGACTTAACTAATACCCCTCATGATAAACACTCTGTTGAACAATCTACTCAGAGTGCATATCATGAAGGGGAGGATGGGATGTATGATGCTATGAAAAAGAAAAAAGACCCCCTGCTGAAACAACTGAACAGTCTGGAATGAGGCTTAAACGATATTTTTGATGTATTCAAAAACCCTGTGAATACCACAGACAAGGCACTGGAAGCAGGTTTGAGCAACACTGTGATTAATGTGAGTGGGGATGGAGTGGGTGAGTTGGTGGAGTATAGTAATCTAACCCATGAAGCTAGATCTTGACCTACTTATGGTAAATGCCAGGCCGTTAACAAAGGCCTATGTCATAAAGACAAAGGTATATGTAACACCATTCCTTTTACTAATAAGACCATTTTTTTTATTTCAAACCGTTGTTTATAGTTTGCTCACCAATCTTTTACAACATTTAAATTACATTTTACAAACCACAGTAAAAAGAAGAAAATAAGAATTCATTACATTACATCTATCACCATTCCAATAAAATATTTACTCATAATTACATTCATTTTACAAAAGACATCAATATCACATGGAAAAAAGGAAGAAAATAATGCAGCAACTTAAAACATCATTCATCCACTCTCAAAACAAACAATACTCGTTTACAACATGTTTCAAGTACATCCTCAAAAATCTTTTTGTCATGTAATTCATGACAGAGACCACAGTTAAAAAGTACATTAGTACCAGATAGAATCCAAATAGAACCACACATGAGTAACCAGGTCTTCCTATACGCTTGCTACTCTGGGGATACTCAGCTTCAATCACCAATCAAAAGTTTGTTTTCCAATTACGGATTTAGTGTGTTCAAAAACCTCATAAGCAATAGAATGATTTTAGTGCTTTTACCCCACATGCATGACAGCCAAAACCGTTCCCTTTTGTCTGAAGAATGGCCGACTCTATCGATGCCAAATACTGCAAGCCATACTTTTTTAAACTGCGCACAATAGATGACCAAGTGCTTTGTGGATTCATTATGGCCATCATTATTGCAGAATCTACAGCCATACCTACTGGTAGGCAACGGATGCGTTACCCAACTCTTAATTCTCTCTAATGTTAACAATTGGTTTAATTTGAACATCAAGTATGTATCTCTTGCTTTGTGGCATGGAAATTGGACTAAATATGCTTTATGTGGTAATCCGCCTGTGGAGAATTTTGCCACTTCTTTGTAAGTCTTCAATTTCTCTAGATTGTTTAGGGTTTTGCACCAATCATGTGCAAAGAGACATTGTTTTACATGCGCCAGTCGGAATTCCAAGTCAGCCGGAGAAAGCGCTATTTCAGCTAGTAGAGCTACCATTTTATTATAGTATTTTGCAACAGACGGGAGGTTGGCTGCAACTATCATTAGGCCCAGGTCCCCATAAAAAGAGTTTTTGGGAGGAAATAGCATCTTTCGTAAGTTTGACAATTGCCGCCAATTGTATCCGGCGGACAAGGAGGTAAAACCCAACTTCTGTCTTAAAACCACATTAGGCAAGGACTTGGCGAGGCGCAGCACACCCTTCCATAAACCCCCCCGAAGTTGATCCATAAATTGGTCAATATCTGAAAAGCACATGTCCAAAGCATACAATAGTATTGCCTCAACTTTGAGGGTGTAAAATTCAAGTAATGGAAGTAGAGAAAATGTACAATGTGTGATATAAACCACACGCATTTGTGTAGCCAATACTTTAGATTTTACATTTAATACGTTTTTCCACATGCTGATTGCAGTTGAATCAGAGATTAAATATCCAAAATATTTGATGGTAGAGTCTTTTACAATAGGGATATGTTCAATTGTCCATTGCCAAGTGCACGGACGTCTCTTAAGATTCTTTTTTTTTACCAACTTTATTTAATAAATTTATATAAAACAATACAACTGAGTAATATCAGAAATATCAGAGTGGGAACATGTGAAAGAATTCTCCATCTACAGCAGTTCATTAAAATGTAAATTACCACTAAGTTAACAGCATTTCCACAAAAAAAGAAATCAGAAATCATTCCCACCCTCTTACCCCATAACAAGACATAACAACACAAAAGCACAAAAAAACAACAGCACAAAACATACACCCCTACCCACCCCCAATCTCAAAATCCAGTAACAGAAAAACCAAAGCCTACACCTTATCCAAATAGATCACCAAATGACCCCCACCTTTCCTTGTATTCAATTTCCCTATGTTGTCGAATTGCCTGAGTCTTCTCATACCAAGAGAGTGTCCGCATATCCAACACCCAGTTGTCTCAATGTGGCTTTTTCATGGACTTCCACACCTTCATTATTTGTTTTATGGCCATCAACAACACCCTATCAATCCATTCTGAACAATCCCACAACTCCACATTCCGACTATCAGTTGAAAGGAAAATCACGGATAGAAAAGTACGATGCAATATCATACTAGTTTTTTTTTTTTTTTTTTTTTTTTTTATTGATTTGGCTGAATAATTCAACCTTTCAAACAGAGAAGTTTACATCAACAATAGTTTCATACAATGTAAATCTGAATAAAATTGATTTGATACAAAAAGATAAAATTGAAATATACAAATATATAGTTTTACAAAGTCTTGCATTCTTAGCTTGATTGATCATTGATCACATGATTAACAAATTGTACTAACGCAATTTGAACAGAGGGATTCGTACTAGTCAGTAAGTAATTCCAAAGTTTTTCAATAGAATATTCTATGTAGAAATTACATTTTGCATGAAAAAATTTGTACCTCACATATTTCAGAGCCGGGCACTCAACCACTAAGTGACATAAAGTCTCAATTGTTTTGTAGTTAAGGCAGTATCTACAAAATGTTTGATCTTGGGGCACCAGATGTCTCCTTCCCAAGATCTGTCTTGTTAAACACAAATTTAGCCGAATGCGCATCAACTGGGTTCTCATATAGCTTGAAGGACATTTAATTAGATATGACTCTGGACTACGCATTTTTTTATGCGAATACTTTACCAAGTCGCAATCTACATATTCTAAGCATTGTTGGCGCGTGTATATCCAGTCATGGTGGTGCAGTTTTAATTTTGCCTTGGTTGGATTCAACAACAATAATTCTATTGAGATGTCAGCCTTAACTAGTATGTCTAATACACATTCAGACCATTTCTCCGGGAATTTCAATTTGGAGGTTATCAAATGGTTAGCCAACACACCCAGAATATTGTGAGACGATGCACCAATTAAACATTTCCGGTAAAGTGAGCAAAATTTCCATAAAACTTGACAAAATATGGAGATTAGTCCCAGTTCATAACGAATCATTGGGATTGGGGTCGATTGCGGCAATCTCAACAAACCTTTCCAAAATTGAGATTCAAGACGGTCCCAAAAAGTTCTTGGCTTTGGAGCTACAGTCTCTGCTCCATAGATTAGAATGGGAGTTACTTTTTGCTGGAAAAAGGCAATTACGTGAGTTAGCGTGAATTTGCCGTATTTAAACAATTATATTTTGGCTTGGGATATTAGCGAGCGATTTTTTGCATCAAGTGTGACACGATATATATCATCGTTCAATACTTCTGAAAATGGAAGACCTAGGTACTTGTAGTAAGGCACTACGAGTAACTCTTGATTATGCAAGGACCAGGTAAATCTACAAGTTTTTTTAATTGCTGATTTGTGACACACAACAATTTGAGTTTTTTCAAGGTTAATAGTTAAATTATTCTCAAGAACATACTCCTGCAATTTATTTAGAAGGTTTTGAAGGCCATAGGGTGAACATGACAGTAATACCAGGTCATCGGCGTAAAGCAGCCATGTAACTTTCTGAATGCCTAGCTTAGGTGAATCGGAAATTGTATTCTCAAGTTTCATACCAATGTCTAACAGAAAGAAATTGAATAATGTAGCCGCAAGGATACACCCTTGCTTTAAGCCTCGCTCAGTTGGAATAATAGCTGTAAGGAGCCCCTCTAAAGATAATCTCACCTGCAAGGAGGTGTTAGAATGCAAGAGTTTTATTAATGTGAGAATTGAGGAGGGACACCCATGTTGATGGAGTTTTTGAAATAGTAGATGCCGATCAATTGAGTCGAATGCAATACTGAAGTCAACAAAGGCAACATAAAGATTGCGATTTTCATTAACATATTTTTGTTTGATCAGATTAAGTGCGAGCATGTTTGGAGCAGTGCCAATTCCTTTAATGAACCCAGACTGGAAAGGGTCCCTTTTGGATTCCTGCTGCGTCCAATCATTGAACTCTCGCAAAATAATCCGACAAAACAATTTGCCTGGAGCATCTAGTATAGCAATCGGACGGTAACTTTGAGGCTGCTGACAATCACCTTTCTTAAACAATGGTATAATTATAGAATGTCTCCAGGTAGCAGGAATAGTTTGTGTAACAATAATATTTTGAAAGATCTGAAATAAGGCCTCTGCCCATAAATTCGGATTACTCTTGAATGTTTTATTCGAAAGCCCATCTAATCCTGGAGCCTTGGATTCACTCAGTGTTGAAATAATATGCAATATATCACCTTTAGTGAAATTGAGGTGAAATGGCATAATCTTACCAAATTGAGGCCCCGCAGGGGATGTTATAGGTCGCGCATATATTCTGGTAAAATGTGCAATCCAACTTTTTTCGGAAACATTATGCGACTGTATCAATGTTTGAGAGTGAGAAGAAACTGAATTTAGTGTGGACCACATCTGAGCTGTATTTTGATTCCGAGTCATGGATAACATGTTCTCTCCATCTTTTTGATAGAGGTTTGCTCGGTATTGGCGCATCCAGTTTCGATATTTTGTTTTAATACGGGTCAAAACTGGGATTCTATATTTGAGAGGAAGAAGGTTAGCTTTCCGCTTTTGCGTACGAAACTCAGTTTTTTTCTTTTTTACCAATATATCAAATACATGATTTCTCAAAGTTGTTTGTCGTTTGGGTTCTTGACTCCTTGGGACAAAGTCCTGCATAAGGTCATAATAGCAGACGTTTGGATGAGAGCTGCTTAGTCATGAGTGGGTAAATGCTGCCACTAATGAGTTAGTGTAACGTTGTATTGTTGTGTCATGCCATTTAATTCGATTTAGCTGGGAGTTTGCACTAAGCGCTTCAGAGTAAGTAGCTGCATGCTTCAGTGGTGTTGCCAAGGGAGTTTTCCAGTGACTAGTTAGAAGCAAATGATCACTGTCACTTCGAGGCAAGACCTTAAAAGTTATTCCACTCATGAACAACTTTGAGTCGACATATATGTAATCAATAGTAGCTCTTCGCACACCCCTTTGCCACGTGTGACTTGGTGGAACATCTCCTTCACAAGCTCCATTTAACATGCAAAAACCCCGTGCGGACATCAAGTCTTCCCATTGGATTAGTCTAGAATTTTCCGACGGGACTCGTGCGGAGAAAAGATGCACATTTAGGTCTCCAGCAATTATAGTATGTACAATTTCTGGAGACATCACAATAAAGTCCAACATACAAATCATTTCCTTAAAAAAGAGTTCATCAGTAATGTTAGCATGGTTCCAATAGATGTTAATTAAAGCATATGACATTGAGCAAACAGAAATGATGGTTAGTTGCATGAATGCGTTTGAAGAATAGGTTGACATAAGTTCTGTGGTAGGACTAATTTTAATGGCAGTTAGAAGACCAGACATCGGCCGACCTTTTTCGCCGCGTACGGCAGGAGTAAAGTGTATAGTGTGTCCTTGCCAAATTGGAGAGTTGGTAAGCATGGTTTCCTGCAACATAATTATGTCAAACTGATTAAGGTCTGTACTATAGTTGTTAAACAAATGTGAGTGGCCACAAGAATTCCAGGAGGCAAGGAGTATTAACTTGGCAGGTGATTGTTGGCTTAGTTAACTATTTGATACATAGTTGCATTTACAATTGCATTGAGATATACACTCTCCATTTCCCGAGTTAACCACTGCAGCCGCCTCCTGTAAAGGGTCCCTATGGGGTTCATTTGTCAATGACGAGCCAGGGGTAATCAAAAAACCCATATCAAAAAGTTGGTTTTTAGCAGACCATATAATATTGCGAACTAAACGAGATCGCAATTTAATGCAACTGATTGTTAGAGTGTTTTTTTCAATAAATTCTACTTGTTCAATGTCGGCTGAACTCACATCCTCAAGCTTATCTATATCAGAAAAGATCTCGAGAATACTTTTTCTGTTTAAGAGAAATTGTGGATGAGGAGCTGGGCGACATCCAATAATCAATGAATTCAAGTTGTTATCCCTTACCAGAGGTTTAGATTGTTTTTTCTCTGGGACAGGTACTTGTTGGAATTTGACTATTGGTTGCGCTGTAATCTTTGGTTGAGTTTTTGGTAATAGTGCTCGCACCATTTCGGCTATTTCTAGCCCATAACTCTCCGATGAAGCATCCTCAATTTTGTTTTTTTGAATTGGATTGCCACCTCTTCTAACTTCCTCACCAGAGTGAGTTGCTTTGAGAACATTAGAGCAAGCCTCATAGCAATCATTTAGTGGGGGTTGGACACAGTCATTAGATATGGTTTCAGAGGTCACATGTGGTACAGGGACTATTTGCTTGGCTCCCAATATGGGAACTTGCACGAAATTGGCCATGTAGGCTTCAACCGCCCTTTTAATTTCTGCTTGTCTAGAGACTTGCTCCTTAGGGACAGTTGGGTTAGTAGACTCACTGGAAGGGACAATGTCGATCGTAGGAGGAATCACCGGTTCAATGGGTATCGAAGAGTGCTGACTCTCAATGGCTTCCACTAGACCATCTAAAGGCGAGTGAGGTAAAGGGTTAGACAGAGAATTTACATTTCCTCCTCTCGCTCTCCGCTTTTGATTCAAAAGTACATATTTCTTTGTAATGGCAGTAGACATCTTGTTGATTTTTTGCCTTGGGGTGGTAAGTGCATTAATAAACTGTTTTGCAGAGTTTGAATCGTCTCCTTTTCTAGTTTTTATGTTTTTGGACTTCTTTTTTTCCGGAGCTACAATTATTTTTTGATTTAATTTGCCTAGGTCTTGATTTATAGGTTTTGTAGCGGGGATTCCGCTCTTAGCAGGTTTAGCAAAAATTGTGTAAATTGGTTTATTGCTTAGCTCTATACTAAGTGGCGGAGCATTAAATTCTCCAGTCACAGAAGCCATTGGGTCAAAAATAATTTTTTGGAAAAAGGGCACTGCATAGGAAGCATCATGAATCTCCACGTTGGAAAGAGACTCTTCTCGATTGTGACCAGCATTAAAAGGAGATGATGCCTTGTCGCAGTGCTTGATTCTAATGGGAGAAGTGGATTTAGATTCAACCGAATGAATGTCTTTTGGATTGGGCAATTGAACAGCGGCTTGCCATGCCATAATAGATGCAATCTGGGCACTTTGTGTATTTAGCTTTTCATTAAGTGATTCGAACAATTTCACTAGAGTGTTCATAGTTGTGTTCATAGCTTCTAGTGCTAGACCCACAATTCTGTTACCCATCTGAGGGGACTGCGAGTCTCTAGGAATAATTTCTCTGATTTGAGATTCTCTGTTTAATGTGTGCCTTGAGGTGGGGTCAAGAAATGATAAAGAAGAGTTAGGCTCTTCAGTACTAACATTAGAAAACATTTTTGGGGAGAATGATAATTTTTCTGAAATGGTTTGTGCTGAGTAACTCGTATGTATGGAGTCTAAATCAATTACCGCTATGTCCGTTTTGTCTTTGTTGGGATTTTTATGATCAAGAGGCTGATCACTTGTTGGTATTGTAATTATATCATTTGAGGTTATATTATTTGAAGTGGCCAAGTACAGCATTTCACACTCAGGAGATTGTAAAGACAAATCAGTTAACTCTACTGTATTTGGGCAAACAATTCTTTCAACGACATGACATTTTCCCACCTGATTAGCAGGGCACAGCAGGTTCATCCCTCTTGTTGACTGGCCCAAGAAACAGCTACGAGTGTCCGCCGTAGTTAAATCCTTTGAGGGTTTCGCTGGGGGGGACACAAGGTCAATTGTTTTGGAGTGGAACAGTTTCGAGAAAAAAAGCTTTTTAGGGATTTAGTCCGTTCCTTCGATTTCAAGGGGTTGAATTCATCTATTGCTGATTTTACTGGCATTCCAGTCCGTAGTGAGTAAAGTGGCTGAGTCATTTTTCAACTAAAGTAATGACTAGCAGATCATTAATTAAAAAATAGCTGAGTGAGTGAACACAGCAACAACAGTAAACAAAACGCTGAGTTCTACGGTGAGCTCCGAGCGGCGCCGCGGCGAAGCGGCAAAGCGGTACTCACCGGGACTCGCTCGGGTGCGCGCGCGCGGTGCGCGCGGCTCGAGGCTTATATAGGCCCGCCTCCAACAGGGACCAGCACAAAGCCTAGATAGATATAAAACAAGGTATGAGTAGTATATAGTCCACCTTGTGTAAAAGTGAAGGAAAACACACAGAAATGGGCTTTCTTGAAAGTCGATTTCACCTGCTGGGCGTTGTAGTCCACAAAAGTCCAAAATCCAGGGCAAAGCAGGGCAGACTGCAGCAGCGTGTAGCGGCAAAGCGGGACTCACCGGGACTCGCTCGGGTGCGCGCGCGCGGTGCGCGCGGCTCGAGGCTTATATAGGCCCGCCTCCAACAGGGACCAGCACAAAGCCTGCTGGGCGTTGTAGTCCACAAAAGTCCAAAATCCAGGGCAAAGCAGGGCAGACTGCAGCAGCGTGTAGCGGCAAAGCGGGACTCACCGGGACTCATACTAGTTACCATATCAATGCAATCCAAAACCTCTCTCCAAAAGTCTACCACTCTACTACACTCCCAGAGCACAAATCTGAATCAGCCAAGCCTCTCCCTTTCATCCTCACAGGCGTCCAATAAATACGGCCTAAAAGATGTTAGTGAATATACCTCAGATTTAAATCAACTTTGGCCCTCATTGAAGCCCTCTAGCTATTATCCCACAAATTCTCAGAAAGGTCGGTTCCCAATTCACACACCCAATTCATTCGCAATTGATCCCAGGAATTCCTCACACAGTCCTGCAAAGGCATCAACTTAACATATTAAGAAACTGTTTTAGGAGATGTAGCAAAGATCTCACAAATCGGAGGACTACCACTCAAAGGTTCACTCAACATTTGCAACCTTTCTATTAGTAATTGCTCTAAAAGCCCATACCTACCCGCCTCCCTGTTATGCAGCCCATAACAATTAGCCAATTCTTCAAACAGAACCACCCCCCCTCCATACATCCCCTATCTTCAGAATGCCCCTATTAGTCCAACCCCTCCAATTAAGCATCTTATTATTAATTGTTAGACCCGGATTCAGCCAAATAGATGCGAATCATACAAATACAAGGATTGTCCACACCCCAGAATCCAAGCAACCAAAACCGACTTTGAAACCACTAGAGCTTCCAATTTAGTACCAGAATTCACCAACCTCCCATAAGAATATAAACAATCCAAGGAAAAAGGAAGCAGCAGTTCCCTTTCCATTAAAAGCCAATATGGGTCTGATCCCCGCCTCTCCTCAAAATAATAAGAAGCCTTCTTTAATAAAAAGCCCCTACAATAATTCTCCAATACCGGATAACCAAATGCCCCATCTTTAACTCTATGCACCAAAATATATCTTGGAACTTTTGGCTTGTTACCCTTTCCCCATAGGAAGTCCATGAAAATCCTATCAATGTTCGTAGCACTCTTTTAGTAAACTTAAGGGGAAGTGATTGAATAAAATACAGGACCTTTGGCAACAACATAATCTTGATAGCATTGATCCTTGCCCAAATGCTCAGAGTTAATCTTGCCCATCTGTGTACATCTTTCATCAAAATTTCCTTCAATTTGTCTACATTGTATTCCACCATTCTCTAACATCGCGCACCAAGTAGACTCCTAAATATCTCACTGAAACATCAGCCCATTGGCAATCCCAATCCAGCAACCTCCTATTCAACGGATTCATCTGAAATGGAAAAACTACTCTTTTACACCAATTTACCTTATAACCAGACAATTCTCCCAACTCCTGCAACATATTTCTCAAAAAGGGTCCACCCACCTCCGGATTCCTTAAGACCACCGTCAGATCATCAGCATATGCTAGGACTTTTACCTCATCATTTCTCAGCTTCCAGCCACAGATACTCTGCTCCTGCCTAAGATATGCTAACAACAGCTCCAGAACCAAATTAAACAAAAAGGGCGAAAGAGGACACCCTTGTCTAGTACCTCTATACAACCGGAAGCCTGAGACAAAACATCATTAACCCACATTTTTGCCGAGATATTATGTTGCAACGCACCTATAGCATTCAAAAAATTGTGGGCCAAAACCCATCCGAAGCAGCGTGAAATTTAGGAACGAGCAATTCACACAATCAAACGCTTTTTCAGCATAAAAAAAAAATATGTCCTCCTTAGCACGGGACAACCTCCATTATATTCAGCAATGTCCTAATATTATCATAGCCATATCTCTTGAGATTCTTGAAGATAAAGATATGAGATTTTTCTGCGTTGAACAATAAATTGTGTGCACTGCAGTATACGGAAAACAGGGCCAATTTTGTTTGTAATCCATAAGGTGTTTGATCAAAGATCACAATATCATCGGCAAAGGCAATCCAGTGTATTTTCAAATGGGCTAACCTTGCTGGAAAGCTGACTTGTTTAGCCCAAATTTAGTTTATGCCACATAGATATAAATTAAAAAGAGTGGCCGCCAGATTACATCCCTGCTTGACCCCCACCCCGATCGGGATAGCATTGGTGGTTGCGCCGGTTAGGTCCACCCTGACATAATATGCAGTATTTTCATGCAGTTTGGCAATTAGAAAAATAAAGTGTGAGGGGATACCCATCAATTACATTTTTTGCCAAAGCAAACCCCGAACCACACAGTCGAAGGCAGCTGTCAGGTCCATGGAAGCCATATACAATGGCCCAGCGTCAGGAACCTTAGCTTTGGCAAGTAAGTGAGCCATTAAGGTGGCATTTAAAGCTGTCCCCATCTGAGCCCGGAACCCAATTTGGAAACGTGAAAGAATATTATGTTGTTTCAAGTGGGCTTAGAGGTCACGAAGCAGTAGGATTGCAAATACTTTGGCCGCAGCTTCTATGAGGGCAATGGGCCGAAAATTGGCTGGGTTGTTTCTTGGGCCCTTTTTATGCAGCGGAACAATTATTGAGCATAGCCAAGAGGGTGGAATAACAAGAGTTGCTAAGATGTTATCAAATTGGCACTTTAAGATCTTAGCCCAAAGCAGGGGATTACGCTTCAGCACACAAGGGGGAATGCCATCAGGCCCGGCAGCTTTGGAGTATTTTAAGGCATGAATTGCGCATTCAATGTCCTGTATGGCCCATTTTGGTAAAGGTAGAATCAGGAGATACAATTTTTTTGAGTTGATATTAGCAAACCTTAGGGGCAAGGAAAATTTGCACTTAAAAAACTCTAGCCATGTATCAGAGGCTATCATAGAAGCCTGATTCGTGCTCAAGGTATTAGAGTCAGCCCTCAGCGAGGCCCAAGTTGTACGACGATCATTACGGCATAATGAGGCAATCACCTTTTGATTAGAAACATTATGCAAATATTGTTTCAGATTCAGGCACTTGTTGCGGTAAGCATTGCCAATCCTCTTTTTTTCCTTCAAATACACTTCCAGTGGACAGCAAGCGCTCTTGCGCTTACGCAATGCAGTATTTTTGAGTCATTTAGCTGATTGGATTTCCGTACATCCAGAGCATGGATTCAAATTCAACAAGCTGTTATTACCAATGCGGATGTTAGCCATTACACTTGCTATAACGCTCAGATACTGCGTTGCTTCCCTTTTTACAGGAGAATGAGGATTGTCTATGTCATCGCAACAAACGAGCCGAGCATCAATTGCGGCATTGATCTTATCACATAGGCTATTACTCCGTCTAATGGAGAGACCAGGGCGGTCCCTTCCAAAAATGGTTGGTTAAAATCAAGATTTAATCTCTCGGAAGTAACATCTATAAGCAGTTTGATGATAAAATGGTCCACTAGGCCAGGTTCAATCAACTCAATTTTACCACACCTAGCCTCTACATTTGCTGAGATGGCATAATGGTCAACACATGAAAACAAAGAACCCCTCCTCCATGTAAAGCAAGGAAGCGTAGAATGAAAGGGGACATAGGCAATGTCACATAGTGCTAAATGTTCCTGCCATAATTGTCCTCTGAGTGATGCAGGAGAAAGGGAAGCATCAACCGCATGTGATCGTGCAAATTCAAGTATAAAGCGGTGAAGTCTCCACCCAGAACTATACGGCAAGACGGATGCTTGGTCAGTACTTCGGCAAACATCTCATCAAGTTCCTTAAAGATGCTTGCAAGTTTTAAATGGACAGGATTATGATACATGGAAATGAAGAGGTATGATACTGGTGACGACTCAGTTAAAAGAATTAACAAGGCTAGAAATGCCGTGTGTTTATATACGACCTGGGTGCTAATATTCAAGTTGGTGTTTACACAAATGGCCACTCCGTCATAGGGCCGCCCCCTCAAACCACGTTCTGCAAACACTTGATACACAGTGAAGCCCGGCAGAAGAAGTTTTTGAACAGACATCGTTTCTTGACATAGTAGAATGTCACATTTTGCAAAGGAGCGTGAGGTTTTAATCCATGTCTGTAAATGTTTAAATCTGCATGAATTCCAAGACAAAATCGACAAGAAATCAGATTTTTTACTTGGGAACATTGTCCATGACGGGATTTAAAGTGGTAGCCAGTGCTGTCAACCACAACCAATCTTTACTGATATTTGACATAGCGACCAGTTGTGTGATTACTGTAGTTTTTAACTCACCCTGGGCATCTGAGCCAGGGTTCTTTGGTAAAGGTTGCATGGGGACTTGTAAAGGCGTTTCATTAAAACAAATTGCATCATCAATGGAATCAAAAGTATAGGGGGACAGTCCAATCAGTTGCAATTCGCTTTTATACTGAGACACTAAATCTGTGATAATGGTGGATTGAACTTTACACACCACACGATGGTTCTGAATGTTCGGAAGAGTAACCCATTCTATGTCATCTGAATGTAAGGTGCACAATGCAGGAATTTTTCTAAATGCTTGTAGAAGAGCAGAGCGATTCAGACGTTTCTCCTCATATATAACAGGATCAGTCTCCCATCCAATGATGGTAGAGGATGTCGCAACAGGCTTTACAAAAGGTGTGGGGCCAGCAGGTGACACTCTTTGAGGGCAAAGAGATGACGATCCTGTCCTGTTGGAGGACCTAGGAGTTTTTAATCTTTCCTCCATAGTTGCAGATGAGGAGGGTGCAGAAGGCTCATCCAATTTACGCTCATTTAATTGCGAACCCCCAGTTGGGGAGCCAAAGCTGGGTCGTAACTCATCTTGCCCGAACCCCTCAGCTTGGGTAGCCTCTCTCGAACCTTTCCCTACGTGAGCCACTTTGTTATCCACAGCCTTAGAAAAGGCTGATAGATGGGTTTGCACAGTGCTTGGAGTTGTGTCAGCGAGATGTACTCGAGCAATTTTGTGCTGGTCTACAAGATTTTTTTCCCACCCCAGGCTGATGTAATTGCGCCAATGGATTAATCCCCTTATTGTCATGTAAAAGAAGGCTGTCAGCAACTGCTTTAATGGGATGTTGTAGGGCTTTTCTACTCTCTACAGATAATTCCTCAAATGAGAAGCCTTGTTCGCTCTCGGGGCAAGGCTGCTCCAAAGGGTCGAAATTCCCATTCGAGCATCTTGCAAGGTTTTTTTGTTTTTTTTTCTCATTTTTTTGTTTTTGTTTTTGGTAGGCAGAACAACTGCATTCAAAACCAATGCAGCTGCTTGCCTATTAGCTTTTCTTTTTAAGGTGCAAAAAAAGAGGCATTTTCTTTCCAGGAAGCAAATAATTGGGCTGCGCTAGCAGAATACCCCTCGCCAGCCACAGCATTTCCCTCTAGGGAGGCATTGCCACTCTGTGTCTCTAGTTCAAAGAGCTTCACGAGGGCAGAGGGACTGTCCGGATGGAAAATGTTGCATGCCCCCATATCTACATCCTGCGCTAACTGCTCTCCAATTAGCTCATTCGGATTCTCCTGAATAAAGAATAACAGTTTTTCTATCTTTCCAGCATTGCTGATGACCTTCTGACACAGTTGGGTGTGAGTAAGTTTAGTAATAGGAGCGACGTCCTGTGGAGCAGTTACTGTTTGAGCAAATTATTGTGCAAAGGAATACACGGGATGAACCTCAGGGCGCTGACCTGAGGGCACCAAATCTTCTGCTTCAATAGTTTGAGTGCTCACAGTGGCAGATCCCACAGGGACAGAACCCACATAGGTGTCTTTCAAAAGGGGGTGACCTTCACCCTCTCGTCGAAGGGTATCAGCAAAGATTAATCCTTCCAGTTTGTTGATTTTTAACAGAATTTGGGTTAACGAGGACTTGCAGTCTCTTATTTCATAATGTGTATAATCATGGACTCTATCCAATAAATTAAGAATTCTAGATAGAACCGGATACGAGGCTTCCAGAGACTGCATGTCCTCGGAAGGATCAAGAAGGTCGAATCCTGAAGGGGAAACAGGAGCCTTTAAAGTTGAAGACGTTGCAGCACCTGGCATTGGGGCTGTGAAATCTTTGTCAGTATTTGGACGTGGCGGGGAAAGTAAGTTAGCAGACAGTGACATTAATATCTGCTTTTTACAAGCCGCAAAAACGGGCGAGATATTGGACTCATTTAACATTGCTTTCTCCTTGCAATGCATATGCACATCCGCCCTCCTACACTGGGCAAGATGACCGGAGTAGATGACCAATGGAAAGACGCACACGTTTTTCCAAGGCTGCTAAAACCACCGGGACGAGAATAGAATTGTCAGATGGAGACAAACTAACACATGCCTCTGCGGGCAGCAGCCAGAGCTCTCCCTCCACCGCACCCTAACAGCCCAACAGCCACTTACGACCCACTTGCAGGTGGGCGCGCAGGTGCGTGGCCCCAATGGATTATGTAGGTGGCCTTGCAGTGAAAAATGGGCGGGACCTATGAGTGAGCGTAGCTGAGGGTGAGGCGTGTTGGTGACGCAGGGGGAGAAAGAAAAAAGATGTTAGCGTGCCTTAGCGGGCAGCGTAACTCGAGTTGCACATTAAAGTCCAAACAATGAAGACCAGTAAGAAAAGTCCAAACAATGAAGTTCCAGCAAAGAAGTTCCAATAACAGAGACACAGCTTGCCCACAGGTTTATGTAGCAAACCTAATCACCTTGATATGCGTGTTGCGAGCAGTGGAACAATCCTTCTCCTTGCCGACACAGCAGCGCAGGGACACGAGAAAACAAGGCAGTCCAGAACGGGCGAGCAGCCCCACAACAGCCCAACAGCCACTTACGATCCACTTGCAGGTGTGCGGCCCCAGTGGTTTATGTAGGCGGCCTTGCAGTGAAAAATGGGTGGGGCCTATGAGGGGGAGTAGCTGAGGGTGAGGCGTGTTGATGACGCTTGATATACGTGTTGCGAGCAGCGGCGGGGGAACAATCCTTCTCCTTGCTGACTCAGCTGCACAGGGACACGGGAAAACAAGGCAGTCCAGAACGGGCGAGCAGCCCTACCACAGCCCAACAGCCACTTACGATCCACTTAAGACCATTGTAACAGACCCAAAAAATGGTAGTGAATAAAAGGGACCACCAGAGTTAATAACTAATGCTCCTATTGAGAAAGCGAATCCAGCTCCCATAGAGACCGAAAACAAAGTTGAAGATCTGTTAAAGGTTGTTCAGGGCATCCTGCTGGAAAATCAACATTTAAAGGAGAAAGAGAGAATGGAAAGTATAAGAAAGGATAAAAAGGACAAAGAGGAGATGGTGTGAATGATTTGAATCCTGGTTTCCATCTTTTAAACAATGAGAAAGGTGGGAAATGAGGGCAACAGGATTGGGAAATTGGGTGTACGAGTTGAGAACTCCAGTTTACCCTGACCAGCCAGGTTTGATTCTGTGCTCACTGTTCAGGTAAAGAGCGAATCAACCACTGAATAGGCCCTATATTCTTTCCCTCTTTGCATCAATACCTGAGCTGAGTTTAATATCCTCGGCTGATATCACGGCCATCAAAGATACTCCGTCTATTGAAAAAACTGGGAGTTGGAACAATATGCAGTCCTTCTTATTAACAACCTTCAATGTGGGAGTGGGGGTTGATGCATACCCTTTGGTGATAGTGATTGTTTATTGGAATGCAAACGTGCTCTCTGATCTGCAGCTTGAAAATGAGTTGACTGGTCTTGGTACCGAAATTGACTCTTGGTTTAATGAAAACCTGGGCGGTCAAATAACAATTGCTAGTGATTTAAATGCTGATTGTTTGGTGGATAGGGCTGTTGGGGATGACTTGTATTCCAATAGGGTTACCTCTACTTTAATGGGTGACAATGCAAAGTTAAGGGGTGCCCTATGGTTATACTTTGGAGATTTATGGGGTCTGGAACTGATACACAATGACCATTTTACTTGGAGGGCTAGGGGTTGCTTGTCTATAATTGATTATATTTTTCTCTCGGCAAAATTGAGAAACTGTCTTGTGAAGTTTGAGCTAAAAGAGGTTTCAGTGAGGGACCACTGCATGATAATTTTGGAGATTGAAACCAAGGTCCAGCTAGAGAAAAGTAATGTGTACAATGAGGGTCTCTTCATCAACCCCAAAGAGAACAGAATCAAGTGGTCCTACACGAAAACAGAGAGGTTCACGGCAACCATGATATGTGAGTATGATGGGGCACCGCTGAGCCATTGTATTGTCATGACCATGGTCACGGGCCACTAGCTGTGCCACAAGCAAGCTTCCACAGTTACTCTAAGGGCCTCAAGACTCCTGCAAAAAGGCTCCTGGAGCCAGTCCTGGTGCACCTGGCACCAGGCTCATATACGTAAGGAGATACTTATCATTCCTTTCAGTTGAATACATGGGCATTTAAATACAAGATGGAAGCGACCACATAACCCAGTTCCTAAGAACTAAGCCATGCAGTCTAGTGTTTTGGGTGTGGCAGACCTGGAACTACTTTCCCTGGTGCTACTTTACCTGGGCTATATAAACCACAACCAGACTGCAGAACACGCATCGTGTTATTCTGCAACCAGCAGCGTGACGCTCACCGTGTCCAGCTCCTGGTCTTCAGCATCTTCCTGTAATCCTGCAAGAACAAGATTATTCTGTTTTACCTGAGAATACATCATCCAGCACTCAGCATGTTAACCGGGCTGCAATCTGTGGAAACCGAGAGAAGAAGAAACATCACACACCTGTGAGTACTAGCTTGGGGAATTCCGGCAACCCACTACCACAGCTGCTGCTCGAACATCGCGACCTGCAATAACGAGAAAAGGAAAGCAATATTAGAACATGTGCGCTTCCAAAACATCGAATTCCTTCAGTCTTACCGGAGAAACTCAGACTCGCTTTCAATATTTACCAACCGCACAGCGCTTACTTACCTTAACGGATTCCTGGGGCCAGTTTTTCATTGCGCTCTCATCCACTCGCTGCACCACAGCGGCCTGTGGGGGGGAAGAAAAAGGGAACACAGGTTAACTTTAAAAGACAGCAAAAGGCGCCGCGCTTCGCGCTTCACTTACATCAAACACGTGCCTCTCCATCCGGCACGTAGGCATCAAGACCTTCACACCTGAAAAGAAGGAGATAAAGATATTAACGAAATCCCACCATAAACAGAACAAAGATTTGTATTAAACAAACCTACCTGCCAACCAGCAGATTTGGGGTCACAACAGGCCTGGGCCCAAAGAAGGCACTCTGCACCAGTGAAGCCACTCGGGCAGACCGCCAACAAATGTCAAGCGCCCCTGCACAAGAAACCCAGGATGGATAGCTCACCCTACAAATAATTAAGATGAGAAAGACTCAGAGGGAAGGGGATCGGTCAGAGGTAGGTGGGAGATTCACCCGTTAGAGACAGTTATCACAAATCCTCCCTTCTTTGATTGCAACTCCGCATCCAGGATTCCAGATCTCAGAGCCTTCCAGACGCCCCCAGGGATATCAGGTGACACGTATTCATATTTTTCAGTGATACGTTTTGAGCAGAGTATTGACAAGCAAATTCAGATGATGGAATACCAGTTGCCAACTAGAAGAGGCTCTCATAAATTACATAAACACTGCTCGGATCATGAGGTTCATGAACAAAACGTCTGTTTACATAAAGAGGTGCAGAGAATCTGCAATCAAGGCTGCTTTGATCTAAAAACCCTGGGGAAAATTTAAAAAAATCAAACAGTCATACAAGAATTGGTTGATTAACCATTGTAGTATAACAACACAATTGGATGTGGAAAAAATGCTGATGTCCCTGATGGGCACAACTTCATCAAACTTTTGTCAACAAATTAATAGTTTAGAGCGTACTTCCCTGAAGAGGTCTGGTTAGGCCACTTTTCGAGTATTTATGGAGCAGAGGATCAGACTTATTTGCAGCCTGATGTGATTCATTCAGATTGGCCTATTACATGTTTGGTTGAGTTGGTCAAAGATCTAACAATTAAATCTAGGAATTCTGGTGCTCCAGGACCGAACAACCTTACTAATAAAGTTTTGAAATCTAACCCTTTGTTCTGGGCAAGAATTTTATGCATTCTGTTCAATGATGTGTTGTTATCAAAAACCATTCCAAAATCATGGAGGGTCTCAATTGTCCTGCCAATTTTTAAAAAGGGTTCACGCCTGTTGCCCTCTAGCTACAGACCAATAGCCATTGTGGACTCAGAATCTAAGATTTTTGCCTCTATGGTGTTGGTCGATATTCATAATTGGGTCTCAAATAATCAAATTCTGAACTATAAACAAATAGGGTCCAGAAAAAAGTGCAATACTGACTGTGGAGGTCTCATGCTTAGATGCATACAAAGTAAAGCCATGGCAAAGGGAGCAAGTCCAACTTTTGTGGCATCGATGGACCTCAGCATGGCCTTCGACTTGGTCGATAGGTCCATTCTGTGGAATAAATTAAAAATGTTGGGAATGCCGAACCATCTTTTGGAAATTGCGATTGGGCTTTATACGGATACACGGTTGGTAATCAGATTAGATTCTGAGGGTAGGTTGTCATCAGAGATTGAAACTATGAATGGTCTCCGACAAGGTTGCATGTTGGCACCAACAATCTTCAATTTGTATTTTAGTGGAGCTGAAGCTGCATTTGACAACAAGGGTTTGGTATCCCCCAAATTGGGCAATGTCCTCATACCATGGATCGCGTATGATGATGACTTCCTCCTGCTTGATAACACCAAAGTGGGATTGCAACATTTTATCAAAGAGTTTGAAAAATGTATAACACAACTTCACTTAAAGATAAATGCTTCCAAAACAATTATCATTCGTATGGGCAAACTTAACAAGCAGCAAGATTCCTATACTTGCTTTTGTGAAGGGAAACACATCAAATCTCAAGAAGTCTTTAAATATCTGGGATACTGCTTTTCGGGTTCTGATTCAGGTCCACTAATAAAAAACCAATTGAAGGTAAAAACGGAGATGGCTTTGAGGCAGATGAGACTGATAGAGAGAAAATTTGGTACGTTTTCGATGAAACCCCTGAAGGAATTCTACACTATGAAAGTAGTACCAAGGTTAATTTATGGCTTAGAACTTTTTGCGGTAAACTTTATGGAATACTTGAAAGTTCTGGAAGGTATTCTATGGAGGGGGCATCCTGTTTTTTTTGTTGCCTAAATGCGTGCCAATTGAGATAATACGGTATGAACTCGGTCTCCAGTCATTATGCTCACTTATAACTGTGAAGAGGCTCCTATTATGGAATAGTGTATGTTGCCTGGTGATAATAACCTGTATGCTTATGTGAGTAGGGATTTATCTTGTCCGTTTATGAATAAATTAAATACAGAGGTTGTGACAACGCTGGGGGAACTGGGTATTGCCAAGTGTACGTTGTTAAACAAACCTGATAAGTTTACACAAATTATACGAGGGAATTATTGGTCAATGACAGTAAGCAAAGTAGCTGATTCAAAGCTTTACAATCAGACTTATTCATTCTGGAAATTCTTTCCTGAAATGGAAAAATATTTGATTAAATATCCATCTAGGATTGTGAGAAATGCGGTT